>NW_009647680.1:783846-875845 GCF_000708025.1 Charadrius vociferus
GTGGAATGATCAGAAATATAAGTAGCATTTTACATGAGAAAAACAATCTTGTAATTCTTCTTCTTGTTGAATTAAATGTTGTATGGATGCGGGTAATTTATTATGCAACTTATACACCTTGAACTATCCTACTTGCCTTCTAATAAAATGAAGAAACATCCAGCCAATAGAACCAGATATACAAACAAGAGGAATAAGGTCTATCTTAATGCAACAAAAGCTTTTAATCACCTTACATATGTAGAGACTGCCCTCAACAGGAGATAATCACTAAGAACCCAAATTTTAGCATGTAATATTCTAGATCTCAGGGAAGGTTAGGCATGAAAATTTCAGTTAATGAAGCAGTCTGTTCACTTTCTTAGGTGATTTTTTTTTTTTCAGTACATATACATATTAATTAGTAAAATACCAACTGTTTTGCACGTGATGTTTTTGCTTCATCATCCTTTAGTAACGTTAGGCTTTCCAAGACATAAGGGATAAATTTACACATTGAAGAGGTAGCCATATAACAACTTTTAGAACTCTAATTCTTTCAAATCAAGACACAGAAAAACAAGGTAATTGTGTTTGTTTTCCCTCATATCAACACAATGATATGGAGATAATGCTTGGAAAAGCCAACAAGAGGTCATGGGCAATGATTTTATTGTTATGTTCATTCCCCTTTTCTATGTCATCCTTCAGAGGATTTACTGGAAAGAAATGTTATGATAAACTCATCTTCCCTAGTGAATTTGTTCAGGGTATTTACTATTACTTCCCTTCAGTAAAGCTTATATTTTTTCACATCCTTGTTCTCTAGTATGATGTATTTTATGACAAGATGTCAGCCATTTCTGTTTTCTCTTTCTATAGAGTCCAGCAAAATTATGTTTTTACTGTTGTCAGATAAGAAAGAAATAAAGACAGGTATACAACTTCATGAAATAATCTGTAATGCACGAGTGCTGAAGAGCCCAAAACACTGACTGGCTCCCTACTATGCAAGATGCTGCACAAACACACAAAAAAGACAAGTCTGTTCCAGAAATCTGACTCTCAGATCTGTGTGCTTTGAGGTAAATAAGTAGTATAATTCTAAGGGAAAGGGTAAGTAAGTGAGTTGAAGTATTACCCCTATGTTAAGTTCTTGTTTTCTCAGGTTGCAAGGCATTTGAGGTTGGTGGTCCAGGAAAAAATGTGGTATTTAAAGGAAATATTTTGGGATTTCTTGATTTCCAGAAAAGAAAACAGTTACCTCAGCCCTGCCAAGTACTCCAAGAAAATGCACGTGCTCTGCATGGGTGCACTGCAATTCCTACTCAACACACCTGATACGATCAGAGCCTACAGCAATCTCACTGTCTTTCCACACTATCTTTTCATGTTTGATCTCAATACAATATTATGAATACAATTTGTGATAAAGGTTCTCCTTCTGAACACAGATCACAGAAGGAAAATATTTTTTTGCTGCCTAAAGTTAAGGCAGTGCAACAAATAATACCAGCCTGCAGCAGAGCAATGTGTTTCTCTTCATTGAAGAGATAGAGCAAGCATGCAGTCTTCCCTCAGCTGTAATTAAAAAACACATCTTCTCTGTCCAGAAAGCCTGAGCTTTCCTTGGGCTATGTCCTGTTATCAAAGTGATCAAGAAGGCTATTAAACACAAAGCATATGCATTCTTCCAGAAGCAAATAGTAAAAGCTGGGAGACCCTATTCCTTGCTGAGTGACTAAACGAGGCTAAGTTCACACTCCATCATTTTTCCTTCTTTTCTTCCATTAAACTTGTATTCTTTGCTTCACAGTGGGGAGTGGTACAGATGGAGTAAGTTTTCTGCCCTACCTAAACCTATGACACAGTGATTAGTTCAGCCTTTTGTAAAGTTTTGGGTCTGAACCCACTCAGGCTAAAGAGGAGCCTGAAGCCGGGTTATCTAACATCCAAGCCACTATACAAAAGGGAATTAACATTACTAAGTTGGTTTAAGTCACCAAAGTTGCTTGGTTGCTTATTAAAGCAAAATTATCTGTGTGTTAGGTATACTCAAACAGTATCTTCAAGAGACTTGGCAACTTTTCTGCATAGAATAAGGATCACCAAAAAACACAGGCTCCAGGCATCTTCTGGATATGTTCTTAAACCAAACTGTTGATGTCTTTATTTGGAAAATTGTTATTCAAATAAGAACACTCCATAGAAAATGTAGACATCTGCTAATCAGAGTTATTTTGCTATTTTGAGTTTAGGTATACCAAGACTGTTCGTTTTATAGCTGCTAGAGTGCTTCAAAAATGGATTAGAAGTGATTTTGGTGGCATTATTCAAAGACAAATCTACAGTCTGACCTCAGGGTTCAAGCCCTGAAGTCTTTTGCACAGCATCACTTCTCACTTTGGGATGGTCGATATGTAGTACAGCATTCCAAGTTTTTTGCGTTATATGTTTCATTGTCCTTCAAAAATACAACAGAACATTGACCCTATTTAGAAAGTTATTTTTTTTCTAGAGCTTTAAATAGCCAAGAAAAGGGGCAGAAGAGCAAAAGTAGTTAAGTTATTCTACTGACAGCTAAATTAGCTCTTCATGTATTTTATGTTAGCAGAAATCTAATGGAGAAACTAAAATCTTAAAGATATTTTTGGAGAAAGAGCAATGAGGGATTAAGCATAAACTCTTAAGAAGCCTTGAGTCTCTTTTAATGCAAATATATTAATAATGAGAACAAAGGAGAGGAAATTGAAATTGCTTCCAGGCTGACCACATAATATCAGCTTTATAGTTCTCTGATGTTTCCACATTTCCCAGCAAATGTGGGGTGAAGGGGGTTCTTATTTCCTTTACCATTTCTGCCAAGGAGAGCTGGTTTGCCTCTGTCCTCTCTCAACTGAGTGGTAGTGGTGGTGTGAATTTCTTTTTTATTCCCCCGCTTAAATTCAAATTCTGGCCAAGGAGACCGAGAGGAAAGCAAAGGCACTTTGCTCAGTATCCTACCCTCTTGCACTTCTTCCTCCATCAGCCTAACTACCTGAAGATATATATGCATCTCTGAAAGGAAAATGATCTAATCTCACAGCGTACCCTGAAGATAGCTGGCAGGTAAATGTTTGACTGACAGATTTCTTATGTTCTTTTATGTGGTAGATTCTTTGCCCTACAATCTTAACGCTCTGGAAGTGGACCATTGTCAACTACTGTTTCATTTTGGAACTTCTTTGTTGAAATTTGTTATGTTTAATCAGATGAAGTGATATGTTATGCTGAGAAAACACTGATGAGTTATCCAGCAGCAATCTGTTGTCTCCAACAGAGGGGTGTTTGAAGATCTCTCCTATGGCACTGTGTTCCTGAAATACCTTGGGTTTGAATCAACACAGATGAAATAAGAGAGAAAAAAATAAGGGTTTCTGTTGAGAAGAATTCCAACACAGCAGAATTCTTCTGTATCATTCATTGAGGTTTTGGGAGGATTATGTTTCTTTTTATGTGTTTTGTGCACAGTGTTTGAAATAGTGTATAGGTGCAGAAGAACTGAAAAATTCTAGTCAAATTTTTTTGCATTTTTTTTTAACCTGGGCCAAAGAGATACTCTAAACTCAAAAGCAACCCCTGATTCTTATTGGATGTTAGTTTTTATAGATTTAGACTTTTAAATCAGAACAGTCCATTTTTAACACAAGATTACATAGCACAGTTCACAGAATTTCATACAGTTGCGCATAGCAGAGTGCCTTTTCACAGTCATACAATAATTGTATGACTTGGTAGCAAAAATTTACACCAGTGTAACCTGATTGAAGTCTCTAATCAAAGGTGAAAAGCTGCTGAGAATGGCATTGCAATCTTTTGGTTCCTGTTCATGAAAAACAGCTAAGAATAAAAAGCTTTAAGGATAACAGAAAGTCCTGGTGTATAACTTTATAACTGTCTATACTGAAACACACTACTTGCTGGATTTTTCTGAGCTATACATACTACTTCAGATCAGTGTCCAGTTCTTTTTTTGGTTATTTCCTTTACCTTTTTGATATCAGCAAACCTTCTCAACTATGTTTTTTCTCCTGTGGATCATTGTTAGAAATACTACTAATCATAGTTAGAAGACATTTCCTTTTTTTCTCCTCCAATATTTCTGAAAAAAACTTTCATAGCACAACTTCCATAGTATTGTCACTATTGTTTGCATCTGTAGTCAAATAATGATTAATAAGAGCTGTAAACTTTGGCTTCTTATTTATTACTTTGCCCCCATTTTCTTTACGTACTCTTTTTTTGATGTCATTAATAGAAATGTTACTGGATGAATTGTTTTTCTGTTTTGCAGTCTATTCTGTCTACCAAATAAATAAAGCAGTAACAGTTATCTGGTGTCTTACAGACCTCCAGTAGTCCACAGGCCACAAGTTGCAAGACACTGCACTAAAGTACTTAAGAAATGTGTCAATCAATTTCTAACCCATTAGTAATTATCTTTAAGAATTCCCACAGGACCAGAGAAGATGGACCAGTATATGGCTACTTGCAAAGGAATCCTTTGTGAGCAGAACAATATATATATTCATTCTGAAGCCCATAAATATACCAGGGAAAGTGCAGAATATTCATAAGCACTTAAGTGACAAAGTGATAATAGAATAAACACATTACCAGACATTTGTATCAAAACATATTGTCAGACCTAGTCAGCCTTTATGAGGTGGTAACTAGCATAGAAAATCAAAAATTTAGAATATTATTAAAACCTTCTGATAGGCATTTTTACACTGATTTGTACGACTTCAATAGGAAATTGAAGAAGAGATGATCATATTACAACAAAGTGGTTATAGGCCAACTGAAAAAACATATTTAAAAAATTGTAGTACTTATTTACAAATTTTCAAGGAGGAATCAAGTGTTCTAAGTCCTATACCATTCAATATTTAATTAATAATTAATTTTCCTTGTAAGCAGAATCTTGGAATAAATCAATGAGTATGGGAATGGGAGAGGCAGTGCAGGTCTCCCATCTTGGAAGGGATCAATAAACAGCACTGAGAGACATCAGAGATGATGTCTTAGTTCTGTTTCCTCTTGCAGCAGACTTGAGGAAGCAGAGTGTCATCTTTTAAGCACGACATGTTACAAAACACACAGAAGATTAGAGACCAAGAGAGAACAGCAAATAAAACCGTGAGCTTTAGTAAAATAAGAGAAAGAAAAAACAGGTGTCATTGATGGAAAAGTTTTGTTCAGCTGAGTAAGGACATATTGAGAATTACCATTTATGCACATGCTCAAAATTAACCACTTATGGGCTTAATATTTCCATCTATGGGCTTATGAAGGCTTCTTGTTCTACATGTCTTTTGAAGACAGAATGAGAAATAATGATCTTAATTTTTAACAGAAGAGATCTTTTTTTAGAGGTACTTTCAGTCTAAGAATACAGTTGAGCACTAACTGATGGAGGCTGTAAAATTCTTATCGTTAAAATGAACAAAGATTAGACAGACACCTGGCTAGGACAATCTAGATGTAGTGTTCTGCCACAGGATGGGAGAACGGACCTCAAGACTTCTGTGAGTCATTTTGTCAACCTGTGATGTATGTGTTTCACCCATAAGAAAGAAAATTTACAAAGGATTTTTGTTAACTCCCTCTGAAAATTTAAAGTGACTAGTTAAAATGGGTGTTGTCTGCTTCTCTCATTTGTATTTCATTAGGAGAAAACCATTTACATTGCCTGTCAGATTGTAGGTAGGGGAGATTAGAAAACTCTGCCTTTTACAAACTATATTTATTTTTACCATGTCACTAAGATGTTGGCATAACTCATCACTTTCCAATCGAATGCCATTTATAAGAATGACTAAATTTTATTGTGGAGTTGAACTGGTGACTACCGCAAATATATTCTCCCTCAGCAAGTGTATAAGATACTGTATTAACCTGTAGTACTGTGACCATCTCTTTTGAAAAAAAAAGTTACCATTATTAGTGCTCAACTCAGCAAACATAAGCAAGGTTTCTTAGTGTGGATAATATTTTTCTGAAACAAGTTTATACCACCAATTTCTCTTGGACATTTTTCAACCATTCAGCATACCGGAATTTGCTGGAATTTGTTTGTGTCCAGTTTTGTAAAGCACAAAAGCTGCTAGGTCATCTGGCTTTACAGCTGCATGCCATGTCTGGGAATTAAATGAGTAATTAGACAAAATTAAATCAGTTTCATTTAAAGATTAGACATGCAGTCTGTTTATTTTACCCAATTATGATATAACAGCCTGATATATTGGCTGCAAACGTGGTCAAACTTCTTATACTTACCTAATTAAGACTGCAGTTTTCCACTTATATTTCACAAAGATTCATTGTGCTTTTTCCAAAATGGTAATTTTTTTCATATTGCACTAAAATTGTAAGTCTATTGTCTAGTATATATTTTTATTTTAATCTCAAAGGAATATCTCTAGGTACTTCTACAGACTATTTAATTCATTGTTTGGATATGAATTGGAGTGGAAACAATGTTTTTCACTTCTAAATCCATCATTGCCTTGTCATTCGGATCTTTTTTCTGGCGATTTGTCTGTACTGTGATAGCTACAATTTGTTATATGATATGCAATCAAATAAAATACTAATAAAAATATTTTGCATTTGCCTCTGATTTCTTTAATATGTCTTGCTTTTTCTTCTCTTTCTGGCTGTTTTTCAACATTTCTGGGCCGGAGCTTATACTTTATAATTTATAGAATGCATTATAGACAGTAAGGTTATGATACATCACATTCCAGTGATGCTGCTTCAGCAGCAGCGATCTCTGAAGTATATTTCATTGGCATTGAAACGATCTATGAATAAGTACACTATTTGCAAATGAAGGGCTTTAGTCACGGAATCAGAGAATCGTGTAGTAGTTCAGATTGGAAGGGACTTCAGGTCTTTAGTCCAACGTCCTTGTTAAAACCATGTGGGCTGTTCCCATTTACCTTCTTCACCTTTATGTGTAAAACAAGGGCTCTGAAGAGGACTAGCGTCTTGATTTTCCCAGGGACCAAACTAGGGCTGAGCAGCCTGTATCTCCATGGATTGTCCCTCCTGCCTTTTTGGAGATGGGTGCAGTAATGGCTGTGCTCCAGCCACCGGGGACCTTGCATGATCTTCACAACCTATTAAAAATTATGAAAGTGACCAAACAATTACATTACCCAAAGAAATTAGATTTAGACAGTTTAAGGGGTGGGAATCAGCTCCAGATGAAGTCTCGTAAATTTAGATAGCAACACTATGTGCATATATATTAGCTATTCAAGCTCCTCTTCTAGAAGCAATTTAAATCTTCCTTATTGGCAGGCAGCTGACCTGCTTCTTGGATGCCATTGACTGTTTTGACTACTTCTTCAGTTACTACAATGGAAGTGTAGCTATTTAGTTCACAAGTAGAAACTTGCCTATAAAAATGAATCTTTGGGGGTCTTCGTTGCAAACAGCATTCTACTGCTGGTGTAAAGGAAAGGCAACAAAGAAATTAGTGTTATAGTGAATCTTTCTTAGGATAATTAAAGAAACTTGTTTGAGTAAAACAGTTGTTTTTAAATTTATTGCTTTGATATTGATTAGAAAATACATATTTTAAAAAATCATTTTTAGGTGTTCAAGATTTTTCCATAGAGCACAGAAGCATGTGAAAGGCATAATTTCAATTCTACTGGCAGGCATGAAAAATTCTGCTATGTCCACCAAAACACAGGGTCCTTACATCTCAAAGATTATTATCTCAAAAATGTGTCATTCATTATGTCAGATATATCTTTAGAAATTATCTTCTTACTCCCATTCCCTTGCATAGCAGTTTAGGGTGGGGCTCTCCTTTCCCATCTGCAAATCAGGAGCAGTTTCATTACTATTTCCCACATTCAGTCATAATCTGTCTATGCAATACTAATTTTACATCATCTTTTGCTATGCCTTCTACTCTTAAAGTCATACTCACATAGAAAAAAATGTTTTATTGTATAGCTGGAAGTAACCCAGCCCCTGGACCTCTGTGGGCTCAGTTATGTATAAACACAATAGAAGCTGGCCTATCACTCTCTCAAAGCTTATAATTTAAATCACTGAGAGGGATAGGGAATTGTGGCAATACAACATATATAATCAGAGCAAATATGTTTGCCAAGGGCACAAAAACTAGTAATAAATCCTTTTTTCCAGGGAGCTGGAAGTCCACAAGGAAGAGTGTAAGGTCAAAAACTGAGCAAGTAATAAAATGAGCACTCAGGTGAGATAAACAATAGAAAAATGATTTAGCTTTTCATTAGTGTTCGCAGTTTACAAACAGAAGCTTACAGAGACTCTCATTTGAACCTTTCTCTACAGGGGTTGTGTTTCAAATTGAACTGCAGGCAAAACTTACCAGACAAAAATGAACAGTATCAAGTTGCTGCTGATATTCACTTAGGATTTGAAAAAACAAAATAAATAAAAATCCTGTTTAAAACCCTTTTGGTATTATGGGACTGGACGATAGAGAAGCTGATCCCAATTTTACCAATGCTGTCCATAAGGAATTCTAAGAGTTATGAACAAATAAGTTTTATGTCTGTAGCTACCTTATTGGTAAAAAAAAAGTGTAAGAAAAGGTAGGATTAGTGGATAAATGTGAAATTCAAGGAAACGGTCTTCTGCCTCTTTGAAAAGGGATATAATACTTGAAAACCTCAGATTATTTGTGGGAGTCAGCACATAGACAAAAGAGTTGTGGTTTACTCAGATTTCCAAAAGGCATTTAACAAAGTTCCTCACCAGGTGTTCTTCAAGAAAGTAAACTGCTGTGGGATAAAAGAGAAGGCCATTGCATGGAAACATGGCTCTTCAAAAAGAGAGAAACAAAAGTAGGAGGTAATGGTCTATTTTCACAGTGGAGAGCGGTTACTACTGGACAAAGGTCCCACAGGGATCTGTACTGGTGCCTGTGTTATTCATAAACACTCTAGAAAAAGGAGAGATGGTGAGGTGATAAAGTCTACTAAGAACACTGAATGCCCATACAGAACAATTCAATGCATATATATCTAAAGAAACACCCTTAGGGAAAAATAATCCAAATTTTCCATACATAATGATGGCTCTAAGTGAGCAATTAGAACTAGGGAAAGAAATCTTGACATGCAGTAAGTAGCTGTGTGAAAACATCAGCTCAGTGATCAGTAGTAAAGCTAAACCAAACATGTTAGGAATGATTAGGAAAAGAATAAAGCTTTTTTTAAAAAGAGAAGACATCATGTCTCACTATGCAAACCCATCCTCTCTCAAATTGAATAGTACATAGATATCTGACTCCGCTATTAAGGATAGGATATAATAGTTTTAGGAGGAAAAGGCACCTAGAAAAATAACAGGAATTATTTGCTTCCAGACAGTAAGGAAACATTCCCCATGCAGCGAACCACTAGAGAGAAAGACATTCTTCAATTTGCTAAATTGACACAAGGAAGAAATGGACAAGGAGACGCAACAGAGATCTACAAAATCATAAATGACATGGAGAGTATGAATGGACTAAGATTTGTCACTGCTTCTTCAAATATAAACATTAGGGAGCATCTGATTAAATTGATGGTGGAGTTGTCTTGCACAACTTACTTTGAATGTCAATAGGCACCAAAGGTTTCTGAAAGCAACTTTAAACTCACAGAGAAATTCACAGGAAAATTGTCCATTGAGAGCTATTACACACAAAGATACACCACCTTTCTCATAAAGTTCATGATCTGCAAATTTCTGGCACTGTATTGAAGACCATGCTAGCAAAAAAAAAATCTTATTTTCACTAGTTTTTTCCACATACTTTCACCTATGCATCTATTATTAGCCATTGTCACAGAGCAGTTACCAAATTTGATGAGCCTTTGATTTGACAATTCTTTCAATTCTTCTAACAGTCTGTGTATTTTCAAACATGATTTCCAACTGTTTGTGAAATAACAGATTATTCTGTTTGTCTCTCCTAAGCCTCTTTTGGTTTTCTCAACTCCCTACAAGAAAACATAAAATCATTACTACTGAAATTTTTAGGTGATATTACAGAATGTTTTGATAAAAATGGGAAGATTTTATTTATACATACTGACTTGGATAGATTTATAAGGTGGATAGAGCAGAAAAAAAAAAGGACCTCATAAATGATGAAGAACTGTATTTTAGAAGAGGGTTTCAATAAATTCTTTGTCATTACTAGTCATTTTGTAGTGCAATCAGAAGTTACAGGATTGTTAAAATACTTGACGAAATATCTTGGTCTCTATATGCAGATGGTCAGGCATCATACCCTTAAAATGTTTGGATCAATGAGTAATTATCTCAGTTCTACACCCTCTGACTTTGGGTCATGGTCCTGAGATTTATCACAAGGTCTAGACACAAACAGAGTCTATTGAATCATTTTAATTGTTTTCTCTGGTTTTTAAGTCATGCCTGTTGCCATGAGACTGACCATACAGACAATGGAAAAATACTCCTGCCTTCCGCTCAGGCACTTTATATAGAATCCCTATATTTCAGCATCCTCAATGATTCCCAGATCCTTTGCTTATTTACTTATTAGGTGGTCCATCAAAAATCCTCTTTGGCCTAAAGATTTGGGAATCACACTGACTTTGCTCTTGCAGTATGTATCTCTGACTAAATAAGTCTCAGAGTACACCTCATCATAACTGTAAATTTCCAGTCCTGAAATAACATTATTCTACTTTGATTATGTTTTGGATTTTATTTGTTACTATACTTACTGCTTTCTTTTTATCTGTTTTCTTAAATGATGGATTCAACTATGGTCCTGATACGCTTTTCTTCTTGAGTCTACTAAAAGGACATGAGATGTTAGATAATTTCTGCTTCTACTTTGCTACTTTGGCTGAATCCTTTATTAATAAATTATTCACAAGTCTTCCACATTTGTATTAGAATGCTCCTGCCATTGCTCTGCATTGAAAACTACTTTGAACTTTCCAGTGTGTTTACCATGCCACCTTTCTGTTTTCTCCCATGAAAAATACCTGCTCTCTTTAGCGCTCACCTAGTATCACGAAAGACTCTAAAAAGGTCCAAGGACAGTTAGAATCAAAATCAGCCTGTGAAGGAACTTTCATGCAAGCAGAAGACACAGCAAGACCAAGTTACTTTGCTTAATATCCTTGTCATGAGACTGTCTCTGTGAGCCTGTATGCAAGCTAGAGCTAACTTGTTTGTTGTGACTACAATGTACTGTGGCTACAAAGTTTAAAAAGGCCAAAGGATGCTAGCACTCCAAACACTTGCTATCTAAATGTAGCTTATCATGAAGATATAAATCAGTATAAAAGTAAGTCTTGTTTTGAAAGGAATGGTGATGTATGCTATTGTTTTTTGTCAATCTTTCTTCTAACAAGAGTCTTCTACTTTTGGTCTCTATGCAAACTGCATTTCAAATATATATATGTGTATAATAAGCTGAAAGTTGGAGTATACTCTGCTGCTACAGTCATCATACTAAAATTGAGTGCTATCAATGCTCATTCACAAGAATAAAGTCACCAACTAAGGTAAAAATGGAATTTTTGTTCTTGGTGTTATATTAGTATTACACAATCAAGAACACTAGTGAACTAACTCCTTTTTTGGAAACATTCAGCTTTGAACTTCACTGGGTACAGAAAAGCACAGAAGATAGATAGTAAGACAGATCTTATACTCACAATATGTTTTTTGATCATCAACTAGAAATAGCTGCAGAACTACTTTGCTTTGAATTCATTTTAGATTATTTTGCTCAGTGTAAAAATAAAATAAAATGAGGCTTACTAAAATGAAACTTGACTGGACAAAATTTTGTGGTTTGTTATTTCTTTTGTGTATAGAGGATATAAAGCGCAACTGATACCATTAGCTTTCCCTAAGCAAGGGTGGAAATGGATACAAAAGGTGCAAGACAGTGAAGGATCAAACACGTTATTTTCAAGTAACATAACATGTCATCTTCTGGAAATTATTCTGAAAACTAGAATTCACGTATGAACTCTTTCTATCTGATTTACAGTTCCACCATAACTCCTAGCAAAGTGCCTGACAGCTTTCTCAAGGTAAAAGAAAAAATCTAAAATTAAAAGTCTTAATATATTACATTATTTTCCTTCCTTATTTTTAGGGGACAGGAAAAGTCGGAGCAACAATATTTCAGATGGGAAGGACAATTTGGTAACATGCTTATGTGGGTAAACATCTAGTCTATGGATCAAACATAAAACAGAATGCATAATTGTGACTCCACTTCTGTAGAAATGCAAAATCTGTAATTACTGACAAGCTGAAGCAATACTAGTGTCCATTGCCTGAAATTCTTCCTGTTGTCTTCAGGAAGGATTTGACTTAACTTTTAGTGCATAGTGTGCCATAGAACTACAAACAATTTTCTTCATGCTCATGTATGCATATGTCCCGATCCAATATCGGGAAGGTTTTGTTATAGTCCCAAGGACGAGATTAAGGTGCTGAAAGTGGTCAGATGTCGTACAACCTTTTACTTTATTTTCCAAACAAACCAGGGAGATAAGGTAAAAAGGGAGGCAGAGGGAAGGCAAAAGGGGAAAGGAAGAGGGATAAGGAAAAGAAGAAGAAAAAGAGAGAGAGAGAGATTGCTGTTACTGCTCCGAGTCCAATGGTTCTCTGCTGATTCTGTCCGAAGTCGTCAATCATGACACACTCTGTCAAAGCTGGGATCCGGGAAGGCGCAAGGAAGAGAGGGGGAGGGGAAGACGAGGGAAAGCGCGAGCCCTGTCAAAAGGGGCATGCTCCTTATATAAGGCCTTGCTCATGCTCAGATCACATACGTGTACGTGCGGTTTGTGCCGGACGCACTGTTCCCCTAGAAGCCTTCTCCTGTGCTTTTTGCGCCCCTGGTCCCCGCACAGGCGCACAAGGTTGTCCATTCCACAACTGTGAAGGGTATGGTCTTCTTGGAGCACGATGATTGATTTCAGGAGATGGCGGTATGGCAGCAACATCGAGACAAAACTGCATCTGACCCCGGTCCTCTACAGCGTAGAAATACAGCTATGTAACATTCTTGGGTTTGATTGTAAAATGGCTATATGCATAAAAGCTTTTTGCAAAGTGAAACCAAATAAAGCAAATTTCAGGACAAGACCTGCGCAATTCTTTGACCTCAAAGGATCCCATGGTTAGTTGAAGAAACCCCATGAATCTGTTACTTGTAATGGTTTGTTGGGTGTTGGCTAGGAGAGGTTTGGATAAACCTTCTCTTCTGACATAAAAAGGTCAGAGTTTGCTTCTTATCAAGCAGCAATAATTTCTTTTATTTCAGTGGAAGACGTCCAACCTGCTACTTCCTTAATACCAGCTCTTCCTCAGGTGAGCAGTAAGCAACTTCTGCTAAGAATGGGCGGACCAGAAAAAAATATGTTTCCATCCTGTATTAGTCAGAAAAGATGCATGAATTACAGTGTGAGTATATCTCCTCCCCAAAAGTAGAAGTGGTAAATAGACAGCAGTGGAACATGGGCATAGAAGTTGATGGTTCCCTCATGTTTGACCCTGATCTCTTTCTTTACTCACAGACTTTCATAAGCTATTCATATCAATTGAATTTTGTCATGCTCTCTGTAGCTCCTTTTAATTCACCATAACAAATTGAATGAAACGCTGGGTCTTTTATTTAACACTAACTTCAATTAGCATCAATTGGATTTCTGGATTATGTTTTACATATGTTAAAGCAAAATTACAGGGGCAGTTTCTGGCTGAAATGCCTGCAGTTCATCACATGTACAAATATTTGATGCTGAAGTGAGCTTCAGAAATTTCTGAACTGTTTTACATGACTGCATAAAGCAGTCATTTTCCACTTACCTGGACTGATTTGGAGTCACATACTAAAATGCTAAACACCTGCCCTCAAGGGTGTGTCAAGGTTATCTTCAAGAACTTCTGTCTTTGAAATGACACGGGCCTAATGGGTAGTTTTTAGAAATATTAAAATATTTGAAGTCTTGACATAAATTTGATGTGGACTCTTTTCTGTTCGTAAAAATAAGTAATGACAAAAAGTGGAGGGAAAACTAAATAAAGCGATTACGAAACTATGCACTTGTGGGAAGGTCCATCTTCATGGGTTTAATTCTCTGTTTTAATAATTTCACCACCATAATAATGTGGGTTGCATCCTAGTGGGACACTGTTTCCCTTAAGCTGTTCTCTTTTGTAGAATATACTCTTGAATATGTTTCCCCGGCAACTGTACCCTCAAGTAAAATACACCAATATCTGTTACCTAGTATCTGTATCAATGATCAGTGAGAGAGCTGACTTACCATCTTAAAATTTCTCTTTTGCTTTTTCTCCTTTTCCTCACAAAACAGCATAATTTCTGTCCTAAGAAAAAACAACCAAAAAATAACACCTTCTTAACTGGAAAGCAGAGTGAGTTATGTCTGTGTGGATTGGAACCTATAAATGCATGACTTTAATCTCATTGGAGATTGTGAAATACTGTTTTTATAAAATAACCTTTAATTAAGTAAGGCAGAGTGATATGGGTTCTGTTTTGCAGCCTGTGCTCAGAATGGTCTCAGCACACTCGGACAACAGGTTTCTCTTTGGCATAAACCACCTGATCTTCACCTCATTTCCTGAAACAATGAGCATGCCACTTCTTCCTGAAATGACCTTTCAAAAATTTACTTAAGCTCATGTATTTGATCTTAGGTGTTAGGTTCATTTACCATCTGACCAGAGTCTGGTACTCAGAGAATCTTCATGTAGAGGTAGTATTAACAGCTTTATCAATGGTACCATTATACAGTGTACCTGGTTCACATCTACCTCTTCCAAACTAGGCAAATCAGAAAATTAAAAAACAAACAAACAAACAAACAAACAATAAACTGCCTCAAAGATGATTTTGTGGAAGAGTATGCACATAAAGGCCTTAGAAACCATTAAATAACTTTATTGAATTAAGCCATTGTTTATTTGCCATGCCCATGTATTTATTTAATTTATCTGCAGGAATCTGTGGAACGGAAGCAAAGGAACAAGACTAAGGAAAGAAAAGGAGTTGCAGATGAAGAAATGTTTCTTCTGGACAATTCCCCAGTCATCATAATGAGAACTAACATCAACTGCTCTAATGCACAGCAAGGAACCCAAGGGGCCACAAAAAGAGGGTGACCTCTCATTTTACACTCTTCTTCCCTTAATTGCATTGAACACCAAACTGGCTGAGTATCTGGTTGAGTATACCTAGGCAAATTCCAATGAAACTCTTTAACACTTTTGAACATCATCACCAAACCACCTATTCCTTCTGCTGTTCAATGGTGGTAGCAGCTGTTCAGAGGCACTGCGAATATAATGCCAATACATCCAAGGTCTGTCTCATATTCTGGGAAAATTCAGTCCTATAAAGTGATACCAATAAATATAAATTTGTAGTCTCATGTGGTAAAATAGCTAGCAGTCTGTGGAGCTAATGCATACCCAAAGAGGAGACAGTGCCAGCATGTGTCAATAATTTCAATTCCCTTGTTTTCTTTTTGTGTCTATGATTCTAATTTTTGAATTGAAGCTTATCTTTAAGTATTTTGCTAGTAAACATCATTGCAAGCAACAAGCATTTTTCCACATGAGAGGTTAAGATCACAGGTTTTTAAATCATTTCAAGCTGATTCCCTTTGGGCTTCAAAACTTCTGTATTCTTTGTACGTTGTCAAACCAGGTGCTCAGCAGGTGCAATTACTCTCTCTGCAGGTGTTGTGCATTTAGAAAACACTTTTTAGTTATTAAAGTACCCACCAGTTTTAGGGTTCATTTTATCATCTTTGTTATTGCATAACACTCTTCTATCTCATTCTGGACACCTCAACAAATTAAGATACAATATTCTGTATGTTTTCCATTAAAAATAAAAAAGTTGTGAAAAAGACACCTTTTTTTTTCTTTTTTCTTTTTTGTTTTAATGGAACAAGGATGTGAACTCGTCTCAGGTGAGTGACCCACCAAGTCAAATTGGTAATTCCTGCACATGATGTCCACTTTACCACAGTGAAGAGCTGTTTCCTTATCGCTGCAGATGACACTGATTAAAATGCTGTAAATGACCGATGAGATAACTATTGTAGTCTCAGACATCATCCGTAAAAGGATTTAAAAAAAATTAAAGTCACCAAGTCTTAAGGCTGGCCTTATGAACAGCTCTCTGTGGTTTGGTTTGTTTTAGATGAAGATTTGTTGTAGGAAAACATGCAATTATCATAGTGCTTTTATAAAGGTCAGCAGAGAAATAATTCATCTAATAATTCCTAGGAATAATTCTTAGGAAGTAAGGAGACAGATTCAGGCTAAGTATCAAAAAAAGCAGTAAAGCTAGAGAAGACTTAAGAGTTAACAGGTTTTAAAATCTCATAATGATAGTAATTACCAATTAAAAGCTTACATGCCTGCCTCTGCCTTAGGCTTTCATATATCTTATTCCTCTGGCATTAATCTTTCTGGAATGCCCATTGCAAAGAGTTAATATATTTTGTTTAAGCACTACAATAGGATATTCTAACCTTAAACAAAAAGTACAACTTCAACTTCATCTGAACCAAAAGTTTAAACAATTTAAAAACTTAAATACCCCTACTTTTGAGATACACAGGTCTAAGACTCTGACAGAAAATTCTATGTCCTTTTGAACCGTGATTCTGTGTTTTTGACTGGGTTCTTAAAGCCCTAAAAGGAGAGAAAACAGTTTTTATCAAAGTAGAGTTTTATACTAAAGAGCCAATGAAATTGTACAGCCGTGTTTAATCAAAATCTACATATTAACATTGGAAGATAAAACTTAAGAGGACCTGCTAAGGAAGTTATTGGTCTTGTTGCCTACTACTGCGGACACTTTCAATTAGGTTTGGATTTTGTTTTCTTATGGCTCAGCAAATATCCTACTGCCATTGTTAGTAAAAGGCTGCAGGCATTGCACTGATTTTCCTTGTACTAATTTTGCAAGGAATCAGGGATAGAGTCTATTTGACTTGTTGTGAACTTGTTATGAGAATTTCCTGTGGGAACTTGGGAAAAGAACTTGGTACCTGGTGCCTCTTGTTATAATGTGGAGTTTAAGGGAGTTTGACTTTCAGAGGATTTGAAAATAAGGACACAAGCTCAGAGCAAAAGCCCCAGGGCTATAAACAACCCACTGATGTTCAATTACTGGTCACTGAAGATGTACAGTCTTGAGAGCTGGGAAAAACTGCCTTAAGTATTAAGGAAGGAAAGAAAGAAAGAAAGAAGGAGTAAACAAGCCAAAGAGCAGCTGAGCAAATGGAATAAGGCAACTGGTGCAGCCGGGGTGTGTAGCACCCTCCACCATCATGAACAGTGTAGTCCAGTAGCTAAATTACATCTTAGCCAAAAGGAAAGAACTCAAACTATTTTATAAAAAAGTAAGAACTCAGCACTGAGGAGAAAAGATTAATGTCACTGGATGATGAGGTGGTAGAAGCTGCAAGTTATCTGGCAGCACAAGAATCTTAGTTCCTTCCAGGTCTATCATGAACTCTGACTTTCCGACAGCCTTTTGACCTGCCAGGGTCAAAAGGCTGTTGGAGAGGCTGTTGTCCAGGGCTGCATATGGCAACCTTAATCTGTTATGTGTCTCAGGGTAATTTTTCTCAACAAAAGCTCTGCATTTTTCCTCTCTAAAAAACCCTCAAACTCCTCTATAAATAAAGCCATACATATGTGACAAATAAGCTTTAGTCCATGTAAATTCAATTTGACTAGTTACTACTTCAGTTAAGAGCTTGCAGAATACCAGTGATGGCATTTCTCTTTGAAGGAAAGGGAGAAAATAAATGCACAAAACCCTTTAAATGTGCACAAACTACTCTTGAGCATTTTAAGGCTCAGTGTAATAGAAAAAAAAGGTCTTCCTGTATATGAAACTTGGACTGCCCATGCATACAGCAACAGCACTACTGCATGGTCTAGATGATCAATAATATAAATCATTATCAGAGTTTATGTTATCAATTATACAAAATATCCATAGAATAAGAGATATGTAGGTAGACTAAGCAGTGAGCCACCATTGTTACTGATCAAATATGTTATAATAATGATGTGTATTAGATAATTATTTAAGTGTAAAAAAAATATAAAATTAATACTAAAATCCTATTCCACTAGTTTTAGATGTGCTTCTCAAAGGTAAATCTGGGAAAACATGGAAGTAAAAAGATATACCCAATTTTAACTGGAGATTCTGAAACATGAGTTCAGTCTTGAAAAAGAGTATATTTCAGGGAAAGACCTTCCCTTGGTGTAATAACTGTTGACTGAGATGAAACAAAGACAAATTTTTGCAACTGAGTTGTTTAAAGAGTGCAAAAAGAGAAATCTCATCCACGTTATATGAAGATAAACAAAAAGATGTTATCCAAATTTACCAAAGTAAGAGGAAGCGCACCTTAGAGTACACCTGGAAAGCCTAGAAATCTCACAGAAAATTATTTGTGATCTTTCTGAAGGTTTTATTTGTTTATTTGTTTGGGGGGGTGATTTTTTAATTTTGGGGGGTTTGTAGCAAACTTTTTCAAACAATAGCTGAACAAAGGCCTTGCCCACAAAATAATTTTCATTAGGATGCTACTCTGTCAAAGCTGGGCAGAATAAATGATTCAAAGGATTCAGTAAAAAATTTAAAGGATGGTTTGAACTGAAAAAATATGCAGAATGGCTCAATGATGTTAACGAGTGTTATAACAAAAAATGCAATTGAGTTTAGGTTATGAGTGAATTCAAAGGAAGGAATAATGAAAGTGAAGAGTGAAGGAATAATAAGTTGGCACTGATCAAACAGGAAAAAATGATTTAATTTGTAGAGAAAATCCCTGTTAATGGATTGAATTTTATCTTAATTTCTTTTTTACAGTGGAATGCAATATTCTAAACCAGTCCCATGTGATTTATTAAACCATGAAACTGTCTCTGTGACTTGTTTGTGGAAGACATATTGCATGAGTCACTGTAAAGTGGACTAGTCAAGGGGCTGTTAAAAGTAATCTGGCTTTGGTAGAGGGATGATTTAGATACACACACATCTCATTTTTCTCTATTTACTATGATTCAGTGACGGGCAAGGCAAAGTTGCAAAATTTCCTGATCCATTTGAAACTAAACCCAAGACTTTCACATGGTGTTAGCACAAAGCATTTCTTGATGCGTATTTTAATAATGTATTCTAGTCTGCTTAGGAAATACTTGTTTACACTTCCCACTTTAGTTGAAATGTTGCTATCTTCTTCCTCTAGGCATGACGGTCCTGTAGATGCAGCCATAACACTCTACTTTATCAAGTTTTGTTAGGTAATATTTAATTGTGAATTTTTACTTGTATTCTATTACCTCTTCAAGAAAGGCTAAGTTTTTTGTGCACCCAGGAAACTGAACACGAATTTGTTTAATATCTGCTGAGATGTTTCCCTAGCTGTTTATGTTTTTTGCATAAGACATGCTTTCTGAAAAGTTCAAAATTAAAATTAAGTAAGTGAATGGGAACTAAATTAATCTTCAGTATGAATAAAAGATTTATGCTTTTGTTCCCTCTCTACATTCTTACATTAATTAAAGTATCTGGTAATGTATTTATGTTGTCCCAACACTTTGGCTTTCTTTTATATATTTTGATGTGCCATTCACAAAAACCATAAAGCCTAAACCCAGCACACAACACAAAGTCTCTAGAGTGAAGTATCAAAACATTCAGGAAGATAATGTCAACTACTGAGGAAGAAAAAACTGTTCCAGTTTCAGAGTGTAGTTCAGAGATAATTATGAATGAGTTTAAAAATGTCAGCCTCTGCTCCATTAATGAGGATGCTGGGGCTGGAACTGTCAGAAATGGTAGCACTCCTTTCCTTGTTCTTTTATTAACTTATATCCTAAACCAGACATCCTGACACTTTGTTTATTTAAGTATTGCAAGCTCCAGTTTCAATGTGTCTTAGATCTCCTGGAACTGCACTTTGTATACAAGAGCTGAAATTTGTGCTACTGAAGTTGACTTAAAAGCAAACTATTCGAATGCTTCTCCTGATAGCCAATGTTTCAACAGCCACAAGCAGTAAGAAAGTAAAACAAAAATATCAATGGAAAACTAAACCAGCTTTCTGTATCTAGACCAGTAAAGGTCTGAGTGGTTCATCTAGGAGTCTTCAGAATGTTGTTAGTGTGGAAATAATCCCACTGCAATAATTTGTCTATGGTGAGAGCGAATTTGTGAAAGTCCTAAA
Organism: Charadrius vociferus; assembly: GCF_000708025.1. Taxonomy (NCBI): domain Eukaryota; kingdom Metazoa; phylum Chordata; class Aves; order Charadriiformes; family Charadriidae; genus Charadrius; species Charadrius vociferus. The sequence continues at coordinate 804,156 of NW_009647680.1, forward strand.
TGTCTTGGTTTTCTACATTACATGCAATGACTTGTTGTCCCCACTGATTGTGTTGAAAATCTGTCTGGCAGTCTTAAAGGTCAAATATTTTAAGTTGTTCACTGTTGTCTTGACTTCAGATGACATAGCACAGAATCATAGAATTGTCTAGGTTGGAAGGGACCTTTAAGATCATCGAGTCCAACCATTAACCTAGCACTGCCAAGTCTGCCACTAAACCACGTCTACCCATCTGTTAAATGACTCCAGGGATGGTGACTCCACCACTGCGCTGGGCAGCCTGTTACAACGTTTAATAACCCTTGTGGTTAAGAAATTTTTCCTAATATCCAATCTAAACCTCCCCTGGCACAGACTGAGTCCATTTCCTCTTGTCCTATTGCCTGTTACTTGGGAGAAGAGACCAACACCCACCTCACTACAACCTCCTTTCAGGTAGCTGTAGAAAACAATAAGGTCTCCCCTGAGCCTCCTTTTTCTCCAGGCTAAACAACTCCAGTTCCCTTGAGCCGCTCCTCATAAGACTTATGTTCTAGACCCCTCACCGACTTTGTTGCTCTTCTCTGAATACACTTCAGTACCTCAATGTCTGTCTTGTAGTGAGTGGCCCAAAACTGAACACAGCACTTGAGGTGAGGCCTCACCAGTGCTGAGTACAGGGGGACAATCACTTCCTTTGTCCTACTGGCTGTGCTGTTTCTAATACAGGCCAGGATGCTGACGGCCTTCTTGGCCACCTGGGCACACTGCTGTCTCATATTGAGCCAGCTGTCAACTAACACCCCCAGGTCCTTTTCTGCCAGGCAGCTTTCCAGCCACTCTTCCCCAGGCCTGTAGTGCTGCATGGGGTTGTTGTGACCCAAGTTCAGGACCTGGCGCTTGGCCTTGTTAAACCTCATACCATTGACCTCAGCCCATTGGTCCAGCCTGTTCAGATTCCTCTGTAGGGCCATCTTACCCTCAAGCAGATCAACACTCCCACTCAACTGGGTGTCACCTACTAAGGGTGCACTCAATTCCCTCGTCCAGATTGTTGGTAAACGATCATTGCATCTGCAACAAGTAAGTTAGGCAAATTTAATATATATCTGAACAATAGATATGAATGAAAATATTCTTCTTTCTTCTTCAAGGAATAAAAAAAGATTAAATCTCAGTATCACCTGTCAGACTTAACATCAGTGTAAGAACAACCTTCATCATAAGATACCACAATTTTTTTTTTCTGTAGTCAGAAGTTTATTGTCATTCTTCTCATCCAAGCACTATTCTCATACTGAGAAAAACTCTTTTGTGATAGTACTGTGACAAAGCTCAACAACTCTCTATATCCACCCAACTGCTATTCTCTTCTAGTAAGGGGTGTTAGGCAATAGTGCATAAAGTGCTATTCTTTTTGTCAAAATCTATTGTTGAGTCTCCAGTAAAATCAAGGACCTACTTATATATTGGATAAAAATATACTGGATGACTCTATGTTCTAAAGACATTGTTTTCTGACTAGTTCTTAAGTGAGACTTCCAGGATCAAAGTCAATAAGTGCTGACAATAATTTTGGTACAAGGACAGGTCTTCTCTTGAAATCTGAAAATGTTTTTTTTACAATTCCAGAAAATGTCAGATGATAACAGCTTCCACTAGCTAGAGACTTTAGCCATTATTTCCACCTGGGTATCAAATACTCATCTTAACCTGAAGGTAGAACTGCAGTTTTCAGCAACAAGTCCATTTGCTCCAAACCCACAAAGAAGTCCATACAACTGGTAATCCTATTAGGATCTTGAAAAAGTTAATCTCTCACTAAAAAAAAAAAAAAAAACAAACAAACAAACCCACCCCAAAAATCTTGGGTTTCTTGAATCAATTTGAAAGAAGGTTTTCAATAACTAATCAGACCTCCAGACTTTCCATTTTGCAGTGGATTTAGTACGTTAGTGGACTGTTGCTTAAAGGAACTGAAAACCCAAACAATTATTTTGCTTATTTTCATTCATTTTCAGTTTGAAAAAAGTAACTTTCCTGGGACAGAGGTAAAAATTGTTAATTGGTGAAGGCATGAGTCAAGTATGAATATTTCAAAATAACAAAAAGCACATTTTAATTTTTTTTTTTTTAATTAACATTACCTACTATCCTTTCATTTAGTTTGCTTATTGTCAGACTTGCCTATTGACGCTTCTGACTTGTTTCATTTTAAGTGTTGGTATTTATCATATTGCATTTTCACATAATATTGAAAGTATTCGTCCCTGCTAACCAGACTGGAATGATTAAGTGTTCACTATTACAGAATTATTCTTTCCTCCATGCTCTGCCCACATTCAGCCTACTCATAACCAATAAACTAATGGTAAGCCTTTGCCCTCTGGAACTGAAACAAAGAGATTTAACAGCTCAGAGTAAGAGTTGTCTTCTATGTGAAAAAAAATCCCTTAATTCACTTGTATTTTATTTTACAGCATTTTATGCTCCCTTCTGAACATTCATAATCTGTGGTCACCAGGTTTATACAAAATCATTAACACTGTGATTTTTATACTCCTCCATCGTGCAGGCTCACACTGAGAAAGTAGGAAGTGTGGCTGATGGAGGATTTTGGCTAGTGTGCTGTTCTGAACTACCTAAACAGACCAGACGAGTTGAAGACCAATAAATACTAACTAGGCACCCCTGAGAGGTCAACCCTTTGACAACCACCAACTCTTCAGGCTGTTTGCGCAAGAAGCTGCATAGAGTGACTAGAGCATCCTGCTAAAGAGTTTAGAATTTCTGATACAAATTTCGGGATTTGAAAACTTGGTGTGTTGTAATAAGTGAAAAATAAGTCAATAAAACCATTGGATGACAAATCATGTTGATACAGAATCATCTTTTATTGATGTTTCCCTCTTCTGACTAAAAAAGGAGATGATTTAAGGACAACAGGGCTGGAAGAGGGGATGTTTTGAAACATTTTCTATATGGGTCTTCAAAGTAGCAGACAACAAGAAAAGTTCATACCCTTTGGCTGACATTTTTTCTGAATCAGTAAAAATAAAGGTTGTACCTGCTTAACACCTTGAAAAATCCAGCAACATATCTCTTAATCTGATTATACACACCATCATGACTGCAGTAACCTAACACCATACAGAGAAAGAAGATGTTTATGTAAGTTTTGAATAACTTTTTCCTTTTGGTTTTTTTTTTTTTTTTTTGAGAGGAAATTCTAGCATTAATAGAAATCTAAGCATTTGTTTAAGAATCTTACCAGTGAGAAACATTCAGATCTGCCCATTTCAGGTTATTTTTATTAATAGCTTCTGCTTACTTCAGTAGGGCGTCATTATTTATCTTTGTCAATGACCATGACATACATTTAGTCTCATAGGCACCAAAAGGCTAAGCTAAAGGCTAAAGGTTCATCTCTGGAGGGAATGGAAAATCAACATGACTGATGCAGATGGCTCATTCATGGCACTAATTATCTTTTGTAAAAGATATCACTGAAGGCAAAATGGGAACTAAAGCAAGGAGAATTTGAATAGAATCTTACATTTGTCTTCTTTTGAGAAGAAGTGACTTTTTTGTGTGCATCAGGGACCATACCAACAACAGGAGTAACAAGCAGTCTGTTTACAGCACATTCTGATTCTAGGTATGCTTTTGTTCTTGTGGGTCTGTGTCGAGGTCATTTTGGACGGGGTCTTTGAAAGTGGTACAGAACAGGAGTGAAACACAGGACACTGTCTGCTGAACTGCCATGGGAGGTTAATTACAGCTCAGGGCTGTGCTATATTACTTCTGGGTTCCCTTTGGCAGCTGCTACTAAATGAATACAAATGGGTCAGGATCTAACAAAACAAGTCACCAACACATTTTGGAATCAGCTATAGCATTTGGTAATGGATCTGGTCCCTAACATAGAGTTCTGTAGATGGCTCCTAACTCCTATACATTAAAAAGCATCTTAAAATAGTATTGATGGAAATATTGTTTGTTTTATGAGTGGTAAGTTTTATAGGGGTTTTGGACAAGAGACAGCTGTTTGGTCTGTATCGGGTAAACACTTCACAGTGACAGTATGATCGTATAATTATTGGATGTGTACTGTGTTGCAAAGATACTGATCATCATGTTCTATAATTGGAACTGAGCTGAGTTTTATATCTCTGCAGGATGCAAAGTATGCTCTCATTTCTGTGAAATTTTGTACTAATTGGGTCTTAAAACGGTGCTTTCTTTGATGCCCATTTGCAAAATGATTTACTTCACATGGAAAATCTCTATTTTTGGCTTTAGCGTTACTATAACCTACTGAGAAGAGGTCCCCACATATCATACATTTTACTAAAATATTCTCAGCAATGGAATATGAATGGAATAATTTGAACAAAGTATCACTATTAGAAGAAGTATAACTGAATTACTGAATTCGTTTGCCTAAGCAGGGCTAATTAGAATGGACAAATCACTGCTCTAAAACAACTATACTCCTCAAGCTAATATCTCTGCAGAGACCTGGTATCTCACTCCGAGCTTGCTTGGAAATCTCTCATATTGGTGGATTGCACTATGTCCAAAAAACCCCACAACACCTCTAAAGACCATAATGGACCATATTCTCATTCATGGTGCTGTTCCTTAACTATCAATTGAGTTGCAAAAAGAGGTCATAAAATCTACAGTTATGAATAAAAGAGCTTCAAGGAGTAAAATCAGGACCTGAATGTCCATTATGCTTAATCATCCTCTTGTTCCCTCACCTTATTTCATACTGCTTCAGCTCTCTGAGACAAATCTGCTCTAAAGAAGGCTAAAGAAGCAACGAAGATGCAAGATAATGCATGTCCCTTGGTCTGCAAACTAGGATTGAACCCTAGCTGTCTTGTCAGAAATATCCACGTGGCCTCTAACAGCCTCTGCTGGCATTTGGGTCCCTAATCAACCAAACTGTGAGAAACTGTCAACAGATATGAAGGTAGGGCACTTAATTTTATCAGTAGCTGTCTTTTGAGAAGGATGTGGTGAGTCCCTGGCAACTCATTTGCATCTATATATTGCATATAACCTGATGAAGGTGAAGATCTTTCCCTTTAATTATGTTGTGTTCTGTTATTATTTTCTTTCATTTAAAGCAGAAAGTAATTTAGACAGAAAACATATGGTTTCTTTTACTACATGGAGAAATACACCATCTGGGAACCTCTCAGAACAGGTTCTTAGAAACTACCTTACATTCATAATTTTGATAATAAACCAAATTCATTTGCTGTAGTGGATAACTAGCAATAACATGACTTAATGTTGTCTTCTAGTTAAAATTCCAGTTAAGTCTTATTATGGACTTGCCACTTAAGCAATTAAGTAAGTTACATTGCTAAGTTACCATTGCTAATATGTTCCTTTGTGCACTGTGCCATATTTTTGTTTACTTACTTGTTTGATTTTCTCAAACTGTTTAAGTTTCATCCCCTTAAGATTTACAGATCTTAACTTACAGCTACATGAAATAGCACTCAGTTCAAGATTCAACACTTGTGTTTAGGTATTCAAATGCAGGTGTCTTCGTGTGCACCGAATATCTAAGTTCTCATTTGAGTCAGTGGAGAGCTGGTCAATACAATCAATAGAACCTAGACAATGAATTGGACATAAATCAAAATGCTAGAACTAGAAAATGTGCTTAAAAAAAAAGGGAATAAAAAAATTGTGAGGGTGGTCAGACACTAGAGCAGGTAGGTTGTGGAGTCTCTGCTTTAGAGTTATTCAAAACCCAACTGGATGTGGTTCTGAGCATCCTACACTAGGTGACCCTCATCTGCATGGGGATTTGGACTAGATGATCTCCATAGGTGTCTCCAACTCAATTGTTTTGTGATTCTGCAAGTAACCTTTCCAGAAGGCATCAGTCTCGTCTCTCCCTGTTATTGAATTCACAGGGGCAGAGAGGAGGCAGTACTGAGAGAATGAAACAGGACCCTTGTGTTACAGGCATATATATGCAAATATTAAGCTTTTCTTCTGCTGCTCCAAACACATTTTATGTAATGATTCTTTAAAGCACTATATTTCCTGGAGTGGGCCTAATATGAAGCCACATAAGGACCTTACAGTACAGTCTCAAACCATTACATCACTATCTGTACACTTGTCACAGCATCATCACACAACGCCAGGAGCAAATGATCCCTCTGTTATGTGGTTGAACATGACCATGTTTCAAACACTGACTATCTCTGTCCTATTAAATATGCATGCTTAGATTTGAGGGACACCTGGAAAAAACAGGACTGGGGATAAGGTTGAAAGTCTCATGAATTATATAGTGCATAGGCCATAGGTAGTACAGTTCTGCTTTAAAGTATATGCAGAAATACTCTTGGCAGAAGGCACCACAATGGTTTCAACCATCTCTTTGCTAAAAGGGTAGAAAGCCAGAGAAATTTTTTTAGGGAGGAGAGAGAATTGCTACAGCCAAATTTGGAATCAAGACAAAAGCTGCAAAAGAAGAAGTTCAAGTCTCTCTCAGGGATATGTAAAAACTTCATCTCATAATCGTATAAGGAATTAGAATAGTCCTAACATATCTATTGCTTAAGGTGGTTTTGGTTCATACTTTTTTTTTTTAATTTTTGTTTTGTTTTATTATAGATGGAATTGGTTTTGGGGGGTTGAAGTATTTAACTTGTGGGGATCTATAGCTTTGGCCTGCATCAAAAGAAGCAACTCTGCACTGAACATTCTCAGCTTTTAAATCTGCTTATTAAAATAGACCATTAATATGAAATAAAACTGGACATACTTTAGTAATCTCAGCCTGACATTTCATAGGGAAATGCCTATCAGCTTCTGGAAGAACTGCAAAAGCACAGAGAATACAATTAATCATCTTGCCTCTTTCACTGTTAGATTCTGTAGCAGCAATTGAACAAAAACCACTCTCTTATTCACATCTTGAACACTGACAGTGTCAATATCTCAGAAGAGGAGAAAGGTGTGTTCTTTTCAGGTCTAATTTTGGAAACCTAACAGGCTGAAGTTGCTGCAGAGGATTGCACTGCTTGCTTGTTTCTTAAAGGAAAGAAGTCTGAAGTTAAGTCTTTAAAACAGATATCTGATCTGAATTCCCAATCTGTTGCTAAAAGGGTAAGAGAAAAAACAAAAGATGTTGCAGGGTTCGTCTATGTCAGAATTTTAGGTCAGATCAGTAGAGTGCTTTTGAAGGAAATCTCCAGATGTTGCCTATTTATAATGTTTGGATTTGTATTTTCAAGTGATTTTGGAGCTAATATATCAGATTTATTTCTAGTAAGAATAAACTAGAAGATTCACTCTGGGATTACATTTACCTTCAACAACTAGCAGGCATTTAGTGCACAGTGCTAAAGAGGAGCTAGTCTGAAATAAAATGCAGTCAGCACTGAGCCCTCAGAAAACCTTTGAACTGCTCCGACTGCACTACACTTCTTATTAGTGTAGATGTTGCCCCCTTCTAAAAAAAGAGGACTTAATTTTATCACAGTCTCATTACCACCTACACAATAATCTGCCACACGCAGTTACGGTAATGACAGCTGGAGTGCCGCTTGACAGTTGTGGTGGAGTTTTGGGGGCTTTGCTTTTTTTTTTTTTTTTTTTTTTTCCAGGAAAAAAGACATCTGACAGTAAGATTTGACAAAGGAGGAACAAAAGTATATTTAGGAGAGAAAGTTACAAAATGTGACTAGGCAAGCTATTAAGTTACGTGTGACAAAAACTTAGGTATGATTAATCAGAACAGATTGTCATTAGTATAAAATTTCCATTACTTTCAGTCTAAAAAGTACTAAGGAATTAATGATTTCATGCACAGTGAAAATTAATTTTTGGCCACCTGGACTGGAATGGAGTTTATGAGGCTTTTTTTCCTCTGCATTTTAAACTATTTTCTTCACCAGGAAATAAGAAGTAATTGGTCTACAAAATTTTTGTTATAGAAGGATAGTCTGATGTTTCATATTTGTTTTGAATTTCAACTCAAAGTGGGAATTCAAGAAGCATTGTGAAAGCAAAAATTCTGTGCTAACAGAAGTTATAACCTAAAAATTTAGTGAGTTTTCTCTTACTGTTTTGAAAATGGTTCAAAAGAACCTTAGTTCTTTTAAATTACTATTTTGAATTGATACAGGTTTTATTTTCATTTTCTTAACTGGCAAATGTAACATTATTCAAAAATTATTTTTCTCAAAAAGTATTTCTGTAAAGCTGAAATTTCTGATAGCAAAAACTCATACATTAAAAGTTTTATCTGGTTGTGTTCAGTGTAATACAGACTTTCTAGTTAAGGATAGTCTGTAGTTTGAACTATCATTAAAATATTTTTTCTTCTGTTTATTCCTTGAAAATAGACCAGCACAAACTTTTTATTCTGGTTTTTATTCTTTGGTTCAGGATACAGTATTAGATCATCAGTACCCAAAATCTAGTATGTGTTATTCAATTTTCAGTCTAAAAAGAGCTAACTTAAAATGATATATTTCACTGTCTATCTACACAGTGCAACTGATCAAACATTCTCAGCAACCAACCTCTGATTTTGCACTATTCCAATGTTTAACTGAGGAGAAGATAGGAGAGAGAGGAGAAAGAGGAAAGGGAAGGATGTTTTCTGGCTTGAATAGTTAAATTTCCCATCTGCTGGATATCATTAGCTATTTTTTTTCTGGATTACGTAGTGGTCTGTTATTGGAGATGTTCTTATGCCTATGGATAAACCAGAATGAAATTTTTGAACAATAATTTGTTTACTGAGTAGTCTAATTTCCTTTCAGTTGTTACTATTCAGAATTAGGGGTTAACTGCAATAACCAACATAAAATGGAAAATGTAGCTTTTGATATAAAATAATGTTTACATTTCAATTTTGAAACTCTTAAAAGGCTAAACAAATCCAAATCTTCTATTGAGAGTCTTTTGTAGTTGAACAAGATAGGTACACTTTGCTGCTTCTCCACATTGTATTTTCTGCCCAAATGAACTGAAACACCAAGAGGTCACATCGTTCTGTCCATAGGCTGAATTCTAAGGGGACTCTTCTTCCCCTGTAAGCTAAACAGGTTCTGTGTCTCTAGATTCTTGCTACTCTATAGGTTCTGCAGACCACAGACCAACTGTAAGACAATTCTCTGGATCCTTTCCAGCTTCTTCATATATATATTACAAATCAGGGACAACAGAGCCAGGTACAGCCTTCCAGTCTCAATGCTGCCATTTATAGAAGCCATACCATCTTCCTACTCCACCATATTTCCTATCTTAAAAAAGAAAGGTCTCATTTTCCACCTTAGCTGTGGTATATGACACAGCAGCTCAGACACAGCTAGCTTTCCACAAAAATTTAAATCCCTTTCAGAGCCAGCGCTTCTTAAAAACAGTTGAAAAAATGTGTTATTTATACTCTCTGTTCACACTTTTGACTTCATAGTTAGCTGTGTTAAAAAATTATGTTAACATATCCAAAGTACATTTCCTCTTCATTTTATTATTTGCTTATCTACCTATATTGCTATCTTCTAAACATATTTTTCTCTCAGTAAAGAGAGAAATCAGTCCTTAATCAGTTTTAAGGACAACTTGCTTAGAAAATAAAATTAATGGACCACAACAAGAACGATGAAGTAGGGGGAGAAGGCAACAGAAAAGGACAAGGGGTTAAAAAAAGTTAAAAATAATTAACACTATCTTGATATTGATATCAGAAAGAAGTGACAGGGAGTTTTGTTCTCCTAGTAAGTTGTCATCTGCTTAGAGCTGAGAGTATGTAATACAGAACTGCTACAAATGAAAACATAAATGAAAAAGATATTTAGAACACAACACTAATGTGAGTAATAAAGAAAAAAAGGCAAAAAAACCCCTCCATTTACACACAGAATAATTCTACCAGAAAAAAAATTGAAAGAAAAACAATGTAAACAACTGCTTTCTTAAAGACAAGCAGGAAAACACAGGAAGAGAAATTTGTAAAAACAATATGAGAGAAAAAAAGTCTATAAAAATACCGAAGTCTGAAAATAAAACAGCACGTAGAACTATAATAAAATTAGTATTTGCAGGAGGCAAAAGTTGTACCACCCATCTTTCTGTTTCGTTAGCTGCAACTTCAGTTTCGCGTGGCAGTATTGGAAAAGATACAAAGACCCTGCAGCAAGACAATCACTGTGATTTCTTTTGGCGTTTGCAAAAAGTTTTCTTAAACAAATTTTGATATGTAGACAAATAATATCGAAGGAAAGGTGGTTCTCATCTGAGACTTGGGAGCTCACTTGGCCAGAAATAGTTCTAGTCACAAACCAGAGACTTTGACACATACTTGTAGGTTCCCCATTCGTAAGACTTTTGTACTTGTCAGGGAATCAATTGCTGTGATGACAGAAGATCATATATCTTCCAGAATATCATATATAGCTTTATAAGATTTGAATAGATAAGCATGAGACAGGCTTTTGGGCAAGGTGGACCTTTGACTTGATTCAGGTAGAGCTAATTTTATATTACTCTTTTGTACAACATATCACTTAATAACAGTTGTGTTCTTGCAAGCAGAAAGCTTTAAAAAGATAAATCTAGATATGGTCATCAATCTACAGGATCAAGTGTTGCATTTGGAGCTAAATTTGCATTTCATCTCACTTTGATGGATAAGACTAAAAGCCAGGATAGAATCTTCCATAACACACAGCTTTGATATATGAATTTTCCTGTTGTGATGTTTGGATTAAGCTTCACTTGAAGGTACGTTAAGAAGCCAAAAACATATCAGCAAAAAGAAATTCCAGTGTCTGAATTGTAGCTAGTTTTGCTTACACGTAACGGCATCGCTGTGTTGTAAGAAAGTGAAAAGGGATTAGACAAATATTTGATATAGAAAAGACAAACATGAAGTCCAGTAAAGTTCCCCAAGCTTTGTTAGATGCCAGTACCCGAGATATGCCTTCATGATTGGCACTTTGTGTAATTTTATCCCCTGATAAAACAATAGTCCAATAATTGTATCTACTTTGCCACATCTATATTAGCATATATTAATTTGTTTAGAAAATAAAGTCTATGAGGCCTTATCTTCCCTGGCTTGTGTGTGATGAAAACTCTAAAAATAAACATATAATTTCTCAGTCTTATATTTATTCTGCCCACATCAGTAAAGTCTATAGCCACAACAGAGAGAGCAGTGTTGAATTAAGGGTAACTACGGGAGCATTTAAGAGACATAAATTTAAGACTGGATCCCAGAGTCCGTCAGGACTGGATCCTAAACTAGGGTGACTGGATCCATTGACTAGGGTGGATGGGTAGAAATACCAAGTTAAAGTACAAAATGGTAAATTAAAATTGTTCAAAGAGTAGCTTTTCAAGCTGAAATAATGAATTTCAGATTGAAGATTGATTATTCCTTTTTGGTTTCATTTTTTTACCTACATATGTTAATAATGTCTATAAAACAATCCATTCACAATACACTCCATGTGTTGATAAACTTTGAATAAGGCTACTGTCACAGGGAAGAAGAGAAGGAGAAATATAGTAGGGAAGTCTTTCCATCCAGTTTTTACTTGGACTGCTTTTATTTGTTTTCTGTAAATAATCTAGCAAAAAGAGTAAATTATTCAAAGACATATTCTGAAGACAGTATCCAGAGAATTTTAAGTATGTTCTTTCAGAATAATAATCCACAGAATATTTTTAATGTGCTGATGTAAATATTTGCCCAGGAAATCCAACTGTAAGAATTGTCGGCTTTAGACAAGGTGTCAGGATATATCAATATGCCTGAATGTGTCAACAAAACAGATGAAATCTGAATTTCTAAATAAGCTAAAACCCAGTAAATGATACATGAATATTCATAAATATGAAAATCTGTACACTGAAATATTATTTGTTCGAGACATTCAGTGAATTATTTTGAATAATGAAAAAATCATGGAAACTGTGATGTGACTTCTAGTAGTTTGCACTAGGAAAACAAGGAGTAAATTCTATCAGTGATTCAGAACGAATAGCTAGCTCATGTTGTTATTTATTAGCTTGTTGAACTCTCCAGATATGTAACATGGCTGTGAATAAATATGGATGTGTTCGTGTGCCTAACTACTTATTCTAAATTCACTTTCTATTTAACTTTTACCAAATTAATCCTTTAGTCAGTGAACTTTTGCTTGTCCATGCAGAAGCTATGCTTCTGCCTGGGTTGTAGGTTTTTGCTCTAGCTGTTGCTGGGCAGCACTAGATATCCAACACTGTTTGTCTTAGTCCTGTTTGATTTCATCAACTTTGTGATTGTTCACATAACTTGAGTATATAGGAAAATTAGGATTCTATTTATTTTAGAAATTGTTTGCTATTTGAGGAGACAACGATGCCTAGGGAGTTATAGGTCCGGTCAAGAAGGTTTACTAGGCACAGAGAAGAAATCCATTCTATAGAGTTTTTTTTACAGTTGGCCAGCAAAGCTGACTCTTCTTGGTTGTTTTTTTTTAACTTTAGCACAACAGAGGAGCAATCCCTGGGTAGAGATGAGCAGGAAATATTACTAAGTAGAAGCAAAAGAGATGTATGTACTCTTCATATCCAATAAAAATTGGTTATAAATGTCAACCTATAACATTCCAAAGAGAATCCTCATAAAACTGCTAATTCCTTCCTGCTATGTGGGGTCTGAACGATCTTAGCAGCCTCCTGTGGGAGCCTGGTGTTTCCAGCACACTTGTTCTGATGGAAATAAACACAGCAGCTCTGTAACATCCAAGTAAGCAACACCCTCTGAACTGCCAGGCAGTCCATTTTTCACTCTAATATCTTCCTCAGAGCCCCCAGTTGATTATTGGGAACCCAGAGTTTCTGTGCCACTTACAGAAGCTCAACTGCAAAAAGCAATTTTCTCCTTGTTTATATCATGCTTTAAAACTCATCTTTTGTAGCAATGTCTTTTCATTTTTTGATAGTGCTGTTCTCATTACCACTAATTAATCTTTTACTTATCTTGTCCTATCTGCTGTTCTACGTTTTTCTTTGGTACTCGATCCATTTAGAGCACATTTATGTTTCCCACGGAAATGCAGACAGTCCCAGGCTTGCTGTCCGCCCTGTTACGAGACAGTCAGCGGTGCATACCCACACACAGTATGGCACTGAGCACAGAGCCCCACTGAGAGATGGGGCTCATCCACTTCAGCTTGGCAGTCACACAGATTTGAGTTTCAGACTAAATTTGGATCTTGTCCTGCCAGTTTCAAGGGTAAGCAGAATGCCCTCAATCTACCTTTGTCTTTAACATGCCATAATATTCATTGTTCTCTGCCTAAAATTAGGACTTCTGTGAAATTTTACATTACTTGAAAACCATTGCACTTTTATGCCAGGACAAATTATCAATATTCTGATCTTTGTTCATCATAAACCTTGAGTGGGGTGCTTTTTACAGCAGGCAATTTGATATCTGAGAAAAAAAAAAAAGCAAGCTGCCTGGTTCTAAAGGATGGTGGCTTTTCATAGCTTTGTAATAGTAGAATAAGTGTCAGGGAGATGAATTAGTGGAAAAGGGCACGTGACCTGAAAGTCAAAGGTGAACAATGAATGGATTTATTACAAGTCAGGCTTTTGCGTCTATATATACAGAGCAGCATATTACATAGAACATCTATATCTTAATCTTAGCAATCCAATAAATCAGTCAAAGAAAATATCAGCACAGAATGTGTGATTCATGGTACGCCACACCATATTCCAAGCCTGTCCACTGCTACTTCTACCCAGAGCAATAACAAAGATCTCCCCATCAGAGAAGTGTCAGTTTTATTTATATTGATCCTAAAATCACCTTTTGAGCTATTTGCACTTCAAGTTGAGTATGGTGTGTCAGTCAAGAAAAGGAAAGCAAACTATCACAGAACTGGCACATTTCCAATATTGCTAGAGAAAGGCAGGATTGAGAAACAAAGAGAATAGTAGGCTAAACTTCACAGCAAGCAAAATATCCAATGGAATAAATCTTTCCACAGAGCCTCCAAGTAGTTGTTAATGGCCTCTGTTAGTGACCTCATTCCTGCCCTGGTCTGTGACCTTTGCAGATATTACGACCACGTCAGAGATTTCTCCTCCAAAAGTCTATCATCAATGCAGGAAATAGTGTTAGCAATTTAGTGAGTAGTATTCTTGAACCATGAATCAGAGATAATCCAGTCTTCCATGCTGGTGCCATGGCACAGAGTGCTACAGGTGACTTTGTGGGGTTTTTCTTCCCCAGAGAAAACCTAGAAAGCTGAGTCCCCCTGATATTTATAGCCATTAGATGTCCTATAGAACATTTCACAACATTAGCGAATAGGCTTCAGATTCTTTAGATGGGTATTTCCAGCCATAAACACATTTCTCTTGGGTGCAAGCTGGTTATCTCTCTCTTCATTTCTGGTCCAGAGTGTTGCAGGGCAGTAACTTCTTGGTGGTGATCCCACAATAGATGATGCTAAAACAGCGGCAAGATTTCATGTGAGCAGGAAGCAAATGGAACAGATACGATGTGTCAAATCAGTGATAAAGAAAATATACACAGGGTGAGAAGGACCTGAAGAAGGACGTCTCTTCCCTATTCTCTACCACTAAGTTTGTCTTTGTTTCCTCGGTGAGGAACAGCATGGGAGAAATTCCTGTAACAGAAAAATCAGGGAAACCCATTTACAAATTTTGATCATTCAGAAGTTAGCAAAACTCAAAAAGCTTGCAAATTAGTTTTGGATATTCCCTGTAATAAGATAAAAATATTATTAAGTAAACAGATAGGAAAGACATGGTTCTGTTCAGGTTTTCAAACAAGGTTGGATGGTCTTATGGATAGTGTGCCCAGGTAGCCAAGAAAGTCAACAGCATCCTGGCCTGTATCAGGAATAGTGTGGTGAGCAGGACTAGGGAAGTGATCGTCCCCCTGTACTCAGCACTGGTGACGTCCCACCTTGAGTATTGTATTCAGTTTTGGGCTACCCGCTATAAGAAAGACAGAACTGGGGTTGTTTAGTCTGGAGAAAAGGAGGCTGAGGGGAGACCTTATCACTCTCTACAACTACCTGAAAAGAGGTTGTAGTGAGGTGAGGGTTGGTCTCTTCTCGCAAGTAACAGGCATTAGGACAAGAGGAAATGAACTCAAGTTCAGGAAGGTTTAGTTTGGATATTAGCAAAAATTTCTTCACCGAAAGTGTTATCAAACATTGGAACAGGCTGCCCAGGGCAGTGGTGGAGTCGCCATCCCTGGAGGTATTTAAAAGATGGGTAAATGTGTTTCTGAGGGACATGGTTTAGAGGTGGTTTTGGCAGCGTTATGCTGATGGTTGGACTCTATGATCTTAAAGGTGCCTTCCAACCCAGACAATTCTATGATTCTGTGATTCTATATAACACTGGCTAAGACTTTCAGAAAATTCAAAGGTAGTTCCTAACAGTTTATACTTTTTTTGTATGGTCTGGTAAACTCACTTTCTGCTGTGAAATAGTGCAATAATGTTTCATTTCCTTCATCTTGTGTTAATCTTTAAATTTTGCTTCAATTTTTGAGTCATACTTGTACTAAAAGAGAGCTGATCTCTGGATGGCTCTCTAAAATCCTTCTATATCATAAGTAGCATAAATAAAAACATAGGTTTGATTTACGTAAAACCATAATCTGTATTATTTGATTCCTTAAAAAAATTGCATTTTTTAGTTAATATTAAGTTTAATTCAGTTTAGTTTCTGTAAACATTCTGTATTAATTTATTCCATATTTTCAGTTAAAATATATTAATTTAACTATACATTAAAATTTGTGCGCACTGAAGTTCATATAGGCTTTCCAGATTAAAAAAAGCTAAAATTATTGTTAATAATTTTCTGATAGTGTGAGTTTAATATTTATCCGTAGTGAAAAAGACAGTGTCAAGAACTGTTGAGTGTGGAATACAGAGCAGAACTGAAATAGAACTGAAAACTGTGTACTATGAATATCTGTGAATCATTGGTGCACTCATATTTTGAAATCATGAGGTTTTGGTCACCTCATATGAAGAGGAACACAGTGCCACTAGAAGGCTGAAAGATATGTAAGACTTCCTGAAAGATATGTAAGACTTCCTTACAAAAATATTAAAGTGATTGAGACTCTTAAGCTTAGACAAGAGATGGCTGAGATATGACAAAGATTTGTAAAAACATTAATAATATGGTACAGCTAACAGGGTTGTGATTTTGATAACATGGAAATGAGAGAACATCAAATGGAATTACGAAGAAAATTTTCTGAAATGCTTAAAGGAAATACTTTTGTCATTCAATACTTAAATGGATTGTTGAACCTGTGGCTACAGGATGTTTTGAATACCAAGAGTATAAATGGATTTAAAAGTTGATTAGGCAAGCTAATGGAAGAAAGCTCCACCAAGGACGGCTAAACATGGTGGTCTGATTACAGCCTCTGGCTCCAGTTCAGAAGGTCCCTGAACCAGAGATTGCCAGAAGCTGGAAGAACATAAGCAAGGCAAGTACCACTCTGTGCATACCCTGTTCATATACTTGTTCCCTGAAGACCTGCCGCTGGCCACCATCAAAGGTGAGCCTCTGGTCTGATTTAGCACTGCTGGTTTTTATTTTGTAGACACGAAACACAGAAAGAGAGAGCAATTATAGTATCATAGGTACTTTGGGGGCTTTTTTAGTGAAATTTTCCGCCTGGAGTTAAAAACTAAGTTAAAAAACAACCCTGACAAAATACAGCAGGCTGACCCAAATGTTTTTTAAGTCAAACAATTCAAAATAACAGTTATGTGCTGGTTCTATTCAATTTTAAGCAGGAAACTTCAAAGAAAAGTGACAAAAAGCATATCAGCCTGGAGATTAGCTCTAATTCCTTCAGACAAAGGAAGGAACGGATCTGGGTCTCTTATTCTTTGGATAGAGTCATTAAGCAGGGAGCTAACAGCAGTAGAAGTGTCAGGTACACTGTGTGCAAGGCTGGCTACAGTAAGCGTGGCATGAATAACGCATGGACCTCAGGGGGGAACAAGTGAAGAAGCCAGGACTGCTCAGATGCCAAATTTCAGTTTCCTGGAAAATGTCACTGGTGACAGCAGTCCTTTACATGCTTGAAGTACTTCCAAGGTTAGGTGTTGGTGTGAGCAGAACTCCACTTTTGAACACACAGGCAAAGACTGCACAGCTAACATAAAGCCACCAGACTCACGTAGGACAGGAGGTGGGTGACAGCAATACCGTACCCAGCTCTCCCAAACACTACCGGTCTGAACTCAGATGGCTTAATTTTAGACTCAATTGCTTTAAATAGCAGTTTACTGCTGTTATTGTCTTTGCAAAACCAGCCACCAGTTATTCATTATTGCTAGAATAATGCCCCTCCTACTAACTCGGTGAAGTACAGTTATGTATTGGTAAAAGAGAATAAACAAAAGGAATTGAATAGCATTGCACCTTATGCCTATGATCTTTTATTCAAAAATTATTATAAATTTCTTGACCTTTCAAGCTGTAATCTTTTTTGTATCCAGAGCGGAAGCTATTTTTATATCACTACAAACAAATTTCTATCACTAAAAGGTAGGTCAGTGGCTCTCAGTCTCCAGTGTATCAGGATGATACTTTGAAGCTTTGATTTCTGCCTGTCAGGTCATATCCCCATGTAGCAGATAATATGACTTGACATTCTATAAACTCGTCTATAAACCTTCACTTCCTACAACAGAGAAGCTCCAACTGCACCATCACTATTCATTTGGGCATTGGCAGTTGCTTTTTAAAAACAAAGGCACAGCAACAAATAATACCCACCACAGATCTTCTTCAAATGGCCAAGATATATAAGTCCTGAGAGAAAATATCCCAGCCTAACACATCAGATGCTACAAAATATCACAGCATTAGCACTATGTTCTATGATAATAACTTCATTATATATATAAAAATTCTCTTTCTGGAAGCTTGCCAGCACGTAAGTCTAACAGTGGTTCAGGTCTCACACATGCATCTGTGTTAAATAAGTGAAAATTCACTGCAATGGCATAAACCAGGTGTGAATTGACACAGTTTACTTCAAGTGAACTTAGTCCTAATCTACACAGGGTTCAAAAAAAAAAAAAAGTAGATCAAAATATAATTTAACAGTTATGGATTCATAATTCATAAATCAGACAGGTCCTCTAATGTCGTTTCGCGAATTGCAACTGAACCTATCTGCCTAGAAGTATAAAATATTTGTTACACATTTCCAAGCATCTAATATATAGATGAGAGAGGCACATAAAAATTAACTAAAGGTACACTGTTTCTCTATTAAAAAGAGTAATTTTCTCTGATAACATCTTCCCAAATTGTTATGTATGGCTAGACTTCAACTATGATATTTACATTAGCTATATTTCAACCACGATATTTACATTAGCTACATTTTAGTTAAATATGTAGATAGAGAATTACCTTCATTTGAAGTTCTAGCAACCCAGTGTATAGCTTTGTCTCATTTTTGTTTTCTGCCAATCAATGACACAAAGTTTTATGTCTATCTTACAGGGACAAGCAGTTTACCATGAGAGCTGCATTGATACTCTGAGCTTCTTCACTTCACCACTCAAATATATCAAACACAATGACCTTTTTCCAAGAAAATAGCTTTCTGTCTGCAGGCAAACCCTCATAAAATAGCAAACGTTCATCTGTGTTACAGGATTAGGTGGACCAGCTTTTAGTCCCCATTTCTTTTTTTGATATCTAATCATCCTTCTGCTGCATACAGCTAACTAATTGCACTGGAGAGTCCCTATATCTGTACGTACCAGCTCCTGAAATACAGTTAAACATGGGACCAAAACATGAAACAAAGTAAGTTTTGGTTTACAACTGGAGGTGGTTGACAAGAGAAATAGAATACAAAGTGTGTCTGAATGCCATCCAGATGGACCTGGACAGACTGGAGAGGTGGGCCCAAGACAACCTCATGCAGTTCAACAAGGCCAAGTGCAGGGTCCTACATCTGGGTCGGGGCAATCCCAACCACAAATACAGGCTCGGTGAGGTATGGCTGGAGGAGAAGGACCTGGGCTTGCTGATTGACCAGAAGCTCAGCATGAGTCAGCAATGTGCAATCGCAGCCCAGAAGGCCAACCGTATCCTGGGCTGCATCAAAAGAAGTGTGGCCAGCAGGTCAAGGGAGGTAATCCTGCCCCTCTACTCCACTCTTGTGAGACCCCACCTGGAGTACTGCATCCAGCTCTGGAGTCCTCAACATAAGAAAGACATGGACCTGCTGGAGCGTGTCCAGAGGAGAGCCACGAGGATGATCTGAGGGCTGGAGCACCTCTCCTATGAGGAGAGGCTGAGAGAGTTGGGGCTGTTCAGCCTGGAGAAGAGAAGGCTCCGGGGAGATCTTATTGCAGCCTTCCAGTACCTAAAGGGGGCCTACAGGAGAGCTGGGCAAGGACTTTTTACTAGGGCATGTAGTGACAGGACGAGGGGGAATGGATATAAACTGGAAGAGGGCAGGTTTAGATTAAACATTAGGAAGAAGTTTTTTTACTTTGAGGGTTGTAAGGCACTGGCACAGGTTGCCCAGAGAGGTTGTTGAGGCCCCATCCCTGGAGGTGTTCAAGGCCAGGCTGGATGTGGCCTTGGGCAACCTGGTCTAGTGGGAGGTGTCCCTGCCCATGGCAGGGAGGT
Source organism: Charadrius vociferus (assembly GCF_000708025.1). NCBI lineage: Eukaryota > Metazoa > Chordata > Aves > Charadriiformes > Charadriidae > Charadrius > Charadrius vociferus. Next base: position 823,863 of record NW_009647680.1, read on the forward strand.
TGGAACTCGATGATCTTTAAGGTCCTTTCCAACCTAAACCATTCTATGATTCTATGATTCTATGAATTTCTGATGCCAGAACGGACTGTTGCATTACAAGACCTGAGTTGGTCTCCCAACATTTGACTAATCTGATGACCTTTTCTATACCCCCACCTTCAAGTCAGGAAATGCTGTTCTTCCTCTCAGTGCTCCTGTGAATCTGAGAAATCAAAGGAGCTGCCTAGACATCTTTATTAGACTTCTGCTCAAAGTAGCATCACCATTTATTTCTGTTGCAAGAATTTCCCTTCTAATGAATTATCTTAGTGTTGTGTTGCCAGGTCTAATCAGATAAAAGTACTATTTATGAGCCTGCAGAAACACAGAAGTTTGAAAAGATTGTCCTAAATACTTATAATAACTTACTTTTTATGTTAAACTTGTCATCATCACTATGGTCTTCTACAGGATTTCTTTGCCACTTGTGGACAGTGCTAAATTCTTTTCTTGCCTATGCTTCAGAACTGGTTAAATAATATAAAGACAAAGAATTTTTACTCCAGACTATTTGGATTATACATGTACTTCAGTATCCATTTTACTCTTGAGCCGATTCACCTCCAGGCCTAATCAGAATTGCATAGGCCGTATATCCACACCTATAAAGTACTTAAATATGGATGTGCATGTGTATGTGTATATTTGTGTGTATCACAGAATCACAGAATCTTCAGAGTTGGAAGGGACCTCTAGAGATCATCTAGTCCAACTCCCCTGCTAAAACAGGATTGCCCAGAGCACATTACTCAGGACTGCATCCAGGCGGGTTTTGAAAATCTCCAGAGAAGGAGACTCCACACCCTCCCTGGGCAGCCTGTGCCACTGCTCTGTCACCCGAACTGTAAAGAAGTTTTTCTGTGTATTTGAATGGAACTTCCTATGTTCCAACTTGTGCCCATTGCCCCTCGTCCTGTCACTGGGAACCACCGAGAAGAGTGTGGCTCCATCTTCCTTCAACCCACCCTTTAGATATTTGTAAGCAACAATAAGGTCTCCCCTCAGCCTTCTCTTCTCCGGACTAAAGAGTCCCAGCTCTCTCAGCCTTTCCTCATAAGGGAGATGCTCCAATCCCTCAATCACCTTGGTTGCCCTTTGCTGGACGTGCTCCAGCAGTTCCCTGTCCCTCTTGAACTGGGGAGCCCAAAACTGGACACAGTATTCCAGTTGTGGCCTCACCAGTGCCGAGTAGAGGGGGAGAATGACCTCCCTCGACCTACTGGACACACTCTTGCTTATGCAGCCCAGGATTCCATTGTCCTTTTTGGCAGCAAGGGCACACTGCTGGCTCATTGACAATTTACTATCTACCAGGACCCCCAAATCCTTCTCCTCAGAGCTACTTCCCAGCAGGTCCACCCCTAACCTATACTGCTGCCTAGCATTTTTCCTCCCCAGGTGCAGGACCCTGCACTTGCTTACGTTGAACCTCATTAGGTTCTTCTCTGCCCAGCTCTCCAGCCTGTCCAGGTCATGCTGGATGGCAGCACAGCCCTCTGGAGTGTCAGCCACCCCTCCCAGTTTGGTATCATCAGAGAACTTGCTGAGGATACACTCTGTCCCCTCATCCAGATCATTAATGAATATATTAAACAAAATTGGACCAAGTATCGACCCCTGGGGGACACCACTGGTCACAGGCCTCCAACTAGACTTCGTGCCACGGATCACAACCCTCTGAGTCCTGTCACACAGCCAGCTCTCAATCCACCTCACTGTCACCTCATCTAACCCATACTTCCTCAGCTTCCTAATGAGGATGTTATGGGAGACAGTGTCAAAAGCCTTGCTAAACACAAGGTAGATGACATCTACGGCTCTCCTGTAGTATGTATATGTATGTGTATATGCATGCATGTATGTATACGCACGCACAAACCGTTCTTAACTGAAGTGTTGAGGGGACAGAAATACCAGAATAAACATTTATATGTATTTTCTGCATCTGTTATTCCCCTCCCCCTACGCACCTTGGAGACAAAACACTAAATCACAGGCCAAATCTGGACTGCTCTTTCTTATGCCTTTAGAAAATTCTGAAGATTTGATTTGCAGGGATGTAAAAAGCTAAACAGTGATATGTTACAGTGCTATAATGCAGAAGTTGCAACACTGATTTAGTGGGAATGTTTCCCCGTTAGTACAAATGTGAAAGTGAGAAAAGAATTTGTACAATAAAGCAAATTTCTTGTACCGAACATGCTGCATACAGAAAGCACTTTTTATTGAATACAAGTACTTATCTCATGAAAGGACAACAAGTAATTTCAAATAAAAATGGAAATATGACTGTGAATAGACAATTTGCACATCCAGAGACAGTTTGAACATAGTACAAGAGAGTTGTATGCACTGAAAATGTGATTTTCCGTAATTTACTACCCGCTCTGCAAGTGTATAATGAATGATATCCAGAGTTCCTGATCCCCAGCGATCCAGATTGGAGTCCATTGTAGCATATTGTGTGTCTTGCATACTGCTCCAATGCCATCCAGAATTCCTTTCACTGGAAATGAAACCATGAATGTAGAATATGGACATGGCAATAACCATGTGCTGGTCTTGGCTGGGGTAGAGTTTATTTTCTTCGTAGGAGTTGGTATGGGGCTGTCTTTTGGATTTGCGCTGGAAACAGTGTTAATAACACAGGGATGTTTTCATTATTGCTGAGCAGTGTTTACACAGAGTCAAGGTCTTTTCTGCTCCTCACACTGCCCCATCAGCCAGTAGGCTGGGGGGGCACAAGGAGTTGGGAGGTGACACGGCTGGGACGGCTGACCCCAACTGACCAAAGGGATATTCCATACCATGTGATAGCATGTTCAGCAGTAAAACTAGGGGGAAGTTTGGCAGAGGGGATGCTGCTTGAGGACTGGCTGGGCATCAGTCTGTTGGTGGTGACCAATTGTTCTCATATACATCACTTGTCTTTCTTGGGTTTTACTTCCCTTTCTTTGTTATTTTCTTTTCATTACATTATTATTATTATCATTATCATATTAAACTGTTTTTAACCCACGAATTTTCTCACTTTTACCCTTCTGATTCTCTTCCACCACTGTGGAGGAAGTGAGCAAGTGCCTGTGTGGGGCTTAGTTGCCAGCTGGGGTTACACCACGACAGACCCCTGCCAGATTTAGCTCCAGTATGGAGCTGGAATGTCCCTGGGATGCATGCTTAGGGGTTTGAAATGATTCTGTCCTATCATTTAACATCTGATCTAGAGGTCCGTGGCTCTATTTCATCATAGCAGTTGTCCTAATGGGCTGGATTTGGGATATCCATCTACAAACTACACTGGAGATGGACAACAGAACCATTTTCAGAAGTAAAAAAAAAAGGGGGAGAAGAAAAATTAAGATATATTTCGTTTGGGGCTTTTATTTGCTTATTCTACTTTTCTTAAAGTGTCCTTGACAATTCTATTTTTAATGCATTTGTCGAATTAATATTCTGATTTCCATAGTTTATGCAATAAAAGCTTATTTATATCAGTTAACTATGCAAAAGATTTCATGCAAAACATCCTAATTAAAAGCTGCTATTTATTTCTTGATCCCAATGGGATATTTTCACTGGAAATATGTATCCTAAAGACTGTGCTGCCAAATTGCCTTTTCTGCTATAGCTGAACTACTAAATTGAACCTAAAAAAGACAGAGGAAATTTTTTCTCTGATATCCTAGAATGTATTGTTAATATTTCCAAACTTGTATGCATGTAGTTGACAGTATTTGCACTGCACAAATGAGGCAACCTACTTCAGTAGGCTAGAATCCTCTGAACCTGATTTATGACCTTGACAGACATTTAAATTGGAAACATCTGGTGACTGGGCTGTCATTAATTCAAAGCATGTGTTTCTCATTTTCTGTTATTTTTTTAAACAAAATAAGACTTATATATAAAACTAATTGAAAGACTACATGAGAAGTTAAGGTACTAGCCTATGTTTGCATTCCCAGTTGTCACTACCACAAAATCCTACAGTTAGTGATGAAAACAGGCAAACACTTCAATACTACAAGTCCAAAAGAAATGTGAAAATATTTCCTCATTGTCTGGAAGTTGTTTGTTTGTTTTTTTTTTTAATTTAAATTTGTTTCTTTGACTTCAAACTGTGCATGATTTTCCCCTTCTTATTTCAATAACCTGGCATCTTGCAACAAGCCAATGTTCAGTGCAACAAACCAAATTATATTCGGTTTGGTATTCTTGTGCTGAAGAAATGTTGACTTTCTAAAATAATGCATTTTGCAGGCTATCACTTTATGTTTCCTTGTTGAAAGTATAAATACCTTTTTCAGGTACCTATAACATAAGTTTAATTGTGATTGTAGAAATTTACCTGTTTAAAATGTCATCTCACTATCTAATAGTAATTAATCTCTTTAGTAGAAAAATACATATGTGATCGCATGATCAGTCAATAATTTTATCTGTCTTTTTGAAAATTTCTCTGTTGTGAGAACTATGCAATGTTTAATACAGTGCTTTAGAGCTAACATCCAATATGTACTGACACTTTTTGTTTGTTTGTTTTAAATAAAGTAAATAAAATTTAATTTTAGGGACTTAGTAGTCAACCAGTACTTTCACCGTTAATATCAAACATGAAGACGGACTCAACATAAAAAGTTTCCTTTTTAACTGGATGATTTAGATATTCACTGTAGGATTTATATGAACAATTGAGAATGTCTGCAAGTAGACATCTATACCTCAGTTAGTTAAACTTGGCTCCTTTATAGTCAATGGAATAAATAGTTACATTTATCATTCAATTAACTTGACCTATTTTGGTTGACTAATCTGTGATGAGACAAATAGTACTTTACAAATTATGAAAAGGTGAGTAAAGGGTGACTAGCTCAAACTACAGACAGTTACATTTAGAAAGATGAATCTCAACCCTGAAGTCTCTAAGGATATCACTGGCTATGACTAAAGAATTCACCCCTGCTTTCCTTAATAGTGTAAATCATTTCAGTCAGTGCTGTTCAAAATGATACATTTCATCCTGTTGTAGATGTCTAAAATAGACTCATAGAAATACTGGATGGAAGGTACCTTTGGAGTATCATCTGGTCCAAACTCCATTCCAGAGTTGGGCTCTCAACAGCACTAGGTCAAACAGTTATGGCTTTGTCAAGGAAGCATTGAAAAGTTCCACAGTTGGAGACGTCACCAGCTCTTTGAGTAATCTGGTTCAGTGGTGCACTGCTCCCCTACTGATTTAGTTTTTCAGAATGTCCAATATGAATCACCAAGACAGATTTTGTGACCTTTTTCCCTTCTTTTACTGTTTGTTACTACCAAAAAGTGTTTGGTCTTATCATCTTGGTCTCCATTATCAAGAGACCAGCATGGCCGAGTCGAGACCTGCTGGTCAAACTAAAGGTCAAGAAGGAAATGCAGAGGCAGTGGAAGCAGGGACAGGTATCTTGGGAAGAGTACAGGAACGCTGCCCGGTTGTGTAGGGATGGGGTCAGGAAGGCCAAGGAATGGCTGAAGCTGAACCGGTAAGGGATGGAAAGAATAGTAAGAAGGGCTTCTACGGTATGTCAGCCAGAAAAGGAAGGTCAAAGAAAGTATACCCCCTGGTGATGAGCAAGACTGGCAAACTGGTAACAATGGATGAGAAGAGTGAATGGACCACAAGGCGGGGAGTGGGTGAGAAAAGTCCCTCCCACTGTAAGAGAACATCAGGTTCCTGAATACCTGAGGAACATACGGAAGTCTATGGGACCTGATGAGATGCACCCAGAGTCATGAGGGGATTGGCTGAGGTAGTTGCCAAGCCACTCTACATGATACTTGAAAAGTCATGGCAGTCAGGAGAAACCCCCGGTGACTGGAAAAAGAAACATTGCACCCATTTTTAAAAAGGGTAGAAAGGAGGACCCTGGGAACTACTGACCTTTCAGCCTCACCTCTGTGCCTGTGAAGATCATGGAACAAATCCTCCTAGAAGCTATAATAAGACACATGGAGGACAGGGAGGTGATTGAGACAGCCAGCATGGCTTCACCAAGGGCAAGTCCTGCCTGACCGACCTAGTGGCTTTCTATGATGGAGTAACAACATCAGTGGACAAGGGAACAGCTACAGATGTCATCTCTCTGGACTTTTGTAAGGCCTTTGACATGATCCCCCAGAACATCCTTCTCTCTAAACTGGAGAGAAATGTGGGTGGAATTTTTGGGTTGGATGGTCGCATCCAGAAGGTAGTGGTCAAAAGCTCAATGTCAAGATGAAGATTGGTGACAAGTGGTATCCCTCAGGGGTCTTTGTTGGGACCAGTACTCTTTAATATCTTCATCAATGACATAGACAGTGGGATCAAGTACGCCCTGAGCAAGTTTGCAGATGACACCAAGCTAAATCATGTAGTTGACAATGCCCGAGGGATGGAATGCGATTCGGAGGAACCTAAACAAGCTTGAGAAGTGTGCCCATGTGAATTTCATGAGGTTCAACAAGGCCAAGTGCAGGGTCCTGCACCTGAGTCGAGGCAACCCCTGGTATCAATATAGGCAGGGGGATAAAGGGATTGAGAGTAGCCCTGCTGAGAAGACTTGAGGGTACTGGTGGATGAAAGGCTCCACATGAGCTGTCAACCTGTGCTTGTATCCCAGAAGGCCAACCATATCCTGAGTTGCATCAAAAGAAGTGTGGCCAGCAGGTCAAGGGAGGTGATTCTGACCTTCTATTCTGCTCTGGTGAGACCCCACATGGAGTACCGTGTCCGGCTCTGGAGCCCTCAGCACAGGAAAGACATGGACCTGTTGGAGTGGGTCCAGAGGAGGGCCACAAAAACAGTCAGAGGGATGGAATACCTCTCCTATGAGGAAAGGCTGAGAAAGTTGGAGTTGTTCAGCGTGGAGAAGAGAAGGCTCTGGGTAGACCTTACTGTGGCCTCTCGGTACTTAAAGGAGACCTACAGGAAAGATGGGGACAAACATTTTTGCTGGGCCTGTTGCGATAAGACAAAGGGTAATGGCTTTAAGCTAAAAGAGGGAAGATTTAGACTAGATATAAGGAAGAAATTTTTTATGCTGAGGGTGGTGAAACACTGGCACAGGTTTCCCAGAGAGGTGGTAGATGCCCCATCTCTGGAAAATTTCAAGGCCAGGTTGGATGGGGCTCTGAGCAACCTGATCTAGATGAAGATGTCCCTGCTCATTGCAGGGGGGTTGGACTAGGTGTCCTTCAAAGGTCCCTTCCAACCCAGACTATTCTATGATTCTACAATTCTGTTATCTTTTTAACTTCTACTCAAGTAGTGTCAGGTGTCTCTTAGATCACCTCTTATCACCTCTACACCAGATTAATGAAATTCAGCTTCTTCAGCCTCTCCTCATTTCTCACATGCTCAAGGCTTCTGACAGTTCAGACTGTCAGTTGGAACTCTGCCAGGTTTTCCAGATCTGTCTTGAATAAGAGGACCCAATACTGAGTGCAGCAGACCAGATGTGACCTCAGCAGTTCCAGCTACTGGGGAATCATAATTTCCTTCAATATGAGAGTCATGTTTCCTCTAATATAGCCCAATATATTAAAGCTATATTGTTATTTGCAATGGAAGTTTACTGCTCATTCATATCCTGTGTAGTGTTGAATCTCCGTAATCCCCAGATGCCTTTCAGGAACGCTATTACTCAGCCAGTAGCTCCCTATCCTATACCACAGAATTACTACACTCCAGGTGCAGAACTTGGCACTGCTGCCTGTTGAACTTTCTGAGGTTTCTGTCGAGTATCAGTCCCTGGAGTTGTTAACTGAAACATTCATCACTGGATGCAAGCCAGACTGGAAATGGACTTTGGATACAGTAGGCCAGACAATCTTCAGCCTACTCACCAGCTCCTTGATCTAGCCAATACCTCCTCAGCTTCCAAATAAGAGTGGTGTGGGGGAAGACTTTCAAAGCTTTAATAAAGTCAAGCATATGTAAACTTTGAATAAATATGTATTACACCATTCTTCCCTATCTACATAGCTAGTAATGTCATTGTAGCCTTTCACATTGGACAAGCATGATCACCCTTTGTAAATCCATCTTAACTATTCCTGATTGCTGCCTTCTGCTTCATACCTTTGGAACTGAACTCAAAGAGGACATCTTTAACATCTTAACATCTTTCTAGGGACTGAGATAATCCTATAATTTTGAAGATCTCGTTTCTACCTTTCTTACAAAGTGGGGGCCTGCTCTGCTTGACATGATTTTTTCTCTTTCCTGTTCAGCTTGATTACATCTCTTCAAACGAGTCACCACAGCTCAGGTGGTAACATCATCTGCCTGCCTTGTAAAGTTTTGATACGATGGATGCATCTGATGCTAGCCTGGGACAGCAGCCCCGGACCAGAAAGCAACAGGTCGGAAGTCATCCACCTGTTGATCCCAACAGGGCTGTTTTTCACACAGTGGAAGAAAATTACAGCTTGTTTCATTCAAGAAAACTGAATAACGGGTATGGCATTAAGGAAGCTATCATCATACCTAGCAAGTAACTCATAATAGAAAGTAACTTTGTTGGCTAGAAAGGAAAACATGCTATTTGTAACAAGTTTCAACCAATTCTGGTTTTGGGCAATAAATTATCTGTGAGTTTAAGTTACAATAATGATATAATTATGGTAATATGCTAATAATTGCTAATGTAAGTTTGATGTTAATGAAAAGAGTGATTTGTGTAGGTAATAAGAATTAGACACCCTAATGTATTGATCTCAATGTGTGTAAGAATATCTTGGAGAATGAATATGTAAAGTAGATAAGATGAGGCATGTTTAAAGGAGTGATTCTTCAGAGTTTTCCCCAGGGCAGTTTTTATTAATGCCAGACCACCCGCTTCTGCTAGACCATGTGAAAAGGAAAGAAGATAACAAGCTGAAACCCTACTGGAAAACAGACACTTTAATTTTAGTGATAAAGAATGTTAACTCAGATCCCTACTTCTGCTGAATTAAATTTCTGACTTTCTTCAATAAGCTCAGAGTGACTGTTCAGAGATGAGCCTGGTGAGATTAACAAACATTAATTGAGCCTCATCAAACTAATTTTATATGACAATTAAAACTCTTGCTTTGCCAGTAGCATCTCTGGAAGGTCTCACAGCACACTGAAAATCAAATAGGAGATTTTTTAGTACTGCAGCTTCCATGACAGATGATAGATAAATCAGCACATCCACCTGTGTATCAGAAGACACGAGTTCAGGTTCCTGATGGCTTCCAGGTAATCAGGATAGGCACCAAGCTGTATGGAGTTTGCTCAGGTAAACAATAAACCTACAGTATTCTTTATCATAGCTGTACGGAACTATATAATTACCTACACACTCACTGAGGCATGGACTGGAATTAATCTTGCCAACTGAGTATAATATACACTAAGATATAAGGTCTTCCTAATGTCTTTTAAACTATATGAATATATAGAAAATAAGGTCATGAACAAAGAAGAGTTTTCTACACATAGTGGGTAAAACAGTTCTAAGGAGATACTCAAATCCCTTTTTCAAATCAAGAAACAGGGAGAACCTTCTAACCAAAGTAAACCAAGCAGAAAACAGTTGGATACAAGCTATTTCCTGCTCCTTTTCCTTTCGTGTCTTGGGTTTTGATGTCTTTTCAAGTAGCAGCAGAGTTGGAAACTTTCTAAAAATTAGGTAAAATCTGTCAGTACTAGCACAAAAATTTAGCTGGTAACTGTGACGCAGGTATAAACACTTTTCATCTTTTTTTAAAAAGATGCAGACTGTTGAATTTGATTTGATAGTGTTGTTCTTTTAATTGACTGCACTATGTTGATATCATGCTGTGCTTTAATATTTCATAAGATATAGCTGTTTTATATAGTACGTGAGTTCTGATACTCTAAGGATATCTTAAGGCAATTTATGCTGAAATATGACTAATACAGCCTGTCTCTAGATACCATGGGTGCTTGCTGTGGCACTGTTGTGGCATAGCAAAAAAATAGATATACAGATTTGGAAAGTGTAATTCATCAGTTATAAACCTGATTTAATTTTGGCAATCAAATAGATCATATCCAACTTTTGTCTAGGCAAAATTCATGCTTAATAAACCGGTGTGGAAATTCTTCATTTATCTCAAGAGTCAAAACTTTCTTTTAGACAAAGATGAAAATTTAATCTGAAGTGTTTTCATATAATGAGAATGGTACAGTATGAGACAAGTGGAAACATTTTATCTTGAAAATACATTTTATTTCATTTTTAATGATTTAATCAATTTACATCTAAATTATGGGCAAATATTTTTTAAAGATGAAATTCAAAATAATGAAAATTCAATTAAATGCGTTGCAAAGGACATATCAACAGTTTTTAAATATAAAAAAAAAGAAGTTTAATTTCTTTCAAACCAGATTATTTCTTCCACTTTACCTTTTGGCAAATTAGGTATCTTTGTTTAAATATAGATTTACTAGAAAACTCCTAATCTACACTTGTTTTTCATCTTTGACCCAAGCAGTGAGTCAACATTTTGGGCTTTTTGATTAATATGAACAATCAGTTAGAGGACTCTAACATGCTTTTAAGTTAGAAGTTACTCTCAATAAGCATAAGCAAAATCTTTGCACACAAAAACTACTCCCACATCCACAAGCTGTAAAAGCCAACCCAGCCATTAGTTCTACAGAAGTCAAAAGCAGCTGAATGTAACTCTATTGAAAACAGCAGCATGCACCGTGATGGCAAGAGAAAGTGATATGTTGGTAACAAACCTGTCTGACATGCTTCCGGTTGCTGAGATGAATCTTTGATTTTGATTGCATGACTTTGATTACCGTAGCATATATAATAATAGTATTCATGGTTTCCATTATGTAATCTAGAAAATTAACTGTTCATTTTTTTTTAAATTCATTTCAGAAACGAAGTCCTGTTTTCTGTACATAGAAAGGCTACTCAGTTTTGGAAAATTCTTAAAACCATGTTTGTTTTCACTACATCTTTTTTTTTTTTTCTCTGTTTAAGTTGAGTTTCCAGGTGAATATGTGAAACTAAAATGGCAAGAGGGATTATCAAAGGGAAACTACATGCAGTGTGCCTTGATCCTTATCCTCTGATGGTTTCATCATTAAGTTTTATATGACATGTGGATAAATGTTTCTTCATTTTCTCTCTGCCTTGGGGCTTCACAAGTGTACTGGAAATACAGCATATTTTTGAGCACTAACATTTAAAGCTAGACTGGACAAAATGGTAAAGAAAACGCGGTCAAAAAAAACCCCACGTTTGCTTGGGTTTTTTGCACGTGTACTTGCTGTTTTTTATTGTAAAGCATCCTGAGTTCTGTTGATAAAAAGCAGTATAAAAGAGCCAGGGATTACTTATTGTCAGGGAGAGGGACTATTATATGGCTACTGATACTTTTTATTCTAACCTCAGATTCTGAATCTTCTGTAGATACTGTTCATTTGTCAGTTGCAGGAAATTCACTGCACTTCTTACCAAAAGAGACCTGAACCAAAAGACCAAACAGATTGCTGCTGCTTGCTCCTTTACTTAATCACTCGGAGTGAGAGCTATAGAAGAAACCTTCACCCTGGTAATATTCACATAGATTTTTTCCTGACAGTTCTGGATACCCAACGTAAGCACTCACTCATGGCTGGTGTTATAGGAGCTGATGAGAAACAACATCCTTGTCAGGCAACTATCACAAGTTGGATAACTTCCTAGAAGAGCACATCAAGGAACCAGAACACAAAGCAAGAGAGAACCTTGGAAAGAGATACTATGTGGAGCACCTCAATGTATCTTCAGCAATACTTCTCAGTAGGAATGCTCCAACAGTGAGGGATAGGATGCAGGACACCACCCAAAACTGCTTTGCTGAGATAAAAGCATTGGTATTTGATTATGAAGAGGAATGGGCCTGTAATGTATTGCCCTAGCTTCTCCTCTGTCATATGAGAAGAGCAACTATACATAAATCATGTCAGGCGTGATTTATCACGACTGTGTTTTCTAGAATTTTGTTCTTTTCATGGCTAGTTAGTTAATTTTAGTTAACAAATAATTTAGACAGTTTACATTAACTTTATTATTATTATGGTAATGAATTTTCATTTTTACAGAAAGGAAGAAGGATAAGGAAATATAAGAATTAGCCACTGCTGTTCACAGCTCTGACTTAAATCTGTTCTGAATGTTAAAGGTGTGGTCATAATTCAAAATGATTAAATTGCAGACTCTTTTGTCATGATGACAAAAATCAAGATTGGCACTAATGTGTGAATAGCCTAGTTGCCTGAAACTACTAAGAAACACAGAAACAAAGCTCTCGAAAAGGACAAGCACTAAATTAAGATATTGCTAGATGAGTACTAAAAATTTAGGAAATACCAGAATTAAGGTTTCAATTGTAACCCAGATTTGATACCCTACACTTACACATCGTGGTAACAACCTCTTCATAATCCCATTGCATTTTGTTAATCCTCAGTCCCAGATTACGGTGACTGGGCACAGAAGAGATGAAAGCCGGCAATGGCCATGAGTATGACTTGCCCAGCACCACAAAGAAACTCTCTGATAAAATCCAGTTTCTTTGGGAAGCATCCAACAACCACAATTATTAAATCTCCTTTCTTTCAGCTCCTGCTTCATTAGCTGTGTACCTTTATTTTCTAGAAAAAATTACACTGGTATCCTACAGTCAACAATCTCTTTCATTATAAAACCTGATTTGCAGTCTGTGAGCTGAATGTGGAAAGAATGTTATAAAAAATTTCATGCGCTAATGTAATTATAGATGGTAATACTTACTTCTAAGACAGACTAATTAAGGCTGCATAGGCAACCTTAATTCTGACATTTTTCTAACTTCTGAGTAATTGACCTTGCAATCTCAACACTCCTCATGTATCAATTATAATTAGCTTTTAAAAACATGAAAAAACTCACTGTTGTTAGGGCAGAAAAAAAAGGAGAAGAAATCTTTTCCTCTGGAACCAAGCTGTGCTGTTTTGAGAGTCAAATCCTTCAGAACCACTGTTCAGAAAGCTGGAAGAGGACCTACCACATGCAGGGCTGGTACCATCAGTAACCCTTACATAGGGCAGTGACTAGGAAGGAGAATACACATCAGCACTGGGAGGTTTCCCAGATGTTTGCTGTCAGGACACAAAAGTGGGGATTGAGGACACCTAGGGGCAATCCAGGTTTGGTACTATTGTTTCTGTTGCCAGGTTCTGCTGCTCTTGCTTTTTCGCTGTAGTCCTCTGTTTCAACCTTTCTTATCCCCGTTCCCTTTCCTGTTATTGCCTTATTTTGTTTTCTCATTCTCTTGGTCCTTGGTCCTTGCACCTCTTCTTCTTCTGAGCTGTGGAGTGGCTGTTTCTTTCTGCTCCAAACTGCCCAAACTCAGCCTGCCTGTTCTCACACTTAGTCTCCAATGACTGTTGGCACCCAGGAGTAACAACTGCCCTCAAACTCGTGCCCCGCTGCAGCAGCACAGGCTCACAGCATGCACCTCACTTACAGAACCTTTGAAAAGTGAACTATGAAACTCTTTGAAGCTTCCACTAAAATGCGGTTATGGAGGAATTTTTTAGGTGTGATTTAGTACTGCTCTACTTTCATACAGAGTCCAGAAGGTAGAGCCACAATGTCAGCTGTCAAAATGTGAAAACCTTGCCTCCCTGTCAAACAGTCAAAATATTGCTTTTCTTACTAGTGATTTTAATATGATCCTGCAATATTATCTCTCCAATCTTATTGTGAGAAGCTCTTTACTCATGTTTTATTTATTTTTAAATAATTCAGAAACTCAAGATAGAGAACTTCAGTGTAAATATTGGAGCATGGTAAACTTACAGGTTCTGTAAAAAAAAGTGTCACTGAGAAGTGTTTTGGAATCAATATCTGTATCTCTATCCCATAGACAGTAAGAAGCAGAAGGCTTTGAGTTGTAATTAGTAAACACAAAATTTAATTCATATTGTATGAGAGGCAAAGAAATAGAAATATTTCTTTTAGAATACTTTAAAGTAAATAAAATGACATTGCATAGGTGGATTCCTAGTGACAGTGGCAAATCTTGTTTCAGTTCAATATCTGCTTGAATTCCTTTGCTTGTCTGGGGAAGGAGGAAATCAATATTTCTCTTCACATTTGCTTTTACATGCTAACACAGTGAACTAAACCTTGACCTGTAGTTAGCAACCAAAGTTACATAGGTTTTTCAAATGACTAAAGTGAGTCCAGGCCTAAGGAATTATACTGATAAAACAGAATCTCTTTTGGCCAAACTTACTTTGGAAGAAACAAAAAATAAAAGTGCCATTCTGGAACCCTGGTATAGATTGAATTTGATTTTGATGTTATAATGTTAGAGGAAAAAATGCCACCAGAAACTGTGACGTTCTCAAGTATTACAGCCAAGACATTCTAGTATCACAATTCTTCACCAGATGCTGCCCAGGGAGAACACCATCCTAAGAATTAATGAATATAAACAAGCCATAAATAAATTTAGAGTTAACATTTTCTCACCATTAAAACAATGAGATTCTGGTGCATTTGCAAAGGTAATATATGTATAGAAGAGCATATGCAGCTGGCTTCATCTCCCCAGTGTACATATTTACATTTGAGCTTCTCGTCCTGAGCTCCCCTTATCAATGAGGAGGAGGTAATTCTAGGGCACAGTTAGTCTCTTACTAAATTAAACCTCTGGAAAAAGTGCTGTATCTAAATAACATGGTTAGGTGTAGTCATCTACATTGTAATCTACATTGAACTCCATCTCTGACGTCACAAAGCCTTTTTTTTTTCCAGATGTCTTTTTTTCTTTTTCTTTTTCAGATAAACCCTAGACTGTTCTAGTTTTCATTTACTCTTTTAATAATTTTTTTTGGTTTGTTTTGTTTTGTTTTTTTTTTTTTAACATTCATCAGAAAAGTGACTGGAATATTCAGGAGAAATATGAGAAACCATCTGATAAGCTTGATACTCAGTTACAGTTTTTAGAACCTGTTTATATATAGTTTGAAGAGTTAGCCTAAAGCAATGGTAAGTAAAGATAAAGACGAGGATTAATTTCAAATTTGAAGGACTTAAGAAAAATTTAAGTAAAAAAAGAGTGGTGGATATTCTTCTCTCTATTGTATTTATTACTAAAAAGAGAGGAAAATAGAAGAATGTGGGTGGGTAAAAAGGTTATACTTTTAAAAATAATCATCAGAAACTAGTGAAATTTCCCATGGCATGTTGTTTTCCATTACATTTTATCATAAATTCTAGATATTCAAGGGTTTTTAAAGTGTGCTTCCCCAAGATAGAAACAATTTACATATGGACATGGAAAGGTGTGGAAAAAAGGCTTTGCTTCTGTTTTTCATACTGTATAGAGCGGCAGCTAAAGTAGTATCAGAAGGCAAAGATTTACAGAATTAGTGGGATTAAAATAGGGCTATGAAGTAGCAAATAAGAATATTGATGATAATAAGAAAAATAAGTATGTTCATTTTCAGCTCATCACGATTTGTGGGTTAGATAAACAGGACAACAGGTATCAGTTAACTGATGGAAATAAAACTGTGTCACGTCATATTTGGTTAGCCTTGCTAACAGCCAAAATCTCACCCGCCTGCTGGTTCGCTCCCTTCTCCCACAGGATGTGGATAAAGTAAAAAGAAGGCAAGGAGACTCGTTCGTTGGACGTGAAGACAGATTAATAGGAAAATCAAAAGCTACACGTGCAAGCAATGCAAAGCAAGACATTCTTCATCGCTTCCCATCAGCAGGCAGATGTCCAGCCACTTCCTGGGAAACAGGAAGGAAGGAAGCATAATGGTTGCTTGAAAAGCCAAACACCATAACCAGGATGCACACGCACAGCCCCCCCCCTTCCCCTGATCTTTTGCTGTTGAGCATAGCATCATACGGTATGGGATATCCTTTTGGTCAGCTGGGGTCAGCTGCCCTGGTTGTCTCCCCTCCCGACCTCACGCCCACTCGTTGTGGGGGTGGGGACAGCGCAGAGTGGGAAAGAGAGAGTGCCTTGGCACTGTGCAAGCACTGTTCAGCAGTAGCCAAAATGTTGGTGTGTTATCAACACTGTTTTAGCCACAACCGCATAGTAAAGCACTATATCGGCCGCTATGAGGAAAGTTAGCTCCATCCCAGCCAGACACAGCACACATGTCTACAGAACATACTCTTAACATATGCTCAACACAACAGTATTTTTTATTTCCCAAGACAAAACATTGAACTCTTTTATCCTACATTGATTGAGTCTCATATTTTCTGATCCTTTCTTTGAATCTGCAAGAACACTTGGTATCACATCAATTAACTATGACCTGTGACTTTGCAAATGATCACTCATATCCAAATAAAAATAATAATCAACTACTTAAAACTTAAATAGTAAGGCTGAAACTCTATATTAACTAAGGTAAAATAAGTATAAACCTTATCTTTACATTCTGAATTTTCAGCAATGATCTTAATCAGATAATAGACATAATCCAAAAAAGGCTGGACAAGATGATCCCTGAGGTCCGTTCCAACCTGGTATTCTATGATTCTATGATTGGATGATGGAATTTCTACTGGGTAAAAAAAGAACAATTATTTCAAAAAATAGACTAAACTTAGTTACTTTTACAAATTAACCTACGAAATGTCAATTCCCACCCCAAAAGTCATTGTAATATTGCAGCAGAAATAGGAGATGAAATTTTGCTTAGAGCCAAACTGAAGCATGTGCACAAGAACTAATGGAGCATGTAAATTCAGAAAGACACAAATAACTTGCTGCAGTGTAGAACATCAGGGTATCCTGGCAGTCTGTCTTATTTATGGAAAAAGGTCTCAATAGCTAGAAGACATGGTGTCAGAAGGTATGTCCACATGTAAAGTAGGCAATCTAAATAGTGCCCTCTTCACAACTTCGATCTTGATTAGAGTATCATTTTAGTGCAGGCTCTAGTCTGAGTCCTTCAGCCCCTTTGGTTCTTTGTAAATTGTGTCTCTGGTGACTATAAGGACACAAGGCTTAAGATCCTCAGTGACTATGACAGAAGGCTTAAGATCCTCAGTGTGGGTGATGGCCAAATAATAACCAGGTTTTCTTTTAAGTATAGCTTTCCTCATGGCTATGCTGTTCCTTTCAACTCTTTTCTAAGTAAATGGTAAACAAATGTTTCACTAACAATTTAGAGGCCCCCCATCTTACCTTTTTGAGTTAAAGGTCCACTCAGCGGCTCCACTGTGGGGGAGAAATACACTGGTGTAAATAAACCTGCACATCCAGATCAAATGTGTGAATAGGAGACTTGCTAGGTTTTAGGGATTGCATAGCATGCAAGAAAACAGGAAAAGCATACTGGACCAGACCGAGGGTTTCATTTGCTAAATGGTCTGTCTTTGACAGTAGGATATGGCAGCTGATTAGACAAAGCCTGTGAGAACCACACAAGCCTTTAAGATACAGACTTATTCTATATTTTTACTGCTTTATCCTCCCAGGTTTCAACAGACTGTCTAGGGATTTCTGAAGCCAGAGATATTTTTGTTTGCTAAAGTCCTTATGCGTTTCTCTTCCATGAGTTTGTCTTATTGCTTTTTGAACTGATTTGCACTTTTGACATCCAGAATACTGCTTGGCAGAGTTTCCACAGTGTACGTATTCAGGTAAAAATACATTTCTTGATTGCTTGTTTCAACTTGTTCAGTGATGATGTCATTTGATGTTCCCTAGTTCTTATACTGTTCGAAACAATGAGTGTTTTCTACTCTTATATCCCACAGGACCTGAAGTCCCAGCTAAATTCAATCCTACAAGAGTCTTATATTTCTGAACTACAATTTAAGTTGCTATATCATTCAGTTACATTGAATACATTTCTTTCACAGAAGACCAGATTCATGTTCAGGAAAATTATTTTTCACTGTTTGGACAACCTACTCTCAAAAGAAAGAAATTTATGTAAAGATTGGCATAATGACAGGTTCAGATTTGTTGCTAGAATTACCTGTCAGATACTTAGAAAGAATCAGGTTAAGGATGTTCATTCTTTTACTAATCAGAAATAATAATAATAAAAAAAACCCAAACCTTTCCAATTTTAGTGTTTGACAAAAATCGATGGTTTTGTGCATTTGCAAGAAATAAGAGCACCATTCAGAAACACACAACACAATGTTTCATCAATGCAATGTAAGGTATTGCAAACTACAGTTTCAGGCAAAAATACATTGCTTTTTATCCCATAAATAAATAGTTGTTCTATGGCAAGATATTCCAATAAATTTTATCCATAGCCCCTAGAAAATTGCAGAGAAAAGACAGAACTGTCTGATTGCATTCAGTGTGAGCAGAGAAGTTAAAATGATCATGACGTAAAGCAATCATGCTTAATATTCCTTTTAGCTTTCCTGCTTAAATCTGCCTTGTCCAGAAATTTGTATCATTCTAGTCATTTGAAGTGATGTACAAAAGTATTTTCTATACTCCTAACATGATTTTAAGACAAATGCAGAAGCCTGGGAATTTATAGATGTCCTCAATGTTTCTTCATTTTGGGGTTTATATATGAAGATGTGGCAAAGAGCCACTTTTTCAACACTCCTGGCTCACTGTTTTGTCCTATGCAGCTAAACCACAACTAGGGCTAAAAAATACACAACTTCAGGTTGTAAAGTTCTGAAGACAAAAGACTGGAAAGAGTTGGTACATTAATTGCCTGTATCTATTGACAGGTGCTGCAACCTCAAAAATGGTTTTGTTACTGAAAGACATTAAAAAAATTAGTGTTTTGCCTCTTTCAATTCTATCATGAATGATTTAACATTGCAAAGTATCACAAGTAATATAAAGGAAAACCAGTCAAAATCCTGGGTTGGCTAAAGCTGTCCTCCAGCCCAGACTTAGGCCAGACTCCCAGTATCGGCCCTCTTTCTAATTCATTTTGCAATGATCACTGTAAATTTTCTCATTGCTCTTCCTTCTGAAGTATGATTTGAATCTGAGATACCAGCTATATGAAGTCTCAACTACTTCCAAGAGGTTTTATCTTGTTCTTTGTGGTTTCAGAAAGTGGTATTAAAAGCGCTGTATGAAAAAACAGAAGAAGGTGCCACAGATTGTAAAGTGGTAGCTGAGAACCGACTGCCTCCTGCAAGAAATGTCAGGGAACTCTTCTATCACTTTGAGTTACCTCCTGTCTTGCTCCTCTGATCGCCCATGTACCTTGCTGGTTCACCCTGGGGTCCCACCTGGCACACCGCGCTTACAGTTCTGCCACGACCACATCCACACACAGAATTACAGAATCACAGAATGGTCAGGGTTGGAAGGGACCTCTGGAGATCATCTAGTCCAACCCTCCTGCCAGAGCAGGGTCACCTACAACAGGTTGCACAGAACGGCAACCAGGCAGGTTTTGAATATCTCCAGAGTGGGAGACTCCACAGCCTCTCTGGGCAGCCTGTTCCAGTGCTCTGCCACCCTCAAAGTAAAGAAGTTTCTCCTCATGTTAAGATGGAACTTCCTATAATCTTCTTTTCTCTAGACTAAAGAGACCCAAGTCCCTCAGCCTTTCCTCATATGAGAAATGTTCTAATCACCTAATCATCTTTGTAGCCCTTTGCTGGACCCTCTCCAGCAGTTCCCTGTCCTTCTTGAACTGGGGAGCCCAGAACTGGACACAATACTCTCTGCGGCCTCACCAGGGCAGAGTAGAGGGGGAGGATGACCTCCCTCGACCTGTTGGCCACACTCTTCTTGATGCACCCCAGGATGCCATTCACCTTTCTTGGCCATCAGGGCACATTGCTGGCTCATGGTCATCCTGTTGTCCACCAGGACTCCCAGGTCCCTTTCCACAGAGCTGCTCTCCAGGAGGTCAGCCCCCAACCTGTACTGATGCATGGGGTTATTCCTCCCCAGGTGCAGTACCCTACATTTACCCTTGTTGAACTTCATAAGGTTTCTCTCTGCCCAACTCTCCAGCCTGTCCAGGTCACGCTGTAAAGCAGCACAGCCTTCCGGCGTGTCAGCCACCCCTCCCAGTTTTGTCTCATCAGCAGCAAACTTGCTGATGGTACACTCTATCCCTTCAAGATAGCACAGCACAGACTGTTCTCTCCCCCAGTGCATCCTAAGGGGAGACAAAAACATCAAACTAAACAAAACACTGGGACAGGGCAAAAGGACAAGGTTAAGGGAGGAGAGGACTGATTGTGAGACTACACCTAGAGGGACCAGGCAAGGTGGCTTCATACTGCAGGTGGAGATGTTAAGCAATGCTGCTCAAAAAGTAAAAAAAAAAAAAAATGCTAAAAGTAATCCATAATAAGAATTAATAAGAATTAACATGATAGCACAGCAAGAATGAAGCAGACAAATGTTGCAAAAGGTACATGTGACACACAAGTGAGGCACAAATGAACTAAGACTTATGTGTCTTAGTAAGGAAGAGACATTTCCATGGGCAGGCCTGCAGGCTGACCACAACACTAAAGCACTCTGCAGAAGAGCCTCCCTGGCCAGCTGGGCGGGAATACACATGCTTACTAGAGTAGATAAGACAGAAAGTAAAAAAGGAGCTACAGTCTTTGCAAGGTTTTCATATCTCTGCCAAAAGAACATCCATATCACACAGGATGCAACTCATTCTAAACAAAGCAAGCACAATCATACACATGCTATTAGAGTTTCCAGCACTGAGAGACATACTGGGAAAGAAGGTGGATTTAACATTACATATTGCAAAGAATCATGAGATAGTTATGAAGTTCGATATTTAAAAAATAATATCCAAGAAAATCAGACCTTGTGAATTTGGAATCCTTAAGACTCAGCTTTTTAAAAGAAATTTGAAATTTTTGTATAATTACATATTTCCAAGATCTGAAACGTTCAAAGAATAGCACTAAATAAAAGCTATGACAAAATCATTAGAGATGACAGTCATGGAAGAATGATAGTCCTACTGCAGGAATTCTTGTGGAAATATTTTAAGTGCTATTTAAGGTGGTCCATTTTAATTATTGCCATGATCCCTTCTGGCACAAAACTTTATCAGACTTGTGTGAAAATGGGAATGAAATAAAACTAGTGGCTTATTGAAATATGGAACTTCCCACACAAGGCACTAAATAAAAGAAATGCTGACAATGTAACCTCTGTGTTTACATTGGTTTGATGTACTCTTTTTTGCCTGTATATGATGGAATAGATAAAAATTCTTTCTCCCATTTGAATTCAATGTACTGTGGATAAGATATACTTAGCAGAGAAGTGGAAACAGGCATACGGCTCGAAAAAATGATTTTTGTCACCTGTGTTTAGGGGCAAATGTTGGAATTGGGAAACAATTAGAAGACAACCATTCTAGATAAAAAGGCTATTCTGTAACTCATATTCTACACATGGAATTGCTGACATAATTTTCTGTTGCAATTTCTATCTTTGTTGAATACCAACAAGATTTGTGCATATGTTGTGAACTAAACAGACTGGCCTGAGTATGGCAAAAGAACTGACAAATATAATCCCTGAAAATCCTACTTGTGCTTGGTAAAAGAGATGATATAAATATCGCAAAATCTGCCACAAATTGTTAGCATTGTAGTATAACTGCTATTCCTTCTTTTTTCTGTGAGCCTTGTGAGGAAATATCAAATTGCACTATCTAATAAATTTATACTATCTCACTAAGAAATCAATATTAATTTTTTACCAGTCTGAATCAAAACCGATATATACTCCGTGGATATTCAACTCAAAATTATCTTTGTACTTCCCAAATTTACCCAGCTCCAGGTTTCAGACATCCTCTTTGCAAGTGCATAGTTCTATTTTTCTTATACTTTATTTTGCTACTGGGTAAAAAAAAATGTTTCTCTTTATTAATCTGCAGCCTGGAAATTGTGTTCTTATATAACTCTTTCTGTTGTCAAGTACTAGAATAAAATAAATCATTGTCATGTAAGGCACAACATTTTCTTAGTGAAGGTCAGTCATGACATTTAGACCAAAAAGTCCTCCTATTTACAGGCTAGATACAGCAAATAATTGTTTTTTGGGTTTTTTTTATGTGTTTATTTAATTTTTCTCAGAGCACATTTGAACGTTTCTAAGAATAAGAAAAGCAATGGCACTTTCCTTTGTGGTAAGATCATGTTCTGTAAGAAATAGTTCAGAAAGATATTTGAAGGAAGAAGGGAATTAACATAATTGCTGTGTACCTCCTTTTTATGTAATGTTCTACAATGCTTTAGAAAGAGACAGTAAGACTTTTTTGGATTTTGAGATAAATAAAAAGTACTGTCAGACACCCTTACCTTGCAAATCCCAGCTTTACAAATCCCACCAGTGTCAGTAGGAGTCAAGTGATAAATTCTCACAGAACCATAGCACAGCAGCTCTGAAGCAATCACTCATCCTTTTGCTCCAAGTTATGACTAAATGAGCATATTGGCTATTATTAGGAGCCCAGCTTGTGCTACTGCTTCATACTGGACTGCTATAACAGCCAAAGATAAAAAAATACACTTTTTTTACTCAAATCGGATTATATTTTACTCACGTATATGCACATATTTTCAAAGCAACTTGGTTTGGTCATATGTTATTAGAAATAACACAATTTGTACTCTGATTTTAATGAAACTGTGTATTTTGTATGTATTAAAAAATCAATTATTTGTTTCTTTTTTCTGGAGACTTTTTAGTTTAGCCTGTTAAACCACTATCTTGATTCAATATGAAACCAGTTCTGATCACTATGAGATTTTACTCTCCGGCTAGCAGAATAAAAGCAGAAGTCATGGAACTATGAACTAAAACACGGCCTGTAAAATGCCAAATTCCTTCTAAATGACAACACAGTAATTATTAAATAGAAAAAAATCCAAGAAATATTATATTTTCATGATAATGTAAATCCCAGAAAACATCAATAATTGCATATATGATCATGTATAAAATACATGCATTAATATTAAGGTGTTTTTAATATTGTGTACTGATTAAAAAATTAATAATTTATACAACTAATTAACCATGATTATGTGAATTACAAACAACTGAAAACCAGTGTTAACAGGTGATGCATGTGGTTTACTGTAAAAACAACTATTAAAAATGTTTGGTTTTACTTTACATCTTCTTTTGCAACCTAATGTTGTAAAACAATCTGTTCAAAACTATTGACCTGGAAAAGCAGATTGCAGTGAGATCCCAACCATTTCCTGTGCTCTTGATATTAGTCCACTCTCCATAATGAAGGGGGGGAATATTCAGAGCTGCTTAGTCTGTCAGAAGAAAGAATGTACCTAAATTTGTGTTTGCAGTTCAGTGAAGAAGTGTCAGACCTAGTGTCTTCACAAAAACCCGCAGTCCTGCCGGAGTGAGGAAGCTGGAAGGAGGTGTTGAGATATGACCTTTTCCTGAAGGCTTCCTTTCCAGGCACCAGTGGCTGGTGCAGCGCCCAGTTGGAAGTTGCCCGGCTGGAAGTTACCCAGCTGAAGTTTTCCATGAAGATAAAGCAGTTGCACCCGGGGCTTTGGGCAGCTAGCCTGTGGTTCAGCAAACTGGCTGGACAAGTTGAGGTCCTGCACTTCCTCAGGGGCTGACGTAAGAAATGTTTCACAGGTTCTCTGAAGCTCGTCAAATTGCTTAGTTGTTGCAGCGATGGCACAGGAAGGACTGAGAGCCTTTCACAGGAACACTGGAAAATACAAGGAGTCTGAGACTTGCAAAGTAAATGCTTTTATTTAACATCTGCCATCAGTAGACTAAAAGCAGCAGAGCTTATCTTATAAATGTGGGTGAAGGACAAACTTTATGACTGCTTGACCTCCAAAGACATCTCCAGTTTAAGTCAGTGGTGGAAGCCCAGAGATGAATTAAAGGTGATGTTTCCTCCATGTTAGTGGCGTTCCTCCATCTCAGCGCATCGTAGCTCACATCCATGTTGTGCCTGCCATAAATGCGATAGAAATCCTCCCATTGTTTAGCCAAAGAAAGAAAATAACACGTTTTTAACTAAAGCATAATTAGGAACTGTCCAACATACACAATAGCTCAACATATAGATTGTGACCTGTAATGAGTTACTCTCAGCATACTGTGCTATGTATAAGAATGAAATCTCTTGTGTTCCTGAGCTACCTGAGTGCCCAAAGATTAATTTCCAAAATGAGATTCTGTTTAATGGGGGGGGGGGGAGGAGGGGGAGGGAGGGAAGGAAGGGTGTCTATGTATTTTGAATTCTTCCTGAGCTGTGCATCAGATAAACAGAAGTTTTCAGTCTCCCAATTTCAGCTATGGGCTCCCAATTCCTTTGCAGATCTGCCCATGAGTGTCTGTGGATTCAAATCAAACATTTTTTTATACCAAAAACCACTTCATTAGTTGTGTAGATTTAAAATTTTCTAATACTTTCTGCCTTTGTAAACTGATCTATAAGCCTTAAAATGGAGAATAATGATCTATCTTCTAAAATGTAAAAAAAATAAATGATCAAATATAGAAAATATAACCAATGAAAATAATAAAACCCAAGTAAACTATCTAAAGGAAAATCCAGCTTAATTTTTACTATAAACTATTCAGACAAGGAAGACTCATAAACCACGACAAAGGCATAGACGGTAGATGCTATTGGTCTTCTGGTATCTAATATCTAAGTGACGCCTCTGCTTATTTATCTTCTTTCCATTGTAATAGATATTTTTATTGATGGTCTCTGAATTACTGAATGGACATCCAATTGTTGTTTTATCAGCAAGTATGAAGTACAGGTTTTCCATAATTATAAAATTTTACTAACTACCTGCAAGTTTTCCAGTAGGCGCAAGCCAGAAAAAAAGGGATATGACTTTCACTCACAGTTAAAAGAAGTGCGGGCAAGAGATAAAGATATGCTTTAAGTCCTTGATGAATACGGCACATGGAACAGCTATAACTCACTTGAAAGTTTTCTATTCTTACTAAACTCTAGGGTGGGGGGAAGATTGACCTTGGCTGGCTGCCAGACCCTCATCCAATGACCCTCTCATTCCCTCTCCTCAAGAGGCCAGGGGAAGAAAATATGATGGAAAAACCCGGGAGCAGAGATAAAGGCAGTTTATTATTAGTTTATTATTTAATATTATGAGCTGCTATGAGGAAAGTTAACTCCAGACACAGTATATAAATACATCTAAAATAATCAATTACATGTTGTAACTCACTCTAAAAGTAGAATAAGGAAGGTAATCACCGAACCTAACCTGGGATAACAAATGATTCACAAAGAACTTTTTGAAAACATTTTCAGTGCTTATATAGGAAGAACCAGTTCAGGCTTCTTAGTAGCATAGGCAAAGTTAAATTTTGCCACAGCAAACATGAAGATCAAATTAGAAAGCTCTAGAGAGGCTGTCCTTTGGCCATCACTGATGGATGGAGGAGAGCTGGTCAGATGTGGCGGTCTGAGAACCAAGATTACTAATTATAGAATCACAGAATGGTTTAGGTTGGAAAGGACCTCGAAGATCACCGAGTTCCAACCCCCCTGCCATAGGCAGGGACACCTCCGACTAGACCGGGTTGCCCAAGTTCACATCCAGCCTGGCCTTGAACACCTCCAGGGATGGGGCCTAAACAACCTCTCTGGGCAACCTGTGCCAGTGCCTTACCACCCTTAAAGTGAAAAACTTCTTCCTAATGTTCAATCTAAACCTGCCCTCTTCTAGTTTATAGCCATTCCCCCTCGTCCTATCACTACATGCCCTAGTGAAAAGGAGTAATGCTGGGAGTCTCTTCAGGACCCCAAGGCCCTGTATGCCGAGACTCTTCTCTCAGCAGTGAGAGGAGCAGCACACCCACCTCACTCTGACTTTGGCATAGATAGAGTAGGCAGAGGTTATTACGTCCCCTCCTAATGTGATTCAGAATCACAGAATCATAGAATCATAGAACCATTTAGATTAAAAATGACCTTTAAGATCATAAAGTCCAAACAGAAAAAAAAAAAACCAATATGTTCTACCACATCCCTTCTAGAACTAGCCCCAAATCTACACTTTCCAATGTTTATGACACAAGAATTGAAGTAAGCACCAGATCCAGGACAGTGACAGTTACGTCGTATCAGTCACTACATGCATTTATGAAGCTCCATCATAAAGCTATTCAGAAGGAACATTGCAGCTGCTCTGCAGCCTTCACCAATGATAAGTAATTTCCTTTTAATTTCCACCTCAAGTTTGGTTCCAACTTCATACCAACTTGCTCACCTGTAGACTTGATTGTATTGTCTCTCCTTTAGGCAATGATGTATCTATTGGACTGAGGCACAAATCTACTGATGGACTTGGGAGAAAAGGGTTCTGGGAATTTTAGCCCTGCCTTGGTACTGTCCCACAGTAATATGTGTTGCTAGGTCTTCTGACATTAACATGCATACAAAACTGACCACCTTCTTTGTGAAATGGGGGCTGCATCAATGCCTACAAAATATATTTCCAGGAGCCTTCAACAGTTCTTAGCTTTCTTTGGCTTTCCAGGGATTTTATTGACAGTAAATATGGTTTTCTGAATATCACCCAGACGTTAGTGCAAAATTTTGGCAGTTCACTGAGAAAGTTAGGCATTTTTAAGTAAGCCTGGATCCAGCACTGGCAGCCAAGATGAGGCCACAGCACCCTTCTGCTGTGATAAAGAAACAACAGCTTGAAAGTGTCATTTCTGAAAGAACTGCTAGTCTTTGGCATTTCACACTTTGGTCTAGTTAAAATTAAAACAATAAAACAAAAGTATTAGTGGGTTTGTTTTGTATCCTTTCTGCAGGATAGCACAATTAATACTCTCAACATAGTGTTTACTGCTGAAGTATCATGCACAGTTATATAGAAAGGAAGAAAAGTTAAACAATTCAGGACCTCATGAAGGTGAAATACCAAATCAAAACCTGCAAAAATAATGTAGTGTCATTGGACTGCTAAAAGACAGATGATAACTTCCTTCTACTCTACTTTATTTTTTTTATTTTATTTATTTTTAAATAGCTTTTATTATATCAAAAATGACTTGTAAATGAGGTCCAGTTAAATAAAGCCAGTATTTTCAGATCAAAAGTAACATGAAAAGTGGGATTTAGATCATCTAACTTTAACTACAAAAAAGTTACTCTTCTAATTTAACTAGTCATCTAGGTTACTTACACAATAAATAAAAGAACCAGGCATAATCTATGAGCAGTTTACACAAATTATTTTGGGTGACTAAGGCATAGGAAAGATGGATCAACGACTAGCCTAGCTCAAGTGGAGTAAGTGAAATGAATCTCATAATACCTCTGAAGCACAGAGATTTTTTTTCTTTCTAATTTAAAATAGCTGTATTCTTTCACAGATTCTTCATCCCAATACTGATTCTTGATATCAGACCAATAAACATGCTGTCAGCTCTAAATTCTCTATGCAATGTAGAACACACTTTGTTTCATCATTACAAGATGGCCATATGTGTGCATGTCAGCATCAATCACAGCACAATGGGTCTTCAAATGGTTTTAATATTTGACAGAAGCAGAAGAGAAAGCAGCAAAAGTGGTGCAGCTCAGTGGTGACAGCACAAAACATAATGGAATCCATTTAAATTACATTCTTAAAAAATTAAATCCAAATGATGACTACCATGTTTCTGCTTTTAAATTTACAGCTTATAATCATTTGTTCATAAACAACTTCATTTTAATCCTCCTCATGTAGAGATACTACAACTAAGGTCAGGATATAGGTTTATATGATCTTCTTTCTTCATATTTTAGTGGTTTAATCATATTAATATTTTTTCCATTACTTTTTGTTTGATTAGAAAACGACATAGAAAAATAATTTTAGCCTGAGACAACAAGGATAATGAAGTTTTGAAGCTTGATTCTGAGGCTAGGTCATCAGATGTGGAACTTTAATTTTCCCCCATTGTGGCCTTTTGGGGGATATTAAAAAAACCTACACAAATTAAAATGTTATTCTTTTGAATTCACCACATTTCATGGCTTACTTAATATTAATTGAATATAAAATTGGAAAGTTGCAAATTATTTATCAAGCATGCAAATGTATGTTTGTGATATTGAATGTTTAGTTAAAAAGTACCTAATGAAGGCATACAAAATACAAGGTTTTAATAGTTTGCAATCTTCTAGTCATGCTATAACTGCTATTTGTCATAGCTGTCTCATAGCTCTTTCATAATCTCTGCATAAGAAATCAAAGATCTCAGGGCTGCTCCTGTAGAACAAGTGTCCATCATGACAGGAATTGATGGTATGTGCGTGTGCAATCTCACTAGGAAAGTAAGTGATTAGGGGGATGTTAAAGAAGCTATTTGCACTCTCCAGTGTTAGGCTTTTGCCTTAGGTAGCTAAAGGCTTTGTTGGCAAGCAAGGATGATGTCACTTGAGACAACTGATGAAGTTGCTACCCTTTCCTGTCCATTCAAACTAACTGCTGCACAGATTTCTGAGCTCTTTGTCAATCACCTCCTGATTGCAGGCTAAATTCAGTTAGGTTTTTTACCCTCAGAAAATTGCACTGTAAACTCTTGTTACTCAGGACTTGATTAATGTCCATTTCAGATGTCCCTGCAGCCAGGGTAGAGCGCAGATGGAGGCTGGCCACCCATCTGAGTTAAGCCATTCCCACCCATTAATCAGCGTCTGTAGTTTATAAAAGGATGTCTTACGGAAAAGTAGTATCAGTGATATCTTACTGTAAAAAGCTGAGAGGTTCAGAAATTGATTAATGAGCAGGTCAGGAGTCCTTCAAGTGAGAACAAGATAGAGAGGTGGGCGCACCATTCTAAGGCAAGCTCTCACCACTCATCCATCAGAGACCTATGTTAGCAGACGAGTCACTTCGGCTTCCCTCTTCAGTCAACAGAGAAAAAGGCTTCTCTAAGGGTGAACCAAAGCTAGAATCTTTCTCAGCTCCACTCAAGTAGAACTCATTTCTTTCCTTTGACTAAATAGGAGGACTGGAAAGTTATCTAACTGAAACCCAGAAGTTGGACTATGTGAGTACTCCTTAAAAACAAATAAACGATCCTTTGAAATCTTGGCAAAGTCTGTTGAAGGGACAACATTTTCACAAATTACTTAGCTTGTGGCTACACATTGCATCCATTCTACAAATAGACTGAAAAGCACATTTCTGTCACGACTTGCCCCACCTTTTCCTGAAGACTATACCAAAGATTAATGAAGAAAAGATGTAAACAAGGCCGTTAGATTCACTTTTCTTCTTCTCTATTCTGAAACCTAGCAAGGCCCAGGCAAAAAAAATGACAGATAACGGCAGATAATACGTTTAACTTTCTGGTTGTCTTTTTTACTGGCAGTCTATAGTGATCTTTTGAGCTCTGCACTCCATTCAAATTATTCCGGAACAACACAATAAAAAGTGATCCTGACCCTGAGAAGGCAAGCCATTTTCTGATGCTAAATTTCCCTTGCCTTTCTGTTTCCAGGGTGTTTGAGGATGTAGAGTGGGCAGCATTCAAAGGATTTTTATCTCCCAAGTATAGACGGTATGAGATGGGCAAGTATTAATGCTGAAGTGTAGACGTATAGTTTCTTCTTTACCTAAGCTTCATTGGAAAACTTCTTGAATCAATGGGGTCACATCAGTGATGGGTGTCACACACAATATATGTTGCTTTAATAATTTTAAGCATTGTTCAGATCCTTGAATGCATCCAGAGGAGGGCAACAAAGCCGGTGACTATAAAGAGCAGCTGTGACTGTGTCCTCCACTGCCAACCTGACCTTTATCTCCTGTAACCCTGCCCATGGTGGTCATAATAAGTGCATCTAGTCCTGATGGCTGCATCCAGCTCAATGTGGTTTTGGGGAGACAGATAACAACACAATAGCCAAGGGCTAACTTGAGCAGTGCGCCCACCTAACCACAATACCGGTACTGTGGTCAATATGCAAATATGGCTATCGGTCAATCATCTTACCCCCATAAATAGCCCAAGAACCCTTTCAGCTCTCCTGCACAGCAGCGGGCTGCATACCAGGATCCCCCCTTGCGTACGAGTGCCTCTCAAAGTTACTTCTCAGGATTCAGAGATTCCTTGATGCATCAGATCCTCAATAAGTGACTTTGAAATCTCAGCTAAGTGATATAAAGGATTGATTGTTCATATATAATCCCTTAGACATAAACCATTGACCAAGTCTGGGACTAGGATTGCGTCCAGTTGCACCTAGATTCCTCTCTGAGAAGTTTAGAAAGCAAGGGAGTTCTTTCTGAAACCTCATGACTCAACGGGAGGGTCTCCCTGACAGTTTTGTCTGACTCTGTCCTCTATGCAGTAAATAACCAAGTGTGCCTTGCCATCGAATCTTGTTAAAACACTGTCGCGTTTACTATCAAACTTTGTTAAATCCCTGTTTTATATCAATAAACATATTGCTGTTTCTCTGCTAGTGAAGTGCATCACTCCATCTGTGACAGCAGCTAAGGACTCTGGGTTTGTCTAGTTTGGAGACAGGGAGGCTGAGGGGTGACCTTATTGCTCTCTACAGTTTCTCGAGGATGGGAAGCGGAGAGGGAAGTACTGATCTCTTCTCCCCGGTATCCAGTGATAGGACGCATGGGAATGGCTCAAAGCTGCACCAGGGGAGGACTAGACTGGACATTAGGAAGCATTTCTTTACTGAAAGGGTGGTCAAACACTAGAACAGGCTTCCTAGAGAGGTGGTCAATGCCCCAAGCCTATCAGTGTTTAAGAGGCGATTGGACAATGCCCTTAATGGCATGTTTTAACTTGGTCAGCCCTGAACTAGTCAGGCAGTTGGACTAGATAATCATTGTATGT
This sequence comes from Charadrius vociferus, assembly GCF_000708025.1. Taxonomy (NCBI): domain Eukaryota; kingdom Metazoa; phylum Chordata; class Aves; order Charadriiformes; family Charadriidae; genus Charadrius; species Charadrius vociferus. The sequence goes on from NW_009647680.1 coordinate 854,787, forward strand.
CCCTCCCAGCTGAAATAGTCTATAAGTCAAAGTCTGTAAGTCTATGAATCTATAAGTCTGTGCAATGATTTTAGATAAATCTCTTGTGCAGCCCATGTTATTTGTGTTTCATTATTCAGAAACATGATCATATTTTCAGGATATATATTAGAAGACTGTAAAAAAATCTATTAATTAGAAAGTATTTCTGTGTTTCTGGAGTTTTCATACATTTTTTCTTCCAAGTGAACATGGATGACAGTGATTGTATTAGTACAGCAGGTTAACACTATGAATAAAGAGCAAAAAGCTATGAAAAAAACTTTTTTGGTATGGCCATTGGTCATAAATTATTTTGGTGTAGCTTGCTAACATAATAACCTTATGCATATGAGGGAGCTAAACTTGGAGGTGTATATAACAATATCCTACCTGATGAGTTACTGGAGAGATATCTTATCCAATGAATGGCATCATACTCTGGCTTTATTTTTTGTAGAGACCCAATAGCTGAATGAACATCTACGGCATCAGGTTGGCTACTTGGTACTTTTTGATGAAATCCAGATACCTCACTGATCACCATAGGTAAAATTTTAATCGTTAAACGCTGGAACTCTTTAGGCTGCTTCTATGTAAGAATTTAGTGGATTTACTACCTGATTTCAGACCCTACAGAAGCATTTTTAACATGTTACACCTGCCTGCACCACTATATGCAAGTTAGGGAGTCATCTGGTTCTACTAGGTTAAAACTGAAAAAAAAACCAAACAAAAAAAAAAGCCATGTAATTAGTCCTTAAAAGATGTCTGAATGTATTAAGCATTTAATTTTTGGTACAGTTTTCAAATATGTACATTCCCAAATATCTCTGAAAATCATTTTACAGAAAAGGCACATGTAATCTGTAAACCTCTGTATAATCTTATTCCAAGAGTTTTACGAAATAAATGACTGGATAAACCTAATGAATTAAAATTTACTATATACCACCAAGATATGAAAACATTATTGCTTCTGAATAAGTACTTGAAGGTTTAAAAAGTGAACATTGGTAATTTCAGAAGCATTTAATGATTTTGCAGATGGTTGGCTTTGATGGTGCAATGCTCATTTGCCTAATTTTAATGCAGAAACTTTACCAATGGGGTCCAGCCTGCCTAAAAAATTTCTAGTCAGTGATTTTGGAGATGGGACATTGAGCAAAATAACTGTGGGATCTCAAACATTGCTTATGAGGGTATGTCTACATACAGGTTTTGACTGGGATAGAGTTGATATTTTTCATAGCATCTTGCATGGTGCTATGTTTTGGATTTGCGATGAAAACAGCGTTGACAATAACACACTGAGGTTTTAGCTATTGCTGAGCAGTGCTTATATAACATCAAGGCCTTTTCTGCTCCTCACACCCCCCGGCCAGTGAGCAGGCTGGGAGTGCACAAGAAGTTGGGAGGCGACACAGCCAGGACAGCTGACCCCAACTGACCAAAAGGATATTCCATACCATATGATGTCATGCTCAGTATATAAAGCTGAGGGAAGAAGGAGAAAGGAGAGACATTCAGACTGATGGTGTTTTGTCTTCCCAAGTAACTGTTATGCATGATGGAGCCCTGCTTTCCTGGAGATGGCTGAACACGTGCCTGTGGATGGGAAGTGGAGAATGAATTCCTTGTTTTGCTTTGCTTGTGGACACGGCTTTTGCTTTACCTATTAAACTGTCTTTACCTCAACACGTGAGTTTTCTCTCTTCTACCCTTCCAATTCTCTTCCCCATCCCACCAGTGGGGGAGTGAGTCAGCAGTTGGGTGGTGCTTAGGACTGTTGTTAACACACAATTTATTTCAAAGAGGCTGCCTGTATCAGGCATGTGATGTCATGTCACATTCACTTGCTTGTAATTAGTTACATGGTTATAAAGTATGTAAGCCACCACTGAATATTTAACTTATTAACAGTTTGATAACTGCCATAGGAACCTGAATATTAATTAAAGGCTATGCAGATGCTAAAAGAAAAATAGCATACACTAAATGCTCACACATAAAATTTCAAAATAGGCTTTTTATTCCCTATTTGTTAAAGAGAATTACTTAGGAAAATATCCCATTTCATTGGAAAAAAACCAAAACAATTTGTCTGTTCAGAAGTGTTTTGCTGGGTGCCTCTCACATTTCTTTTCAATAGCAAAAAACCAAATATCAACAGTCGAAATGTTCTTGACCAGAAAATAATAATTAGAGAATTAAAATTACTTTCTATCTACATTAGATTAACAACAAGATTAATGCACAAGGGGCTAAAATAAATCACTGATGTGCTTAACAAAAATTTAGTGCCAATAGTATAACGACTCTACTGCATTCCTTCACTTTTTTCCGTTCTTTATCTCAGGGTCTGGTCACACATTGTAATCTAACTAGGTTGTATCTGGCACAGGAAAGATCTAAAGTGGAGTAAGAGCTGCCGTATAGGGTCATACAGAAATGACAATTATCCCTACTAAAGGGTCAGAGGCAAAGAAAAAGAGTATATAAGGCTTAGATAAAGCAATTCTGGTCCTCATACAGCTACCAAATTTCCATAATCTGCAGTTCAGGGACTCTTCCAAGACAGAGGTTACATCCTCAGGATCATGTTTAGCAGCCACTAAAGACTTCTTCTTTGTTCATAGGTCCAATTCCTTTTTGAACTCATTTGTACTTTTGGCCTTCATAACATCTTATGGCAATAAATGACATGATCTAATTGTTCTCTATGTGGAAAAGAATTTTGCTCCTTCCCAGCACCTTTCTAGTGTCTCCTAGGTTTTGGGGTATAGGACACGAACTGGATGCAAGACAAGGAGAAAGAAAGGATGAAATGCCATACTTAATGGAGAAGTAATAAATACTAATTACCCTATACTGTTCTTACTTTAATGACTAGATATGTTGTCATTGGCTTCAGCGGGGGGAGGCACTGAAATATGTTTCTATAGCTGTGCAACAAAAAAGCTTTGGCTGTGTTTCTACAGGCTCTGTTTCAGAGACCTCTGCAGAGCTATTACAAATTTCTTAGCATGCATTTGGTTTTTTTATTGGCAAAGAGAAGATTTTTAGGATTTGGAATTATCCAGAAAATCTTTCTCCATTAAAGCAAGGACTGCATCTTCTTGAGAAAAACAGCTCTACCTCTGTTGTCTAAAGCACATTTTTCAACTTTAAACAGATGTTTTAAAACTGTAACTTGGTATATGGTTCCAGATACTTTTCCTGATGCCAGGAAGGACTTCCTACAATGTATTGCACTAACCCCTCACAGATATTCTGAGAACTGCTGGATTACAGAGATCAGTGAACCAATGCAGGCTAACAATGTGCTTTTTCCAATATGGTTTCACTTACTGACATAACTGCAAGGGAAGTGCAAGAATAAGAAAAGGTAGCTAGACAACAGAAATTCCTGAAGCTAGCTTGCCTGTCAACCAAAAGTAAGTGAAAGCATACCCCTACCATCCCATCCTACATCTGTTCACTTGCTATGGAAATAAGACAGCAGTAACTGATTTATACATCTCAAGGCCAGAACAGTGTCAGTGGCTGACACGATTTCTGCTAAACTGCCAGCAGTCATTGCTTTTCAGTAGCAGAGAATATTAATGAGCCTTAACCACAATCTGCTCCAGGACTCTTTCCCACAAGGTGTTGCAGAGAGGTGTGTACTGCCTATATCTTAGAGGCACCCTCCATATGGAAATTCCCTTCATTTTTGTTTCATGATGTAAAAGATATGAAGGGTTTAACCCATAATAATGTGGTGGGTTTAGCAATCAGTTGAAATGCCAATATTTGTCATAGAATAATTGTCCACATTGCATATGGTATCCAATAAAAGGCTTTTGAAATGCAAGGCAGACATAGCTCTATGTGACATATTTCAGCTGTTGACTTTTTTATTTATATCTTTCTGTTTTTCCAAAGAACAAGATTAAGAACACCAATCAAAACTTAATGCACTTCACTAACAAGTAGCATGGATTGAACTACCTTTTTTATTATTTGAACTGAAACACCATTGTTCAGAACTACACATTAGTTCTGAACTTGCCTAAGATATTTTGGAAAAAAACAATTAAAGATGCTTTGAAATCTTTCTTATTTAGTGTTTAGTCAAAAGAACTCAGTTATGTCTATAATAAAATCTTGATTTAACAAACTTATCAATAACGCTTAAATGACAGTCTTCCTGGATCTTAAAGGTTCTTTCTAATATGAAAGTTGATTTTTTATTTAGTCATTTATTTCTCACCAGTAGTCATCCCTCATAAACAAACATGGCATTTCACAGAAGTAATCTGTTCTTTTTCTTCGGCCACTTTTGCTAAATTTGCAGCTGTCAGACAAATTATTTAAACAGTATCAGGTTTTACCTTCAACTTCTTGTTAACAGAAATAAGAACTCCACATTACTGCTAGTCTACTGGATTCTCATCCTGACCTACTTGGGCTGAAATATGATTTGTTGTGCTTGAGAAGAGTAATACCAATTACAAACATAAAAATAACATTTGGATGCAAATTGTTGATAACTACTTGAATTTCAATGCTCCTAATGAAACAGACTGATGATGCTGTGTGAAACATGGCCAGTGTTTCGGAAAGTTATCTCTTGCTTATGCCCATTGCAAACAGTACTGTAAAACATCTGAAAAATTTATTGAACACTCAAAAAAAAAAGAGGGAATGAACAAAACAAAAACAAAGGAGAAAATGCATTTTCCACAGTTTCTTTTATTTCATTTTCATTTTCTTCATGCATATCTGTCATATTGATTCTGTATTCTATTCAAAACTCAGTTGAGTACTGGATTTTTTCTTTAAAGTTTCATGGGATTTTCGATAGTCCATTTAATGGAAAATCTTTGGAATGTTTCCCTTTGAGATTACACATAATAACCACAGCTACAGGTGTATTCGGCACTTGCCTAAAGTAGCAAATTCTTGTGCAATGCATAACAGCTTTCAGGAAAGATTTTCTGTGTATTTTGGCTGTAGCAGCTCCTGGAAAAGCTGCAAAGTTGCTGTTTTCACCTTGCTAGGTAACATGTTGATACCTCAGAGAGAGTGTAACTGCTGCACTATAGTGCTGCAGAGTTTGGGCAACTGTGGAGAGACAGCAGGTTGCGAAGGACTGAAGTTGCTGTAAAGAGCAACTGACAAATTATGAGGACGTGAAGGCGTTTGCGAAATTTCTGGACCAAGGGAGGTGTTCTGCCAACCCTGAGGAACTGCCACTAAGCTTCGCACCTGATCCCAGCCTTCACAGTGGGATAAAGCTGTAAATCTGAGCCTTCTTGTGTAGGTAAAACTTAAAAATCCCATCCTCCTTTCTGGATGATTATTCTAATGACCAAACTAGTAGGTGCTAACAAGTAACACTACCTTGACTGTTCAGAGTAGTGTGTGAGTCATCTGTAAACAAATGATGAAGACAGGTTCATCGAAAGGTTTCCTCCTGGAAATCACCGCCTTATATATACCTAATGCTATGGGACACAACCCAGGTTTCAGATCTTCTTTTTGGTATGAGATGTTGAAGGTCATATAGGTCTCTCTGATCAGCAAACTGGCTGTTATTAAAGCTGTAATTCTTTCCTTATGCTGCACGGAAACGGAAGGACCTAGCCTAGATTTGTAACTTCTGGGAAAAAAGATTGCAGAGAGAATCCACATCATTTTCACAGTCAAAACAATGAATTCATGCTAAACTTCTGCATTTCTCTTCTGCTGATGTGGCGCATTTTAACAAGTGGATAGTCATAGTACAAATTTGTACAGTGAAATAGATTTGACCTGTAACAGACGCATTTTAACTTCATTCGATATTTGTGAATTTGAACTTGCAAGCTATTTGTGTTGCTTCATGTTCTTTATTGTTGTTTGGGTTTGCTCTAGGCTTTTGTGTTATTGGTTTTGGTTGTTGTGTTTTTTGTTTTTGTTTTTTTTTTTTTTTTAATATGAACAATATGCATAGGTTATAGCTCCTGAAATTGACGCTTAAACCTACTACATGTACACGCATGCAAACAGCATTCAAAAAACGTTGTCAGATTAACAGAAAGGCAGTAAAAACAACCCTGACAATTATCAATGTAAACAAAATCTTTTCTGTTTTATTTTCACTGTTAGCTCACACCAGAGTCAATAAACGTCATCCCTTCAGTCTGGATCTTTACCTAAAACATTTAAATTGGCTCAAAGGGAACGTTGAATAACATCCTATTTCAACACTTCACAGACAATCAAAAATTGGTTCCTTCAATGCACCTATTATTTTGCAAGTGTATGATTTCATACGTAGGAGGCACAGGGAGATTCTTAGTTTTGGGGTTTGGGGTTTTTTGGGTTTTTTTTTCAGTGCAGTAACCATTTTTGTGTATTTCTGCTTGCATGTGCTTCTTTTGAAGTACATGGAGAAAACTAACTTCCAGTGATATGGAAGGTGTAGAGTTCCATGTCTTGGGGATTTACAAGTCATTGTTATTTTTTCTAATTAGATTACTAAAACTAGTAGCTGTCTGAAATAAAGGAACCTGAAAACAATGAGTGTTTCAAAAGCAGCTGGCTTAAGTGACCAGCTCAAGGGTCATAGAGGATATCTGAGGTCAATTCAAGACATCATGATTCACTTTACATTACTTATTCTAGAACCTCATTCAATATGCTGCAAAGAGATATGTACAGGGAATAAAAAACACCTCTTCTACTTCCGACTGCTACCCTTGTAAGTTCCCCATTAATTAGAAAGCATATTTCATTTGTATTGGGAGGCGTATTTCTTTTCTATGTGTAGCTGCAAGCCAAGAGATGTGCATATATTTGAAATGTACTCGCATTATTGATTACTGGTGCTTCAAGAATATTTCGCCAAAAAGAGCATGTTAGATGTATTCCACAGGTAAATAATGTAACACAATTACATGACTTCATTCAGTTAATTCAATAATTAATTAATTTCATTCCATGTATTTCTGCCACTACCATTCTTTTGTTTTAACAGTCAGTTTTAGTAGCAACATTATTTCTGTTTCATCTGCATTAAAGATATCTTCAGGACAGTAGTCAGAAAAAGGAATGAGAAAAGATTAACCGTCCGTTTGGGGATGATGCGGGAATCACACGAGACACTGTGCCTCATAATTTATTTCCTTCTCTCACTTCAAACCAGAGCAGCGACAGAGCCAATGCCGTTCACACTGGCACTAGCTGCTCTCTGTGATTTTACCTGCAATCCCCCTTTATCCACCAAACCTGACTAACTGTGGGCTTACCGACCCCTGATGTCCACAAGAGGAAATCCTTCCCAGTGCTCCCAGTCTCGGTAGTTGTTAGCAGTCGGTGGAACTGATCCTTCGAGGGGGCGGAAAGGAAAGCCTATTTCACATCAGACCATCTTCAGCAGATCATACCTGGTGTTTTGGTGGGTTTATGAGTGGTGCACTGAGAGCAATTAGCGCCTGAATTGAGCTACACGAGGATAACAACAGGCGATTACCCTATTTAACAGCTGTTAAGTGGTGTTAATTGCCGGCTATAGACCACAAGCTGAGCAATTTTGTGCAAACTGTACAAACAGAGTAAAACAAACGGATGATGTAGGGAGAAAATGGGTCTGAAAAATCCTCTATTAAGCCAAAACATGCATACAGCTGGAGAGATTATATGCGTTGCTGGTGTGAACTATTTGTAGCAAGCAGTTTGTCAAATCCAATCCGTCACTGAATTGTCTGCGAATAGACAGCATTTTCTATTAATTTCTTCATTACTCACAGTCATTTAATGAATGGTTTGTGTGAACACATTTTTTGCCTAAGGTTTTCTCCAACAGGGCTAGTTCCTGATAACCTCATTCTTATTGAACAGTGCCTTGATTTCTGCAAAACAGAGTAAAGAATGAGATAGTTTCAGAATCTAGCCTTAAATTATAAGGTAATAATCAGCAAATTTTCTCTACAAATGGGAAGAAAATATCTCTAAATGAAATGATGTAGAGTTTCTTTTGTTTTCACTGAAATGTTCACATTAACTAGAAAAGACCAGACAGAAAGGTCTTAGAGATATTTTTACTTTTTTTTTTTAGGTGCTCTGTTGGTTTTCAGGTCTCTGTTGCTATGACCATTGAGTAATCACAGTGCAGCATATGACCAGTACAGCTGGTCACTGTGTACATTGTACTGTCTAATAGCATGTTTTAGATTTTACATGGCAGAGAAAGGTTGACTTATTTGGAAAGTACAGGTACCAATGTTAGCAAAGGTCTGGATGCTGTAAAGATATTTATAAGTCATCGAAGTAGTGAAGGAAGGAAGTAATTGTAGAGAAAGGTGGAGTTTCATAGGTCCCAAAAATCACTGCAGTCAGAAATGCACAGCAGTTAAAGGATATTTTGCAAATGAACTCTGAATGCTTATTTGAGATTACTCTTTATGATAAACCACACACAAACAAGCAAAGTAGCTGCAAACAAATGGTCCAGATAACAACACCACAGTGGAATTGCTGACATGTTTAAGCCAAATGTTTCATGCTGGTTGCTTTTCCAAGTGTGAATCAAGAAAGAGGACCCACTATCAAGTACACAGCAGACTTAAGGACCAGTGACATCTTATGGTTCTGTTGTTTTAGCTCCTCCTCAGCTTGATCATCTGGCAGATTTCGCTTGCTCTTTTTTGCTTTATTTTGGAAGGGATGTTATTTTCCCTAAAGTTTATGTTGGTCTTTCTACATGTAAATATCTCCTCCTACATGCACATTGCCATTACAAGCCATGACAAAATCCTTTAATACCAGTAAGACCCTTTTCAGTGGACTCCAAAGAACAAAGGAAGGACCTTAATTTTCAGAAAGCCTCATAGCCCATGAAAGTGATTGAACTTTTATTTAGCTGAGAGATGAAATGCCAAACATGTCATCAAAGTTTTAGAACTGTGAATTTAAAGTGCATTCCTTCCCTTCCCTCGCTAGAGAGTTTCTGAAGGGGAGGGGAGTGCTGGTATGCAATAAACATTGTTTATCTCTAAGACATGGCACTCAGGCTATGACATTGGATTCTTGGGTGTTTTGAGTGTGAATTTTCTTGAACTGTGAAAAATGCAATTTTAGACTACATTTGATCTTCATAGAATTTGAATATTTACATGGAATTTGACTTTACAAAGTAAATTAGAAGTCTTCTGAATTCAGTGGTTTTCATATTATCAATGGCAAGGTCGTTTCTATAGCAACTTCTTAAAGGGTATTCAAACACTGAGCAGCATGGATCCTTTTTTCTTTTTATTTTGTTTGTTTGTTTCCCCTTACCATTTATTTTCACTTAGCATCCCTCAAGAAGAAAGTCATAAAAAAGAGAAGAAAAAGAACAGATCTGGTGCTGACAAAATGTTCTTGATCACAGAAGAATGACCGAGGTTTGCGACTCTAGGATTCTAGCTGTACATTATAATAGATTTAGGAACTGAGCTGCTAAACTTCTTAGCCACCATCTCCCTGGAGAATCTAGTTATAGCTTAGTCCTTTCTTTAAATAATGTGTGTTGTAGTTTAAGTCCACAGTCTGTGTAAATACATGCAAACAGAAAGAGAAGAGACACATAAACTTAATCTTCACTTTAATATGGCTATATTTTATATATGTCATTAAATGTTTGTATGCTCTAAGACTGTTTCAGCGAATACAGAATCAAGTAAGGCTCATTACCTTGATATGCAGCACTTGGTTTGGGTAAATTAATGAAATCCTTGATTTATAGATATTAGGGCGCTACTGAATCCAGAAGTCTGCTAGGGGTGAGACTGTGACAGCTCCACGCCTGCAGGTCCAACCAGTAACTACACTGAGCTTGTATTTCAAATGAACACACACCCCCAGCACATATATACACCACCCTTATACATATATTCAGAGCCAGCCACACAGATCAACACAGACACACAGAGCACTCACACAAACACCAACAACCTCATCCTACTCCCTTACTAAGCAAGATGAAGATCTTTTGGTGGAGAGATAGATATGTACTTGTGTACACGGTAGACAGCTCCAGGAGCTGGGCTCAATCAGACTGCCCAGTAGCTGCCCCTGGATCCCAGTCTCCACAGTTGCTGGCACATGGATGTACAAAGCCTTGAGGCCACAGCCCCACTTGAGCTGCAGGTACAAACACCCTTGCATACACACACACACACAAGTGGGTCTCCCAGTACACCCCCAGACCCCACGGTCTCTCCAGCAGTTGGCCTGGACTCCTGGTCCCTCTAGCTGCCAGCTCCTTCCATGGTCTTACCTTGAGAAACACACATCCTACCCCCAGTCCCCAGTTCACATCACCTACTCTCTGGCTTATTCGGAAGGATCTTCACTAACAGTCACACCCATGCTCACACCAGTTTCTGGCACCATTGACACATGGACCCCTCCAAATTCTTGTCCCAGACCCAGGGGCTGTCCCTGAGACCCGCACACACACCTCTGTGCATAGGACAGAGAGATGCTCACTCAGGAAAATAGCTAGAAATGGAGTTTGGTGAGAAGCCAGGACACACTGTGCTCGTCAGGCACAGTGCATGGCCAAGCAGGTGCACTGACCAGCCCCTGCTTGCACACCATCTGTTCCTCTGTCCACTTATCCCTCTATTTTCCCACTTGTTCCTCCCCAAACTACCTTGATCCCTCCCTTTCACTACCATTGGTTTGTCCCTAAATCATGTAGTAAATCCTGTGCAATCAAAATGCCTTTCCCCAGCACCCCATACTGAGCCCTCGATGGCAGAGACCCCTCATTTGGTGGGGTGACGGGGACCTTCTCACATTGGCTTATGGTGACAGGTGTCCCCTGGTCCACAGACTGAGATTTCCCTGGGAACACCCTGTGGGGACTGATCAAGGCTCATGTCTGTGGCAGGGTCACTGGGATCCTTGTTCGCTGGGATCCTTTCGGGTGGGAATGAGCCTTTGGGGGGCTCGTCGCTCTCCTCCAATGACCTGGGAGCAGCCAAATCAGTTGTTGGAGAGCCCTATCTGCCATTGCTCCCTGGGACTCCTTTTTCTGCAGAGCCCAGCTTTTAATCACATATCTTAATTAACCATGGGTCTGACCCAAAATCCTGCAAAGTCAGTGGAAGAGAGTGGGTGCTCCTGTGAGCTTTGGATCATGATCTAAAACCGTCCTGGCAACACTTCTGGCTGCCTAGGAAATACAGTCTAGCTACTCAGAAAATCTTAGAGATGTCCACTTGGAATGCCCGCATTGTCAAAATGAAGGTATGTAAAGTAGGATCTCACTGCAGAAGGTGAGCTATATTTCAAATAAATAAAGCAGGCAGAGGCTAGCGTGCATCCAGGGAGCCGACAGCAGTACACCATTTACAAAACTACATATTAATGAGGTTAGCAAAGAGGAGAAACAATCATTGCTCTTTTAAGATAATACGGGCATAGTAGAGAGATTGTTTTCTAACCTCACTAGATTGATGTGTCCAGATACACCTTTTATCAGGCAGTGCCTGGGAATGCCTGATGAAATATAATTACAAGTTTATGCATGTAATATATACTATCTTCCTTCTGCATAGATAATTATGGATTGGTGATACTAAGTCTCTGAAACCCTCCCCTGCATGTCAAGATGACTATTTCTTCTGTGCTTGCTTTATTCATCCCCTGGCACAGCTGCAGTAGACAGTCAGTCTGAATAGGCAGTATGAGTAAAAAATATGTACTTCAGAGGAATGCTGCAAGCCTTTCTTGCACTCTTTGCTGTCTTGTCTACTTATACTGTAATTTCTTCAACTTCTGAATGTTTCTATAGGACAGGTAGCACTAATAATATAGATAGAGTAAGAAGATCTCAAAACTGAAGAGGGATATTTTGACATTTTCTGTAACATCGTGAAGCATCAGGTAAGATGAATCGGGGGGAAAGAAACCAACTAACCAAGAAAAAAAACAAGTTCTCCCTCATACTCCTTCAGTGCTATAAATCAGAATATTTTTACCTTGATATAGTTGACACAATAGTGTAGCAAGTGTGCCGCTATCTCTTTTTCACTATAAGATTTCTATATTAGTTTTTTAGTTTTTTATTTTTTCTGAAATAATTAACATAATGAGTGGTGACGTTGGCACCTGAGACTTATGGGGTAGCACTCTGTAATAAATGGACTTCACAGTTCGTATTTCTTGCATTTCATTGGAGAAGTCCTTCTTTGATTTCACCTTATGACTGAAGTAAAATGGAATGCAATGCAGCACGTGGAAATCTAAGCTACTCCAAGTCCACGGTCACATTTAGGGTGTGGGTCGTATCTTCCCAGTAGAAGTGATACAAACAAGGCTGCAAACACAATTGTTAGCACACCAAATTCCTCTCCACTCACTAGCAAACTAACACTTTCCTTCCTTTTACTGTTAATGTACTTACAGAGTGGTGTTTTTTTCAGAAATCTCTCCATAGTTGCATCTCTTTTCTCGTCAAGCCCTACAGTCCCATGCAAATGCTTCCCTTAATAGTACTTCTCGGTATTTGGTCATATTAGCATTCTGTGATCTTTCATGTTGAATTTAAGGACAGCAAAGATAACTTGATTTAGCTGAGCTAATCTATTGTTGCTTCCCCCAGCCACCATCTGAAATGGAATAATTTACACGTATTTCTTTTAAAAGCTATCAGTTCTCCTGCACTCTTTTATATGTATATATGTATATATACTTCCCTTCCTTACCAGTTCTGAGGCTTTTTTTCCTTAGAGTTGTTTGCTCTTATTTGTTGTTCTTTATCCAATTTTTTGTTAAGGATCATATCATAATGTTGTCACTCTCACCTTCATTTCAGCAACTTCTTCCCTTTTTAATAGAATCAGTACAGAAGAGCTTGCCTGTCTCCTGTATGTCTCCACCTTCTCTTTAAATAACTTCTTACCTAATTCCAAAATCTTCCTGAACAGTTCATTTCCTTTTTCCCTGCTCCCAACAGGCCTCCTGATATCTAAATATTCCCCTTATTACCAGTTATGACACTTTGCTCATTCTTCTATTAGTTACAAAAAGACTTCTCTCCTGGGTTTTACTCATTGTACGTATTTGGTGGTTTAGAGTAATCCTCAGCCATAGCAGTTCCTTTTTGCCTTTTAACATTAGTCACAGATTTTCAGTCAGTCTGGTCTCATGTAGCATCTAAACTAGTATTTACATCCTTGATATAAAGCACATTTCCTGCCTTTTTTCCTTGCTTGTCTCCCTGAACAATTTGTATTCTTCTATATCTGTGTCAGAGGTGCAGCATATCCCACAAAGTCTCTGTGATGACAGTTAAGTCACCATTTTGATCATGAATTAAGACTTGAAGTACTTCCTTCTACTTCTGTGTTAATAGTTTACAGACACCTAAGATAGTGTAATTATTCTTCCTATAATTCTGTTATGAGTAAAGTCCTTGTCCTCTCCTTCCTCATAAATCTTGAGCTTTAATTCTGTGGTTTATGTAGATTCCTTCAGATTTTAGTTCATTCCATTAGAAAAGAGATAGGGTTAGCTCTTCTAAGTGGTACAATCTGTAATAAATTCACAGAAATTGGAGTTGTACCAATATTAAATCTTTGGAATTGAAAAGAGAATTAGGCCAGCAATCTTTTCTGACTGGAACAGATGTCTGCTGATGATTTGTAAGAATTATTATTACATTATTATTTGTCTTATTATGCTTACCACTACAGAGACAACTACAATAGGACTGAGCTCATACTGTAGTGAAGACATTAAGTTTCCCCTTTGGAAACAATAATAAATTGCGTCAGTTTTCTAGGCCTAAGCAATTTCCTTGAACAGTGTAATTAATTTGTAAGAAGACCCCAGCCAACTGTAAATATTGCTGTATAAAATTGCAAATCAGAAACTTGTTGAAAAATAATACTTGCCATAAAAATGATAACAATAGCATGCAAAGTAATTGAAAAGCAACATGTAAATAAATTACTGTGGTGCTGCTCTTGCTGCTATGGTTAATGTTATGTCAGCATTTCCATTATAAGATCCATTTTTCAGGGTTTATGAGTCAGCTATAAAAATTTTAAAAAATCTTTCTAAGCCTAATGTTGTAAGGTCTTTCCTTAGAAAGAGTTCTGATTACAATATCATAGAGGAAAAATACGAACACTCTTTGTGAAATGAATGGCTCTGTCCTAAGTTGAAAAATAAGGTAGCAGTTTGCAAATACAATTTACACTTTTTGAACTGAAATTGAAGTTGGGGAAGCAGCCATAAAATTAACTTGTTTTTTCTCATCATTCAGTTTGTTACAACGTAATCTTAAATGCAATGAGATTTAAGCTAAAACATTTCCATGGGAGTCTACAGAGAGCCTTCAGGTGGAAGTTATGCTACCATCTTAAATCTCACTGCCCGGCCCACATACTCCTCTGTGAACAAAAACTTGTTAGAACTAAGTTCCACGTCACAAAGGACTGAAAATATGTATGTATTTGAATCACTGCTACAAGATTATATTTGTACAGGAACAACTCAGTGAAGGTATTTAAGCAAAGATTTAGCAAAGCAAAACTGAAACTACACCAAAGGCTCTTTCTGCATGTGAACTTAGTTGTACCATTTACCTTCACAGGTACTAAGACAAGATATTTATTTACCACTTTATTTTTTTTATATACAGTATTTTCTAGATTTAGAACATGTTATGTCTAAGTAATGGAGTAATCAGTAATAATTTGGGATATGTATGATATAATGGGAGACTATTAAGGGAAGGTACTGTACATCCTTTACCCATACTTACTTCTTAACTTTCTATTACTGTTGAACACAGACTGCTGAATTGCATGGATCTTTGATCTGACTAAATATAGCATTCCTATGTTTTTATGAGGAGTGGTAGTGCATGAGAGCATTCGCATTGAGATAATGTTGAAGGACTATAGACATTATAAAGCGGCAAAACCAGTGCAGTCTCATTTCTACTGACTTTTGGCAAGAATCCTGGTGTGAACCATTCCCTGACACCATTTTGAAGGTAAGTAGTTGGAATGCTTACAAATAAAATCAAGGAATTAAATCATACTTGTGTGAATGATCTGGATGCCAAGAACCAGGAGTCATATGAGGAGTCAAGTTCTTTACCAGTGAGCATATCCTTCAAAAACCAATTCCCGATAGCTACCATATATTTTGCTTATGAGCAGAGATCTAGGAATCTGTATAAAACTTTTAGCTAAACCCCATGTTCTGACCAACATACGTTTATGAGACATTAAAATCGCATTTCTAAAGTACATTGGAGAAAGAAAAAGCTCTACACAGTAACACCTGGCTTTGCTTTACATGTTGCAAGATGAGCTACAGTATTACATTCTTCTGTGTTTGCAATGTAGGTATTTTTGGATACTGGATGCATGTGAGTATGGATCTAGGAACTCCAGTTTAGTTGCCTGCATTATTGTATTTACAGATATTAGAAACCCCACTTTTCTGACAGAGAAATTTCTGAGTTCCTTCAAAAGCTCTTCCTTCTTTGCACTTATCAGCAGGACAGAATCACAGAATAGCTGAGGTGGGAAGGCAGCTCCAGAGATCAAGTCCAACCCCCTGATCAGAACAGGGTCACCTAGAGCAGGCTGCCCAGAGTCATGTCAGTTGGGTTTTGTATATCTCCAAGGAAGGAGATTCCTCAGCTTCTCTGGGCATCCTGTTCCAGTGTTTGACCACCCTCACAATAAAAAAAAAAAAATAATAAAAAAAAATTTTCTTATGTTTGAAAGAAATTTCTTGTCTTTTCAGTTTGTGCCCATTGCCTTTTTCCTACTCACTGGGCACCACTGACAAGACTCTGCCTCCATCTTATTCACTACCCCCATCAGGTACTTATACACATTGACCCAATCCCTCTCAGCCTTCTCTTCTCCAGGCTGAACAGTCCCAGCTCTCTCAGCCTCTCCTCATTTAACGGATGCTCCAAGCCCTTAACCACCTTTGTGGCCCTTTGCTGAACTTGCTCCAGTAAGTCCATGTCCCTCTTGTACTGGGCAGCCCAGCACTGGGCACAGCACTCCAGATGTGTCTCACCAGGACTGCACACAGGGAAAAGTCACCTCTCTTGACCTGCTGGCAACGTTCTGCCTGATGCAGACTGTCAAGCTGTTGGTCTTGTTACAGCCATATCCCTTAAATTTAGGCATTGATGTTAGGAATCCATTTGAGATTAAGACACCAACATTTAGGCCTAGGAGTGCACCAGATATCATAATTCATCTAGTTCTATTCAATATTGTTAGAGGGAAATGGAAAGCTATTCAATTCACCTGAACGTAAATACCCATGGTGGGATTCAGTGGTCTAAATGCAGGTGGTTTGTGTCATTTTAGAAGGTCTAGGGTATTCCCCATTCCCTCCAGCTGCCACTCACCAGATGATCATATTTGCCACCCTACGTGAATATTTTGGAAACTCTGTGGCACCCTAGAAGCCTCTGGCAACCTGGGTTTAGACATTAATATAACAACTAACCTTAGACAGCTAATCACCTTCCAGTTTCCATTTATTAGAACTTTGTATAACTGTGTTATATAACTTTATCCACATAGGCTAAAGTTCTTCCTGGAGTCACCAGAGCTTCTGCCAGAAGTAGTTCAGAGGATATAGTCTCCTTCCACTTAACCAGCTGAATTAAAGTGAAATGGTATAAACATGTCCTCAAACCCTCTGTTCACTCAGGCTTTCTCTTGGACATACATATCCAAGGCCTCTGCAAAGTGGAGAAGAGCTCTGACTCGGCTAGGGCTTCTACTAGGAACACTAACAGATAAAGGAACAATACAAGAAAAATGCAATTCTAAAATACCTCAGAATTAAAAAAGGCAAATGAAGAGCTGTTTATAGGTCATTTTTTCTCTCCTCCAAATTTTGCAATAAATAACATGCTTTAGTAGTGCTACATCTAGTATCTCCCAGTGATTTTATTTACAAAGCCTCTCATTATTACCCACTCTCCCAATGTGCACTTTAAAGAATGTGAATCACATTAGCGTGATTACATTTGCATTAAAGACACGGGTAGTTTTTTAAAAGTACAAATGCTTGTAATTTTATGGCACACCCGCATGAATTATAAAGTGATGTATAATAAAACTTTGCCTGATTTCATAATTATCTGTTGTTATCCCTGGCTAATTAAATATTCAACACAGACCTGTTAATCTTGAAAGTCTCACTGGCACCTTCTCTTCTCCTCTCTTGACTCTTCTTTTTCTGCATTCCATTGAGTTACAAGTTGTTTCATGGAATTTGTAGAAAGAAAAATGTTCAACAGCTATGGATATATGCAAAGCTTTAAACAACCATACCCAAAGTTAAAAGTGGAAATTTTAATATGTACCTATTATTTCTGGCAGGCATATATTAAATTGCTTTGATCATATTTCTTTATAAGTTTCCTCATCTGGTTGAAATATAGCCTCCTAGAGCTATTTTCCCCCTCTTCATTTTCTCAGAAAGTTAGCTTGTATTTTATACAGCATAATCTTCTAAAATAGGCTGTTTTCTATTTGTCAGTGGTGTATTATATTAGCATCTAAAGATATTTGGAAGCATGAAAAATTTGAGGCTTGAAATATCTTGTTCAAAAATAGAAAATGTGGGAGAATAATTACTGTATTGTTGTACCTTAATTCATATAAGCAAAATGTCCACCCTTGCTATCATTCAATTTAACAGCAAGGTCCACAGTGGCTTCAGACAGAATATGTTATTAAAACACACAGAGATGCTGTTCCTTGCACAGGAGGTAGAACTCATTTTTTTTTAAGAATTAGGTATGTGAACTTGGCAAATCATAGAATCATGGAATCATAGAATGGTTTAGGTTGGAAACAACCTTGAAGATCATCTAGTTCCAACCCCCCTGCCATGGGCAGGGACACCTCCCACTAGACCAGGTGTCTCAAAGCCCCATCCAACCTGGCCTTGGTCACTGCCAGGTATGGGCCTCAACAACTTCCCTGGGCAATTTGTTCCAGTGCCTCACCACCCTATAGTATTTATTTTTTTTCCTGATACCTATTCTAAATCTCCCCTTTTCCAGTTTGAAGCCATTATCCCTCATCCTGTCACTACAGGCCCTTGCAAAAAGTCCCTCTCCAGCCTTCTTGTAGGTTCCCTTCACATACTGTAAAGCTGCTATAAGGTCTCCCTGGAGCCTTCTCTTCTCCAGTCTGAACAACCCCAACTCTCTCAGCCTGTGTCTTCATAGGAGAGGTGCTCCAGCCCTCTGATCACCTTTGTGGCCCTCCTCTGGACACACTCCAACAGGTCCATGTCCTTCTGATGATGAGAGCTCCAGAGCTGGACATAATATTCCAGGTGGGATCTCACGAGAGTGGAGTAGAAGGGCAGAATCACCTCCCTAGATCTGCCACGCTTCTTTTGATGTAGTCCAGGATGAGGTTGGCTTTCTGGGCTGTGATCGCATATTGCCGGATCATGTTGAGTTTCTCATTAACCAGCACCCCCAAGTCCTTCTCCTCAGGGCTGCTCTCAATCCATTCTCTGCCCAGCATGTATTCGTGCTTAGGATTGCCCTGGCCCACATGGAGGACCTTGCACTTGGCCTTGTTGAACTGCATGAGGTTTGCACAGGCCCATCTCTCCAGCCTGTCCAGGTCCTGGATGCTCTGGATGGCATCCCTTCCCTCCAGCGCATCAACCGCTCCATACAGCTTGGTGTTGTTGGCAAACTTGCTGAGGGTGCACTCCATCCCACTGTCCACGTCACCAAAAAAGATGTTAAACAGCATCAGTCCCAGTACTGACCCCTGAGGAACACCACTTGTCACTGCTCCCCACTTGGACAAGGAGCCGTTGACTGCAACTCTTTGAGTGTGACTGGCCAGCCAGTTCTTTATCCACTGAGTGGTCCACTGGTCAAATCCATGTCTCTCCCATTTAGAGACTAGGCTGTCATACAGAATGGTGTCAAATGCTTTGCACAAGTCCAGGGAGATGGTGGCTGTTGCTCTTCCCTTATCCACCAGTGCTGTAACGCCATCGTAGAAGGCCACCAAAGTTGTCAGGCACAATCATAGAATCATAGAATGGTTTAGGTTGGAAGGGACCTTGAAGTTCATCGAGTTCCAACCTCCCTGCCATGGGCAGGGACACCTCCCACTAGACCAGGTTCCACAAGGCCAAGTCCAGCCTGGCCTTGAACACCTCCAGGGATGGGGCCTCAACAACCTCTCTGGGCAACCTGTTCCAGTGCCTTACAACCCTCAAAGTGAAAAACTTCTTCCTAATGTTTAATCTAAACCTGTATCTCATCAGGTCCTATGGACTTTTGCACCTTCAGGGTCCTCAGCTGGTCTCGGACCTGGTTTTCTTTTACAGTGGGTGGTACCTCATTCTTCCAGTCCCTGCCTTTGCTTTCTTGGGCAATGTTGTTAGATCTCTTCCCAGCGAAGACTAAGGCAAAGAAGTCGTTGAGTATCTCAGCCTTCTTCATGTCCTGGGTGACCAGGTCTTCCATTTCCTTCCTTAGCGGGCCTACATTTTTCCTAGTTTTTCTTTTCTCTGTGATATACCTATAGAAGGCTTTCTTGTTGCCCCTGGACGAATTTACCTCTATCTGGGCTTTAGCTTTCCTAACCTGATCCCTGACTGCTTGGACAATTTCTCTGTATTCTCCTCAGGCTGCCTGTCCTTGCTGTCCTTGTTTCCACAAGGCTTCCTTTTTCTTCCTTTTTTGAGATTGTTTAGGAGCTACTTGTTCATCCATGCAGGCCTCCTGGTGATTTTGCCTGACTTCCTCTTTGTCAGTATGCATCACTTCTGAGCTCAGCAGAGGTGGTTCTTGAATATTAGCCAGCTTTCTTGGGCTCCTCTTCCTTCCAAGGCTTTATCCCACTGCACTGCACTCCAGCAATCAGATCCTTGAAGAGGCCAAAGTCTGCTCTCCTGAAATCCAGGGTAGCAAGCTTACTGTTCATCCCCCTTGCTGCCCTAAGGATCTCAAACTCCACCATCTTAAGGTCACTGCAGCCAAGGCTGCCCTTGAGTGTGACATTCCCCACCAGCTCCTCCTTGTTGGTGAGAACAAGGTCCATCACGGCACCTCTCCTTTTTGGTTACGCTATCACTTGGAGAAGGAAGTTATCATGGATGCATTGTAGGAACCATGAGATAGTGGAGCTTGTATCAACAACACTTGTATTTCAACACTCCAATCATAGCAGCCATCCCACCATGACTCCGTGATGCCAATTAGATCATAGCTGTGCAGGCGTGCACATGTCTCTAACTCCTTTTGCTTTTGCTGTGGGCAAGTATTGATTTGCCAGATTTGCCTGGCCCTGTCAACCCCCCTCCCTTTGACCGGGAGGACTGATGAAAAAACCACCTGTGCTTCTGAGTCTCTGACCGCTGCTCCCAGGGCTTTATAATCTTTCTTGATAGTTTTCAGGCGGCTCTCAGCTGCATCACTGGTGCCCACATGGAACAGTGGCAGTGGATAATAGTCTGAGGACTGCACAAGGTTTTGTATCTCTCAGTTACATCCCTGATACGAGCCCCGGGCAAGCAGCACACCTCTCTAGAGAGTGTATCAGGCCACCAAACGGGTGCCTCCATACCTCTCAGAAGAGAGTCACCTACAGCTATCACCTGCCACCTCTTCTTAGTTGCACTGGTTGTTATATGAGGAGCAGATCAGTAATCTTACTCAGCTCCTGCTTCTCTCCTGATACAGTGGATTTTGCCTCTTCACACTGCAGAGCAGTGAAGCATCAAGAACTTTATTTTGCCATCAGAGAGAGAGCAGCACGTCCCAATGTTTCTTTTCATCCTAACATGGACATCCTTAAGAATCATTTCTAGAGGCTCATTTCACCTCCATTGCTCCACTGGCTATAAAGGAAATTAGTTTTGGCTTGGGAAACAACTCATTTGCCTACACATAGACATCTAGTATAGACATACCATGTGGTATCCAACCAGAAAGGCAGGAGGTTTACCCTTGGTCTTCTGTCAGATGCAAGCTATAT
>NW_009647680.1:875876-889558 GCF_000708025.1 Charadrius vociferus
ATCAACTTTAGATGTCTATATTTGAAGCTGGCTAGAGATAGGTAAGAAATGTTATGAAATTATCCACTGTGATCTTTTAGTGATAAGTACAGGTAGGTCTTTTTTCAAGCAGATAGTTTATTCACCAAACCAAACACTTACAACATATGGAATCATCAAATTTTAGTTGCAGTGGTTTGTCTCTTTTTTTTTTTAAGCTTAAAAAGGAATGCCAAATTGAAAGAAATTGAAACTAATATTTAATCACTAAAAAAAATATTGTTTGAAAAGCTAAAATATTAGCATAGTTATTTGTCTTTATGCAGCCAGAAATGTTCCAACACTATTGCCACCAAAAAACCTCCACACAACAACAACAAAAATCAACACAAAACAACAACAACCAAAAAATCCCCAACCCAAACCCCCGAAAACCCACACCCCAAACCCCACCACAAAATAACAAAAAGTAAATTCCAGTCATTTGTTGTACAAAGTTCAGGTCTTATACATGTCAGATTTTGCATTTCAAGATGCAAGTGTTATTCTCAAAGCTCTGCAATGTAAAATAATAATAAAAAAAAAACTTCGAGAAATTGTACATTTCATACCCTTTTTTGTGCATGAAATATAATTTCTTTACCTCTTTACTTATCTTGATCCACATCACATTGTTCCCTGTATATACACCTAGCCTAAATTTAATTTCTTGGGTTTAAACTACTATAATGCTACTGCTTCCAGCACACTTAGTGGTGGCTTGTACTGTGCAAATGAAAGGGAAGTCAATCATTATGCTTTTAGAGCGTTTTATTTCTCAGTTAATAATGATGATCTCTGAGCTTGGTCCTGCAAATGATCATTCATGTGAGTAAAATTAGGCATATAGATTTGCATTTGTAGGATTACTGATAATGGAAGCTTTGGACTTGTTAGGTTGCTATGCAAATGCCTAGTAATTCTTTTGAGTCCTATGTTCCCTTCCATATCCCCACACCTTCTTTGGAAGGTGCACCGTTACTCACTTTCTGTGAAGGTTTAATGCTTTGCAAATCTGAACCCTTAGATATGCTGCTCTTATACCGTGTTTGAACCTTTAAGAATTCATTGCAGCAAATCCATCACAGAAATTATATTGGGAATTAAAGGGTTAGTTGCAGTTATATAAGCCTCTGATTTGAGTTGTTTTCCAACATAGCAGCATTGGAAGAGACAATAATACCATCATCAAAACCCATGTGTACAAGCCTGTTTGCATCTTTCATGTATTATGCAAATCAGATATTTTATTAAACATTTAAAGTAATTCATTCCCTCTCATATGTTTATCTTTTTATTAGCTATGCATAGCTGAGCCATTTTCAGTGAGTCATTATTGTTAGTTTGCTCCTGTTTTCCACTCCGCATGTGCTTTCCCGTAGCTTAACTGCCTTGTAGAAAACACACCAGTCCATAGAATTATACAAAAGTCAGAAGAATAATAGTAACAGAGATGAAGCTAAAAATAATAACTTACATTTTACAGTGACCGTGTCTTAAAGACCCACAATCAGTACCACACAAAGCACTCCTGCATGGTTGGATTCTGTATCCTTTGTTGCCAGATTGCAGACACACACGTTGTACTAATGGAAGTGTTATTTCCTCTGATAGCCACAGTAATTCATCAGAATATTTCTCCTTCTTCTTGACCAATTTTTTCCCCTGTCTTCCTGCATTAAAATAAATTAAACAAATTTAGATCAGTTTTGGCTCAAGTCTCTTATTACTTTGTCAAAGTCTTTTAGAGCAAACCTCAGACTTGGTTCTCCTTGTCCTCTGTGGCAACAGTCATTGCAAACATCATTAAGGATGTGAGGTCTCTCCCTTAATTAAGAACTAAAAGGTTTCATTTCCTAAAACAAAAGCATGTGGCAGGTTTTATTGATCTGGTCTGTGTCGCCAGCTGAACACATTAGCAGGGGTTATTGATTATTCTAGCGGTAATGAGCTTTGTTCCTCGTCAGGTAAAGCACACATTCCTAAGAAGATCTTTCCTAAAGAGGCTTATATGTATATGTGCATTTACCAAGATATACAACGGAGGAGATTTTTAAAGTCTTTATTGCCTATGTATCATTTTTTTTAAATTTAACAGCAATCATTATAAAGGTTATTTTCCAGTCATTATCTTGTTATAATTCCTTCTGAATGCTAATGATGCACTTAGGAATGAGTTCAAAACCAAAAGAAGCACAGCATTATTTTTTTTTAAATGTAAGCACATATGGCTAATACTGCTTTTCAAACCCCCAGCAAAAGGACCACCATTATATGTTAATGAGCAGCTGTGGTGAAGTACAACTTGGGTAAATAACTTTCTAATGGAATGCATAAGATCTCTCCCCAGTTTTGAAAGAATAATTTCAGACTGATGACTGTCCTAGTTAATACATTAACAACATTTAGGTCAAATTCGGCTAAGGTTCTGCTATTTAAAAAGAAGCTTCTTATACTCAATAGCACTTCCATGGAGAAAAGATTTTAGAGACACAAAAGGGACTAATAGCATCTGGAAGCTGGAATTAGACCAGTTAAGATCCAGCTGTGGACAAGACAGACCTTGCAATCAACAAAATAGGGCTGAAGGGAGGCCACCTCAAGTGCATGGACACAAATAAGTAGTGAGAGGACATCATGATGGGGAAGCTCTCATACTCTTTCTGGGAAATAAGCACAAGTGGGTGTATCTTTGAGCTACCTGTACCCAAATACTCACAGCCTGGGGAGTAAACAGGAGAGATCAGAGGTCTGTAGGTCTCATTGGGTCTACAGTCTCATTACAGGTCTACAGTCTCATTGGGATCATGGAGACATGGTGGGATAGCTCACACAGCTCAGGTGCTGCAATGGAGGGATACAGGGAAGGACAGCCTGGGAAGGTGAGTTGCCCTTTATGTAAAGGGGCAAAAAGAATGCCTGGAGCTCTGCCTAGATGCGGATGATGAGCCATCTAAGAGCTGATGGGACAGGTTTAGGAGGCAGATCATGACGTTACTCAGATGTTGTATGGGGTGAGTGCCTGACAAGGAAGAAATAGATGAGGCTTTCTTCAGACAACTGGAAGAAGCCCCGCATTCATAGGTCCTGGTCCTCACGGGGAACTTAAACCACCCAAGTATTTGCAGAAGGGACAACACAGCAGCGCCCAAAGAATGCAGGAGGTTTCTGGAGTGCATTAATGAGGATTTCCTGGCACAGGTGATCAAGAAGCTGATGAAGGGAGGTGCTTTACTGGATCTCAGCATTATAACAAATGATGAACTGGTCAGGAATGTGAAGGCTGAGGGAAGTCTTGGCCCCAAAGAGACTGTGGTATTTGTGACCCCAAAAGGAGGAAACAAGGCAAAAGATGGGTCCAGGAGAACTGGCTGATTTGCAAGGGTCATTTTCTCCAAGCTTGTGAATCGTCCATTCCAATGTGTGGGATATCAAGTTAAGGTGACAGGACGCCTGCATGGATGAACCTGGATTAAGTCTTGCCTATATTAATTACATTCAAATGTAAAAAAAAGGAAGCATATGAGAGGTGGAAGCAGGGTCAGATAACCCAGAAAGAGTATAGAGACACTGTCCAAGTGTGCAAGGTTGTGATTAAGAAAGCCAAAACCTATTTGGAGTTGTATCCGGCAAGGCTTCAACAGGTACATCAGCAGCAAAGATCAGGATTATCAGCCCACTGTGGTGACAAAGAACATGGAAAAGAAATCCATGGGAAAGTCTGGAGCAAGGAAGAGTTACCCTTAGTATAGGAGGATCAGATTGGAGAATATATAAAGAAATAGACATACACAAATTCATGGGACCTGGGCACTCATGAGTGCTGATGCAGCTGGCAAATGTCGTTGCAAGGCCACTGTCAATTATCTTGGAAAGATCATGGCAACCACAAAAGGTTCTTGGGCAATGGAAAAAAGCAAACTGATCAAGACAGGCAAGAATGAGGATCAGAGAAACTACAGTCCAGTTACCCTCACCTCAATCCCTGGGAAAGTGAGAAAGCAAATAATCCCAAAATACATTTCCAATCATATTAAGGAAAATAACCTTATTGAGAGCAGTCACCATGGATTTACAAAGGGGAAATCATTCCTGAACAGCCTGGTAGCCTTCTGCAAAGAGATGATCGCCTCAGCAGATTAACTGATGGTGTTTATGTTGATTTAAGATTTTGACGCTGTCTCCCATAAAATCCTCATGAACAAACTGATGAAATATAGACTAGATAAGTGGGCAGTGAGGTAGACTGAAAATTGGCTCAACTGACAGCCTCAGAGGGTTGTGATCAGCCACATCAAGTCCAGCTGGAGGCCAGTCACTAGTAGTGTGTGCCAGGGTTCAATGCCAGGGCCAATTCTGCTCAACTGAAACATGTCTGCAGATGTTACAAACTGGAGGCAGTGTCTGACACACCGTATGTTGGTGCTGCCATTTCAAGAGACCTCAACAGGCTGGAGAAATGGGCCAACAGGAGCCTCACGAAATTCAACACAGGGAAATGCAAAGTCCTGCATGTGGGAAAGAATAAACCCAGGCAAGGTACCAGTATCAGGTTTGGTCTGAATGGCTGGAAAGCAACTTGGCAGGGAAGGACCTGGGGGTCCTGAGGGACACCAAGTTAAACATGAGCCAGAAATGTGCCCTCACAGCAAAGAAGGCTGACAATATGCTGAGCTGCATTATGCAGAATGTCGCCAGCAGGTCGAGGGAGGTGATCCTTCCCTTCTGCTTGGTCCTGGTGAGACACATCTGGAGTGCTGTGCCCAGTGCTGGGCTGCCCAGTACAAGAGGGACATGGACTTACTGGAGCAAGTTCAGCAAAGGGCCACAAAGGTGGTTAAGGGCTTGGAGCATCCGTTAAATGAGGAGAGGCTGAGAGAGCTGGGACTGTTCAGCCTGGAGAAGAGAAGGCTGAGAGGGATTGGGTCAATGTGTATAAGTACCTGATGGGGGTAATGAATAAGATGGAGGCAGAGTCTTGTCAGTGGTGCCCAGTGAGTAGGAAAAAGGCAATGGGCACAAACTGAAAAGACAAGAAATTTCTTTCAAACATAAGAAACCCCCCTTTTTTTTTATTGTGAGGATGGTCAAACATTGGAACAGGATGCCCAGAGAGGCAATTTTCTTTATGTAGTTAAAGTTCCTTATAAACTTAAACTGAAGTCTCAAAACTATCTGAATTTTTGTCAGTAAGGACAATGATGTTGAACATAGGAATAAAGACAGGTTCTGGAAACAGAATAGGGCTGTGATGTAAAAAAAAAACAAAACAAAAAACACCACCTCAAAGATCTAAGCTCTGCTTTAAAATTTTGTAAGAACAAACACAGGAATTTACAAAAACTGTAGCAAATCTTTTAGTAGTACTTGTAAGGTGCTACACCATCAGAGAATAGCATGACCTCAACTATGTGCAAGGTTTTAGAATACATTTTGGAAGAAAAAATCACATACATAGAAAAAAAAAAGGAAAATAAGATGAAATCAACAGAGCTGTAGTCATTGGGAAAACAATTAGTTAAGCAAAGGAAGATGGACAAGAATTTGGAACTGGGTGTCAAAGAAAAGACATAATGGGTTCAACAGGTCAAAGAAATGACAGTCTGTATTGACATTATGAGTGGAGTTACTTAAAAAATCATCTTGGGACCAGCATTATTTAATATTTTTTTCTAGTATGAAAAAATAACTAATACCTGTGGCAGAAAAAAAAAAGCTATTATGTTAATAATGATTGTTGATGACTGTTAATTTGGAAGCATTGTTAACAGACCAAAAGGTGAGAATGTATTTTACAGAGGAAAGAAAGAATTATATAGAAAAATGATGGAATATAATAATTTAGCACATATGGCCAAGCATCTATGTCTTGATTTATCTCAGTTTAGATAGATCTGAGGTTAGTTCTTGTAGGTTAACTCTATGATCAGTTGAGAGAAACAGGTACCTCCAGACTGTGATGCAGAATCCTAGTGAATGAGTTGTTTTCTGAGGGAGACTTTCATTGACTCTAAATGGAGTTTGATGGCTGTCTAGTTATGATTAGGCATGTTTTACAGGATTAATGAAATACATTTCAGCCATAAACTGGAAGCCCATCAGTTGAATTTCGCAAAACTTTACCGGTACAGAATTACATTTAATTTACTTCAGCCAATTCAAAGCAGTTAGCCCCATGTATGACCCTTAAACAGCTGCAGCAGTTCTGATGTCTGCTGAAATTGTAAATTATTTTCTCTTTTTTGGTTTAGTATCCTAATATTCCTATTAAATATGCCCCGCTCAGTGATGCGATTATTCAATACTTTGTTTATTCCCAGTGAAAACCTGTCAGCATTTGCTTGGCAACTTTTAATTGGTACTTTGCAAATCTGACCATAATGGGAAGATTTCCAGTGTGAGCTTTATCTCAGCAAACATCCACACATATGGTTGAGTGAAACAACGAAAGACCCAAAGAATCTTTTTAATTCCCTATATCCCAAGTCCACTTGAGGAGCAGAAAACATAACACAGGCCCTAGAATAGCTGTGTGTTAGTAGTTTTAAAGTGTAACTATGACTAAGGTACTTCTGCATATAGGGATAATTCTAATCTATCTGGAATATGAGAGGGAGAGGTGAAGAAAGGAATCCTAAATTTTTAGTCAATTGGAGGATGATGGTGAGCCACCATCATGACAAACTCATCTTAAAGACAAAGCCTTGACCATACCAGTAACATCACATTTTTTCCAAACTGTGCTAGAAATGAATCAGCAATCACAGACAAGATCTCATCTGGAATGTTGCATACCCTACTCATTCAGTATACATCTGTATACAGCTGTAACACAGTCAGGAAAAAGTTTAAGTGCAAGACTTTGTTCTCCATGCTGCTTAACTCTCAGGTCACTGTCTGGATCTGTCCTGGACAACTCCAGCAAGATTTCCACAAGACAGGTTGATTCCCATTCAGGGGACAATGCCAGCCGGGTTCTGTATAAATAAGGCAGTATAAATACAACCACATAAGGTCTGCCTGACACAATTCTCTGGAGTCTTACACTGTTATCCAAACCAGTTTTGTACCTTTGAGTACTCCTACATATGCCGTACACTAGGGCATAGAAGCCATATTCTCATTTTCATGATATAAACACTTTTCCCTAGCAAACTGCAATATAATCCTTGCATTATTTCAGGCTGTGGTGTTGCAATTTCCCACCCGCCCCCCCTGCGCCTCCCTTAGGCCTCTCGGTACTTGGCACAATTTCCACCCCACCTGGGCCACATGATAACACAGTGATTAGAATGGTACAGAATGGTCTGACATGAAGGAAAGAAAGGGTGGAGAGCAACGGAGTAGAACACTGTGGCAACTCCTGGTGTGCTTGGTTCCCATGGCTCC
This sequence comes from Charadrius vociferus, assembly GCF_000708025.1. Lineage (NCBI taxonomy): Eukaryota > Metazoa > Chordata > Aves > Charadriiformes > Charadriidae > Charadrius > Charadrius vociferus. The sequence goes on from NW_009647680.1 coordinate 883,284, forward strand.
TACTATTTGAAGATAATAACTATAATCGATCAATACTGACAACATATGGATCGTGGCCACAGAGAGGGGTACCAGGACCACAAGTCCCAGCATGTCCTGGGCTTGCGTAACCAATGGAAAGTACCAAAATACTCCACTGTCTGCGCTGGGCCAGAGCGGAAAAGTACCTGACAAAAGTCAGTTATCTCGGATCCTGTAAGTAGCAACTCTAGTAAAGATCCTTTGAGCCCTTCCGGATCACAGTGGGCTGTGGCTGGTATCTCCCCTGACTTGGGACGCTGCTCAGGCAACACCTCGAGGAGTAGAAGGCCAGGGTGAGACAACCCCTCTCGAACGTCAATTATCAAGCCTTAATTATCACCTGTTGAAGAATGTCGATGTATTGTGAGTATTTACTCTAACTCAAGAAAGTGAAATTTTAGCTATAGACTAGTCTCTCTTTTATCCACTTCTCCACTTATATGTTTATGATAAATATACATTAGCTTTATGGATGTGGATGTTCTTCCATTTGTCTGTGCACGCGTAGGGGTTAGAAGGGGTACCCACCACTCATTAGAATTGTGCAATATTAAGAGGTCCTTGACCTCAGCGGTTATAGACCAGTGTGGGTGTGGGTGTGCATCTGTGCACACACTTATATGCTTTGCTTATATGTATATGCATTAATTTGATATCTGTGCTTTTGCTCATATATATATGTATTGATCTGGGAGACTTTATAGTAAGTGAGTGTGATTGTTGCCATCTTCAGATCTGTAATTAAGTTGCTGTTCTGTTATCTCATTAAATCACTTTGTAAACCTTTAAATCAGGTAATGATTAAGTGCTGCTAAAATTCAACCTCATGATCTGCCTCAAATCATTAATAAATTTTGAATTGCTGCTAAATCATAACTGTGTCAAATACTTCAACCCAAATAGACACATCCTTAGGCTCCAGAAAGGAGCCTAACAGTCCAAAAAAGACAAATAGATTGGGGATTTGGATTTGCTGTTTTACCGCACAGGAAAAAAAATATTAAAACACATTAATTTCCAAAGGGCACGTAACTATCACCTATAAATGTATCTGTGATGTAAATACTAAAGAATCAGAATTATTTTTCAGCTGATCCAATGTTTTCCAACCTTTTCCAGCTTGAAGACATCTCACATTTCTTTAGGAGCTTTTGATGGCTCAAGAAAAATCACGTAGATGATATTCTGTACAGGGAATATAAACAGGCTTTTCTCCGATTCCCCTTCCAGTCTCTTTCAAAATAGTTCACAGATACACAGAGGTCTGTGGGCACAGGGGAAAAACCTCTAAACCCGTCATCAGTAGAAGAACTGAGTGAACCAGAAATAAAATTAGTGTAGGAAATAGGAAAATGTTTCCATTTATTAGGGCACTGAGGTTCCAGAATGTATTTTAAATGTGAGGAGTAGGCTCCAATTTGATATTATAAAGACTATTATGAAATAAACTATTTCACAAGACCATTGTGATAGCCAGGGACTGGATTGAGGAGGACATTAATGTTCCTTATTGTGCAGAAAAAGTATTGAGTGAACTGTGTCCCTCTGACATAGACAAATAATCTAAAAGTTCGTAAAGACAAAATTATTTCCCTGTATAAAAAAACCCTGTGAAGTACAGTTTAAAACTAATTCTCAGATCATAATTGTAATTAAAAAACTGTATTTTCAAATACAATTCTAGATCACTCATGCCATGCTGAGATGCTGCTTCTTATCTAAATTACGGATAAAAAAATAATGTCTTCTATGAATAGAATAAAAAAGTCTCTGTCACAAAATAAAATACAAAATTGATGACTCATTCTAATTAAAACAGAAACTCATGAACTGATATTCCTCAAATGTGAGAAACCCACATTGCATACTACTACATTGTATTTCAGGATTATTTATTTCTTTTGTAAGGACAAATGTAACATGTTACTGATTCAGTGCAACTCTAAAGTTTTACAGTTCAGTTCACTGAAACACCACAGACTTTAAATTTTCAGTTTTACTCTTTTGGTTTGAGGTGATGGATGGTCCTCACTGGCCCCTTGCACAGAGCCCAGAGCTGTAACATCCTCCGGCCCAGTCAAGTATGCCAGATCCCCACCACAGTCTAAGCAGGGAACCCCAGGAAACACCACAGTCTAGATGCAGTCTCATAAAATTAGCAAGAGGGGGATATTGTCCAAGAATGAAACCATAATTAACAGTACTAAGTGAAATGCAGCTCTTAGAAGACAAAAAAACTCTTATTTAGTTTCAAAATAGGAAGGGGGAGACAAATTCAAAACATTTCTGTGGAATGTAAATTCTTTTAAATAAATTAATTCTGGTATTTTAATTGAAATGAAATGCCAGGTTCTTGCTGTGGACAGCCTTATCCAAAGAAATCTGTCATGAGACAGTGATTGTGGACTTGATCCCCATGAGTGACAGGAAATATGGTTTACTGTTTTGCTACAGTGATAATAAAATGAAGTTGGTTTAGTAAAATTAATTATTCCTGTTTAGGTATGTATTAATTTTCCAACACAAATGCTAAAATAAGAAATATGCTTTTAAAGACCTACAGTTTTCAGGGAACTGCAATTGTTTGTGTATGTAAAATTATCGTTATAGAAATATCCCAACTTGATCTGGAAATATGTGTTGGGTTCCCTCCACAGCCAGGAGTTGAGCACCCACATTGCCTCTTACTCACTGCTTCCCCCAATTGGGATGGGGGAGAATACAAAGAGCAAAAGTGAAAAATCTCTTGGGTCAGGATAAAGACAGTTTAATAACTGAGGGAAAGGGTGGGGGTGGGGGAGCGGGAAGAAAACAGGGATGAAAAGGCAGTGTCTCACCACCTCCCACAAGCAGACCAATGACTACCCAGTGTCTGAGCAATGGCTGCCTTGGAAGGCAAACACCCCTCCACCCCATTTTTGTCACTGACCATGACGTCTTGTGGTACAGGATATCCCTTCGGACATTTCAGGTCACCGGCCCCTGCTGTGTCCCATCACAGTTTCTTGCTCACCCCCAGCTTACTCACTCGGGAGGAGGATGGCAGAGTGAGAAAAAGGGAAAGCTTTGATGCTGTATCAGCACTGTTCAGCCACAGAAAAATCACTGGTGTGTTGTCAACACTGGTTTAGTTAGAGATCCAAAATACAGTACCATACAGGCTGCTACAAAGAAGGTTAACTCCATCTCAGACAGACCCAGAACAAAGTTAGGTCATCATCCAAAGAGGTAATACTAATATTAAAGTTGAGGATTTAGTTTAGTATCTCTACACTACTCACCGTTCAAAATATGTGCAATGCAACCATTTTCTGTCAGAAAATACTAATTCAGTGAAATCAAAATGTTTTGCATGAACATATGTTTTGCTTTTCCCTAGGTGAAATTATTCTGTTACAATTAGAAAAAGTCTGTCCCTTTTCCCCAAATCATTGAAATCTTTTCTTTGGACTTCATTGCTTCATCTTCTATGGTCAGCAGTTTGGCATAGGCATAATATAAAAACTGAAGCATTCAGGGCAAATATTTTGGAACTGAGTTTGATTTTCCCATCTCACAGCAAGTATATTTTCTACCAAGCCTATAGAAATATCAGGCTTCTGTTACCTATCTACCTGTTACTACTATTGTTGTGTAATGCACTACTGTCTGCAGTTTTCTATTGGACTGGCTATTGGGCACAAACTGAAACATAGGAGACTCCATCTGAACATCAGGAAACACTTTTTTTTAATGAGGGTGACCAAGCACTGGCACAGGTTGCCCAGGGAGGTGGTGGAGTCTCCATCCTGGGAGACAAAAGCTGTCTGGATGCAGTCCTGAGCAACCAGTTCTAGATCTCCCTGCAGTAGCAGAGGGTTTGGACCAGATGACCTCCAGAGGTCCCTTCCAATCTCCACCATTCTGTGATTCTGTGACCTTAGAGAAAAATTATTTTGAATTGGACAAATAACCAACCTTAATATTAAAATGTGCAAAGTGCACAAAATCACAAAAGAACAATCTAAACAAATATATCTGCTTCCAATTAAGGACTGTGTGGTTGTAGGAGTTACAGAAGATATCTGAAGTGTGAACCTTTTTATACTCATTTGATAAAAGTATTTTGACTGCTTTTGAAAACTCACTGAAAATGAAAGCTACCTGGGAAAATGTCAGAACAGTACATTCCTAGAGTGTATTCTTTGTTAGTGGATGAATTCGGTGGCCTGAGAGACATGAGCCTGTAGCAGCTCCATGCCTCCAGGTCCAACCAGCAGCAAGGCTGAGTTTGTGTTCCCAGTAGACACATACACGTGGAGCAAATGTATACACCATCCATATATACAGATTCAGAGATAGCCACAGAGATCAACATGGACACATGGAGCACTCACACAAACACCACCAGCACCAACAGTCTCATCCTGCTCCCCTTTTCTAGATGAGCAAGACAAACATCTTTTAGTGGGGTTATATATATACTTATGTACAGTGTAGACAGCTCCAGTAGCTGGTCTCAACCAGCCAGTCTGCCCAGTAGCTGCCCCTGGATCCCAGTCTCCCCAGTTGCTGGCACATGGACGTACAAACCCTCAAGGTCACAGCCACACTTTCGCTGCAGGTACAGGCTGCCTCACTGGTGTGTACACACAGATACGTACACACACACACAGACACCGTGGATCCCTCCAGTAACTGACTTTAGACAACCAGTACATCTAGTCTCTGGTCCCGAATCCTCTTGACCCCAGTTGCCTCCTGCACAGACATACACAGCCACACACAGCCACACATCTCCCAGTGCACCCCCAGACGCCACAGTCTCTGCAGCGATTGGCCTGCACCCACGGTCCCTCCAGCTTCCAGGTCCTCCTGTGGTCGCACACTCACAGACCCTCATCCAGATCCCAGATCTCATTACCTGCTCATCATCTCATCCAGTGGGATCTTTCCTAGAAGTCACACTCACTCCCATACCTGCATTTACTCCAGCTGCCGACACTATGGACAGACACATGGACTGCTCTGACTCACTCAGGAAAATAGCTAGAAGTGGGGTTTGGTGAGAAGCCAGGACACACTGTGCTGGCCAGGCACAGAGCATGGCCAAGCAGGTGCACTGACCAGCCCCCACTTGCACACAACTAGCTCCTCTATCCACTTATCCCTCTATTTCCCACTTGTTGCTCTCCAAACCACCTTGATCCCTCCTTTTCCCTACCTTTGGTTCATCCCTAAAAAATCCCATGGTGAATCCTTGGAAATCCTGGAATGCCCTTCTACTGCAGCCCATGCTGAGCCTCATCCCCTTGATGGCAGTTACTCCTCAGTTGGTGGTGTGATGGGGACTCTCTCATGCTGGCTCGTAGTGACAGGTGCCCTCTGGCCCATGGGCTGGGGTTTCCCTGGGAAAGCCCTATAGGGACTGATTGGAGTCATTGGGGTTCCTCCCTGCCCTTGTACCACAGGGTCCTTCGGAGGGTGGGGTGGGTGAGCCTTTGCAGGGCTGGTCACTCCCCTGTGATGTTCCAGAAACAGCCAAGTCGGGGTGTCAGTAGGGTTCCCCATCTTCTGTTGTTCCCCAGGATGTGTAATTTCTATCTAAATAATTCAGTGTAATTCAAACTATCCTAAAATCATCTCTTAAAGTGTTTCTATGTCAACACCAAAAAAAACCCAAAACCCACCACCAAACAAGAAACAAATGAAGGAATATGAATTGCTGGATTCAACTTATTTTCTAGGAAACAATAAAATCTATTTATCTGAAGCATTGTCTATTCCCCAGAAGTAAAATTGAAATGTTTGTCAGATGGCAAATAATCACTTAGATTTTTATAACCTGTATACTTTTCTCTGTAGATAGGCAACAGGCATCATTCCAGTGTTTTACATGGATGTCAGATCTGGGCTCATTTGTCAACTACATGTCTCCGCATATGAAAAGTAACCACTAATCCATACAATACCGTGTGTTTCTGAAAATCATGAACTGAATACCTAGTAACGGTCGACTGCTCTTTTTTCTTAAGTGTCTAAAGGTTTCAGTAATTAGGAAAATGCATCTCCTTACAAAGCTGAAAGCATTGAAAGCCCTACTTGAACTAGACTAATTATTTAAATTGCATGGCAGCATAGCTGCTTCAAAACCTTGTAAAAAGAAAAAAAGAAATACTTTTTCTTTTCTTTTTTTTTCTTTTTTTTTTTTTTTAACCAAGAATGACAGGCTGATATTTAATTTCTTTTAAATTTGTCATGGTTAAGCCCATCCA
>NW_009647680.1:889606-941820 GCF_000708025.1 Charadrius vociferus
CCGCCCCAGTGGGATGGAGGAGAGAATCAGAAGAGTAAAAGTGAGAAAATTCGTGGATTGAGATAAAGACAGTTTAATAGGTAAAGCAAAATCCACACACGCAAGGAAGGCAAAATAAGGAATTAAATCACCACTTCCCATGGGCAGGCAGGTGTTCAGCCATCTCCAGGAAAGCAGGGCTCCATCACACGTAACGGTTGCTTCAGAAGACAAACACCTTAACTCTGAATGTCCCCTCCTTCCCTTCTTCTTCCCCCAGATTTTGATTGCTGAGCATGATGTCATATGGCATGGAGTATTACTTTGGTCAGCTGGGGTCAGCTGTCCCAGCTGTGTCCCGTCCCAGTTTCTTGTGTACACGCAGCCTGCTCGCTGGTGGGTGGTGTGAGAAGCAGAAAAGGCCTTCACTGTGTATAAGCACCACTCAGCAGTAAATAAAACATCCCTGTGATCACTATTTTCAGCACCAATCCAAAACATAGCTCCATACTAGCTACTATGAAGAAAATTAACTCCATCCTAGCCAAAACCAGCACAAAGTTGAAATGCAGAATTTGGGAAAGACTTAAGGCACAGTCCAACACTGCAGGTGCCCATGTTGTTCTCCCTCTAGAACGCAACACCTGCCCCAGTTCTGCACCCTGTGGCATCGGGCAGAGTCCACTGGGGACTCAGGAATGGTGAATTTTCCTCTTAGGTGTTCATATATATAGCAGATCAACAACCAGTACGGGCTCCTCTCAGATGCATGGTGTCAAGGCTGAATTTAGATCAGTTGAATTCTCTGCTAATGCTTCAGATTTGGGACTTTAACACTCTGAGATATAAGATAGACTGCAAATATGTTGACTAAAATTGTGTTCTGCTGATCTTAAACAGTTCAACCTATTGGCTTTTGTTTTCTGAGAAGAGTTTGATGATATTTAATAGAAAACAAAGGCATGAATTGGTTCAATAACAAGTAGTTTTATCAGCAACAAAATAATGAAAATAAATTTTTATCTGGAAAAGGATGCTTTTATTAACATCTTCTGCTGGAGTTATACTAAGTTTTTGCTTCTCTATCTGGCCACGAATCTACATGAAACTTTTTGAAACCTTGTGGTTTTTTAGTGTCCTTACTATTCCACCACGGTTAAGTTTGTCTGAAAAGCTGTTCAAAATTTCATGAAGAGAGCACATACACAAAAAAAAAAAAAAAGAGTATGATTGTACAGGCTACTTCTTTCCAGAAAATAAAGCTGAAAATTAAATATGGAACTTGTAAACAACGTTGCATTGTCTGGAGGAAGGATAAACATACACATACTTTCTTCTCCAAATAGTACACAAACAGCAGGTGTACAGAGGCATAGTACATCTGACCCTGAGCATCTATAATTTCTAACGAGCACAATCCTGAAAAAGATTCTGGTACACATGGCCATCTGTTTCCAAGTATACGTGACATTAAAAAATCTGCTCTGCATTCTCAAAAATCTATAAAAAATTTACTGTATTTTATGAGACTTAATTCCATTTTTTAAATTTTCATTTTTTTACATTCACAACAAATATTGGACAAAAGAGCTTTGAAATAATTGGGAGTGTAATTTTTTTCTCTCTCTTATTTGTAAGTCAATAACAATGGCTTACAAGCTCAAGCAGCTCTCGAAAAAAAATAGAGTTAAACACTGCAACACACATCATTGAAGATCCCTACTCTGTGTGCCTCAGCTCCCTATCTATATGATGAACATGACATTAGCTTTTTACTTTTCTAAGCCAAGTTTAAAACACATATAGTGAAGGCTGCCCCCACCTCTTGTATTCAACCTACATCTATAGACATGACAAACCAAAACTCAAGAAACTGCTTAGTATTGTCTCTTTTGTGGTTTAATCTTTGTCTGGGATGAGTAAAAAGTAAAAAAAAATAAGAGAACAGTACCCCCATTATTGGTAACAATAAAATAAAAACAAAACCAAAAAATAACTCTAGAATTTTAGAAGAATAACATAAATAACAAGAGATAAAATCATAGATATGATTTATTCTTTTTTTAATTCAGTTTCTTTATATCAATTTACATTTCATCAGCAATACCAGAACTTTTAAGTGTATTTTTTGTTTTATAAACAGAGTCTGTTTATAGAAAGAACCAAAGGGCATGTTATAATGTAATATAATATGCAATATAATATGTAATAGCATTCATTTATTAATTTAGTTTCATAGTCTAATTTTGCATAGAATTATAATGCTGTATGGTTACAGTTTTCCAGTATAGTTATAAATTGCTTTTAAGAAAAAGCATAAGTATTTTTTTTTTTTTTTGGTAGAAGATGAGTGCTGAGTGCTTTCACTTCACGTTATGGTGAACACAACGAGCAAAGTTTCCCCCTGGACCTGCAGTTATGAGGTTGCGGCTACGCCACAAAGCTCTGCTGGGATGCCCTCGCTGGTTAACAGCTTGCAAAACCCCTCCCTATCACCTTGGCGGGATCACGCTACAGAACCTCAGATGGAGATTCAGCCCCACGGGCACAATCCGCATCACTGGCTTAGGGCCTGCCACCCCTGCAGGGTACTTACTCACCACAACCAACCTCATCAGAGCACACCACCTCCCTTCTCTGATTGCAGCATGACGACAGCAAAGGCAGTCCTTGGAAGTACCACTGCTTCCTACTCTTCACAAAACTCTGTTGAACTGTGTTTTTTGGGGGGGCAGAGATTGGCTTTTTGCAGGGGGGTGGATGTTGTTTTCTTAAATATAAAAGGAAATAATAAAATACTCTTAAGATTGGGGTTTTATTATGGCTTCTGTTCCTCTGCTTTCATAGACACAAGATTTTATACGAAGCTATATTTGGTGACTCTTTTGACCCCTGAAAATGTAAGATCTGTGCTCCAGTTCAAAACTGAACACCCTATTTTTTTATTGCTAACCATTACATTTATGACTAATAATAAACCTCAAGTTTTAATCAGCCTGATACTTGTTTATGTTGCAATTCAGATTGGTTTTTGTTTTCTTTATTTGCGACATTCTGATATGCATAGGAGAAACTTTTGGCATTAAGAATAGAATCATAGAATCGAATTATAGAATTGTCTAGGTTGGAAGGCATCTTTAAGATCATCGAGTCTGACCGCTAATCAAAGACTGCCAAGTCCACCACTAAACCATGTCCCTCAGGGAGACATCTACTCATCTTTTAAATACCTCCAGGGATGGTGACCCCACCACTTCCCTGGGCAGCCTGTTCCAAGTAACCCTTTTGGTGAAGAAATTCTCCTAATATCCAATCTAAACCTTCCCTGATGTAAATTGAGGCTGTTTTCTCTTGTCCTGTTGTTACTTGGGAGAAGAGACTGACCCCCACCTCTGTACAACCTCCCTTCAGTGAGCTGTAGAGAGCCGTAAGGTCTCCCCTCAGCCTCCTTTTCTCCAGACTAAACAACCCCAGTTCCCCCAGCCTCTCCTCATAAGACTTGTTCTCCAGACCGCTCACCAGCTTCATTGCCCTTCTCTGGACTCACTCCAGAATCTCAATTCTCACATTGAGGGGCCCAAAACTGAACACAGCATTTGAGGCGGGGCATCACTAGCGCCGAATACGGCGGGACAATCACTTCCCTAGTTCTTCTGGCCTCATTATTCCTGATACAAGGCAGGATGCCATTGGCTCTCTTGTCCAGGTGGGCACACTGCTGGCTCATATTCAGCTGGCTGTTGACCAACACCACCAGGTCTTTTTCTGCCCGGCAGCTTTCCATTGAAAAATGAAAGACAATATCTAGGTGTGGTGTCCTGACCCCAGCTAGCAGCTAAGCACCACACAGCCCTCCATTCCCTCCACTCCCCAGCAGGACAGAGGAGAGAACAGGATAAACAAAAATGGTAAAACTCGTGGGTCAATGTTGTGTCAAGACAAAGACAGTTCAATAAGCGATATAAAGACAAATCATAAACCCCACAAAACAAGTATCTAAGGGCGGTCACTCACCCCTTCCCTCAAGAAGGCAACTGATGCTCAGGCAGCCTTGAGCAATAGACCCAGTACACTGAATTTTGAAAATCAGCTATTGTGCAGTGCTTAATGACTTTTAAAATGACTTTTTCTTTAGACCCAATTCTCTTACTGAAATGATAGAATACATCAAAATTCAACATCTTAAAAATTCATTTAACCTTGTCAGAAACTGAGATGATAAAATTTCTGAAGAATTATACCTCCAAAGTGTTGCCAAAGAGTGACACTGGGCTGCTTCAGGCTGTTTTGCATCAGCAGAAGACTTTCATTTATGACATTTCAACTGGCTATAAGAATCTCTATGTGCAGTAAAGTTAATACAGATCTCTAGATATCAGAAATTCACTGTTGTGATGAAAGGTTACTTTGTCCACTCTACAAATGATATAGGAGATATAAGTGAGGGTGAAGAAGACATTGCCAGGACAGCCATGTGCCAGGAAAATGATGGGTGCAGTTGCAAGCCCGTAGGATCATAAGCAGCTGATGCAAACTATTGGGAAGGTCTCTTCTAGTTTCTGTTGATCCTTAGGACCTCAGCAATCAAAGATCAGTAGTTAAACAAAATACAGTCACAATAAAACCAATTTAATGGTTTCCAAGGTTTCCAAGCATTTGGCATCCAAAAATGACATTTCATCAGTATCAACGTTTCTGAAATGGTATGTCAATTCTGACAAAATTGGGTCTGAAAACATAGCTGAAGCAATAGAATATTTGAGCAATTCTGAAACACAATGTTTAGATTTTTCAGCTATAATTTTGAAATCTCTTTCTGTTTCAAAACATATTTCATTATCTAGGATGAACCACATTGTCCCCAAACTGGCACAGACTACTTTGATTTATGAAATGACATTCTGACACTGACATTGAGTCAACCGTGTGTCTCTCTCTCCCACCCACTCAATACCTCCAGGAGTTTTGTTCTTCATTATTACTGTTGTTCTAAATACATGAAGACTTAATGCAGAAAAGGTATTCTGATTTTCAACGAGCTTAAAAAACATACCGCCTTATTGCCGTCTTCTGGAGAAGGCTTTCCCAGATGTTTGGATAAAGTTACATTACAAATGTAACCTTGTCTCTATATCATGTTATTGTCATCATCATTTTCTGTCACTGGAACAGTCTAAAAGAAATTTAACTGATTCCAAGATTTCTAAAGAGATGAATAAAGCTTTACCTTTTCTTCTTGTGTTTAGGAAGTGGGCTTCTATATACAGATATAACACAGTGCTTGGGACGTTTACTTAGGAGAAAAATACTTAAACAAGTAAAATAGTCATGTGACTAGACTTAATTATAAACTTGCTGGTCTAGTCTTTGACCCCAGCAGAGAAAATGAGATTTCTGAAACCGGGCAGCATGGAACATCTTTACTGAAATCGTTGTACTAAAATTAACAAATGTGAACAGATAAAAGAGAGATAGATAGACGGACAGACAGATAGACACATATACCTATATATACCTTACCATAGCTATATCCCCGCTTCCAATCCACTTGCTGTTCCCTCTGCATATTGGAACACAGACACACTCAGTGAAGAAGATGGTTCTGCAGCACTGAAGTATTCAGACTCTTACAATTTTGTCCTTTACACCTCAATCAGGATCATGGTTTCTTGCAGAAGACTTCACCTGTAAGATGTTTACAAAAATGAAGAAACAGAAAAGTGAAGCCTTTTGCCCATTTTCACTCAAAAAGCTAGAGCCAGAATATGAACCAGAAAAAAAAGAGACAGAGATTAGATTTCATTCCCCCTGAGTTTTCAGTTTGTTTGTTTTTCAAGGAAGAAGAGCAAAATCCCAGGGTAGAACTCTGATCACTAAGCTATAGAACAAGGAATACTATTCTTGTTTTTGTTTAAAGGAGATAAATACTGCTTTTGTGAGACATTAGAGAAACTCTCCCACACTTCCCACTTAAAGAACATTTTAGAGGAAGGGATTGTTTTTGTGTTTTTTTTTCCCAGAGGTTTGGGGGTAATAAAAGTTTAGTTTTATTTTGCAGTATTTGTCTAACCTGCAGGTTTCTAGTATCACACTGAGATGGAAACACCTCATTTTGATGTGAAAGAATAAAATCTGCTAATAGTATTTATCTCTCAAACAGAATAAGAGCATAGAAATCTCACGAGGACATTCTGCTGGAATTTCCTCTCTGACTTCATAAAGAGATTTGGATATAGCTTCACATGAAATATTTGGAAAAAAACCCTATTTTTCAAATGCAAAATACCTCTTTTCTTCTTTTTTAAAATTAAAAACCTTTATGGTTTTGCAGCCATAAGGCTCCCTATTCTGCCTGCAACCACAAGTACTGAACACCACTGTCAGGAACCACCCCCCAGGAACACATCCCTCGCAAGCAGTGCTAATTTGCCACCACAGTTGTGGAGGTGAGCCATATAACTGCATTAGCAGAGCTGGGATGAAGTCTTTCATAGAAGTCATTAAAAGCTACTTAAATATAGTAAAGGAAATGAGGAGAGGCTGGTTAACAAACCTCAGGTGTGACTTGGAGCCCCTATCAGGAGTAAAACCATTGAATCAGCAGGATTTACACTAATTTATAACCACCAGAAGTAAATGCAAAACTGATGCTCTGAGGATCAGGTTGTGGATTCCCTGAAAAATGCAGTAGGGGTAGCCAATGTTTAAGAATAATTAATGTGAAATATGGGCATGGGAAAAAAAACACATTATTTACCATTTTCTGTTGTGCTGTTTGCCCACGTGAATACACCGAGGCTGGGTCTTCTTTCCTTCCCTGTACAAAAAGGTTCTTACCTTCCCCAGAGGTGTTGGCCTCTCGCGCACACACACATGTGGCTGCAGCTGTGTCAGTGCCACAGGCCACTGTGCAAAGGCACAGCCCTCGCCCACCAGTGAAACCAGAACCCCAGGAATGGCAGCGCCGGGAACACTCTGGCCTTGTTAATGGCCAGTGAGTCTTCCTCTGCTGTACAAACAAAATGAAAACCAGCCCTTTACTGGCAACCTTACAGTCGAAACAAACACAGCAGAGGCAGCTTCTCTGCAGAAGGGACCAGTTCTATTATGTGTCGGTGTACAGGAAATGTTGCGTATTTTAATTCATTAATATTTTAATACACATTGGTCTACCCACATGGAGCAGTGATCTGGATTTGGGCCTGAGGCTACTAATGCAGCAATGCTAATAAAGAGCAAATCACTACAATAATTATGATTAATACTTTCTTTCAATGCAGCAGTCTGCTTCATCATCTTTAGCAAAGTGTTATTTTTAATTTAAACAAAGCACATTGCCAACAAGCTAAATGTGTCAAATTGAACAGTTTAGTCTTCCCAGTATGTATACCCTCAAGTGTACTTTTTTGTCTGTTATATATTTGGAGGGTGAGGGAATGTTGTGCTTTTTGCAGACAGCTTTCCATAAATTTAGGCAGGCAAGCAGCTAAACTGACACACAATTGTAATATCACAGTGCTGGAAGGAGTTTCTGGTAGCTTTATCACTAAGTGGTGAAAAAGTCTTCAGTGGGGTTGTCTGGGATTCTCTCTTTAAATCCTTCAGAGAATGGGATTTGATGGCACTTTATCAATGGGATTAAGCCCCTCTTTCTTAGTCCCCCCCTCTTGGGTGACTTCCCATGACAGACAGGCCACTTCGCCTGGTTCTTCAGCACAGCTCTGGTGCCACTGACAGTCACACCTGGGGCTTGTTACACCACTATACGCTACACAGATGATGTTCTGCATCTGCTCCTCAGGCCCAAAGGGTAACACTCTGGTCCACTGAACTAAGGAAAAGATCTGGATGCTTGTTTAGATGTAAAATGAGTTGTGACTAATGGAAGACATGAAGATTAATTAGCTAAATCTAACTGGTACTACTATTCCTGGATTTCAAATAATTGCCAAAGTCAGAATAATCTCCAAACTTTCATAGTAGTTTATTTAAATAAATGAGACCTATCGGTTTTTCTGCAGAACCTCACAGCTGCTGCTATCAGTAAACACAGGGTCAGAGGGTATTATTCAAAGAGAAAATAGTGAAAATATTACTTAATGAAACATTAAAAGTTTTAGTTGGAAATGGACAAAAATACTTTGCTGGTAATACTCTGATGAAAAAATGAATTTTTCAATAAAATATCAAACTGTGTCCAAATCCAAGTTTACTGCCATATGTATATATAGACCTCTACATATGTACATGTACATGCACACATTAAAAAAATAATAACACCACAGCTCCAAAACAAACAAGGCATATGCTCATTAATGAGTCTTCTTTTGTTGTTTGGGACTACAACATGGTAAAAAAAAATATAGTTCAGTTCAATCATTAAACTTTCATTTTTTTCTTCCATGAAATAATTGTATAAAAACCTGCATCTAAAACACATATAAAAATTTAATTCCTGTTTGTGGTAATGTCATGATTTCAGTTGGGACAGGATTAACTTTTTTATTAGCAGCTGGTATAGTGCTATGTTTTGGATTTGGGGTGAGAAATATTTTTGATAGTGCAGTGGTGGTTTTAGTTGTTGCTAAGCTCTCAAGGCCTTTTCTGCTCCTCACACCGCCCTGCTAGTGAATGGGCTGGGAGGGCACAAGAAGTTGGGAGCGGATACAGCCAGGAGAGCTGACCCCCACTGACCAAAGGGATATTACATACCACGTGATGTCATGCTCAATATGTAAAGCTGGGGAAGAGGAAGAAAGAGGGGGATGTTCTGAGTGATGGTTTGTCTTCCCAAGTAACCATTGCAGGTGATGGAGCCCTGCTTTCCTGGAGATGGCTCAACACCTGCTTGCCAATTGCCCAGGGAAGTTGTGGAGTCCCTATCCCTGGAAGTGTTCAAGGCCAGGCTGGATGGGACTTTGAGCAACCTGGTCTGGTGGAAGGTGTCCCTGCCCATGGCAGGGGGGTTGGAACTCGATGATCTTTAAGGTCTCTTCCAACCTAAACCATTCTATGATTCTATGATTCTTTTCTCCATCCCATAGGTAGGGTAGTGGGTGGGTGGCTGCGTTGTTCTGGCTGCCGACTGGGGTTAAACCACAACAGGTAATAACCACAATAGGTTCTTATTGATTCACTCAAGGTTTCCCATAATCAAAGGGAGGAAGATGAGAACTGGTTTTCATAGGAAAATTCACGAGGACCCCCTCTGTCATCTGGTCAATGCGCTTGCAAATAAATCATACCAATATAGTATCTGTCAAGGGTGACATTCAACTCTAAATTCTTAGACACATTTTGAGATGCAGTCTGAGTGCTGTTGTCTGCTTATGGTCTAGAGATCTGTTTTCCCGTCATAGCCAAAGGAGGTCTGCTCCATAAGTTCACTGTATCACTTCAGACAGTGATACAGTTTAAAGAATTTGGTTCAGCTGAATATTCATTGACATGTAGCGTCATTTGAAATCTCTTCCAGTATCACCCTAGTCCTCAGATGCAGTTCCAACAAGGCATAAGACTCCTCTACGTCCTGAGTCACACTTGCAGATATCCTAGATGTTCTAGAGTGTCCCAGATGAAAGACGTCTAGAGTGAGGGAAGTGCCTGGGGGCCAGTGATGGGAGCTAAGATACCAAGTCCACAAGCAGATCCGAAGTGTAGGTGTCTACAATTAGGAGTTTAATCCTATCCACAAGCTTCTTCCTTGTGTCAGCTCAATGCAGCTGTATTTAAAGAACAGTATTCTCTCATGAGCCATTCTGAATGCCTCCTATTTCAATAATTATTTCTTGAGGTCAGAGTCCTAATTTACTTTACTGTAAAGGAAAATATATTTCCCTAAGTGCCTTATAGTCAATTTTCATAACACTTTCTTGATTTGGTTCCCAAACTGTGATTGTTTATTGTGAAAGATCATAGAGTTTACAACTAGATTAAGATGAGCATTTTCAGTAATCTTCCTGATTTGCCACTTTGCTACCATTGAAAATTTAAGTTTCTTTCAGGCCACCTGGCTTGAGGTGCTTGTAGAAAAGATTTTTTTCCATAGACCAATTTCAAAGTAAAGACTAAAACTCCTTTGACAGTGAAGCTCCTGTATTTATATGAAAATTCTACTTTTCTTCTTTTAAGACAAGAGATGTTTATAGAATGAGAGGTTAATATCAGGAACAAATTCAAAGCACAGAGTGTCTGCAGACAGGGAATGCCTAAAGGCTCTAAGGCTGGAAATGATACCACTTTTTTTTTCCCTTTTTTTTTTTTAGAAGATAGCTTTCTGAGCTCTTAAGATAGATATTTCCTGAAGATTTTCAAATAGCTATAGGAATATGTCTAAAGGCTTTAGTTTTACCAGCATGTGAAAAATCTACAGGAATGCTGATGAGATGTTGGACATTCAAAAAAAAAGAGCAAATAAACACTGGTGGAAAGGGGAGTTTACCTGACAGTCTGATACTTAGCATGTGCAGATTCTCATATAATCCAGGTGACTTTTTAAACATTAGAATTACATTTCTTCTGCTGAAAATTTGCAAGAATTTTTAGTATTATAGTAATTTGTATTGCACTATTAGTATTATTGTATCATCGTGCTATTACATTATTTAGCATTTTTATAGTATTGCATTGATGTATAGACCAAATTTATCCTCACTGAATGAACTACCAAAAATGTCTGCATCCAGTAAAGAGGTCCCTTATGATACGCAATCTAAATATTTCTAATACATGAAATCACATGAAAATTAAGTATAGTCTTGTCTGTTTTATTTTGTCTACACCGTAAGGATGAACAATTTTAATAAAAAGCATGTGTCCTGTCTACATGGAAGACCAGGGGGATGTAAGAAATCAGACCTGGAAGAGAAAAAACACTGCTTAATTTATCTGTCCATAGAGGTAATGCAAGCATGTCAGGAAACACAGAGAACACTGCGTACTTTATGCTGTGCTCTATCTCCAGCATTGTTCAGTATGCGTCCCTGCAATTCAATCTCAATTCAATCAATCTCCATTTGTAGAAAGAAAAAATCCATAGAGAAATGACCTAATTGGTTTCTCAATATCTCATTTCAAATTTTTTTTTTTCATTTACTGGTTTCTTGGAACTGAACTTTGTTAATCTCAAGTGCTTGTTTTGTAAAAGCCTCCAAAATCAGTTATTTTTCTAAAAACATGAAGCTTAAGAATATTAAATGTTAGCTTTTCTTCTTTTTTTTCTTCCTCTCACTGACGAGATAGATATTCTGCAGATGTTCACGCTGGTTTTTGGGGGCTTTTTTGAAACAGAAAGGTTGGCCGATTACTTGTTCATTTTCTTCAAGAAAGATGAGGTTCTCTAGTAATCACCTGATTCCAACGGCTGTAGAAATAATAATTATTTTATATCCTAAATGACTACTCACAACAAAATCGTGAAAAGAGACAGGAGTAAATGCATTTTTCAGAGTTTTTATCAGAAGTACTCACCCATGGCTAGAGGATACCTGCCTGAGTAGATATTCAAAATTTAATCTGGCTACAAATAACAGGACCAGCTGATTTGATCACTGCTTAACCTGATCTTCTGTTTAATTTGATTAGAACATTAGAGGCCAATATGTTTTCAGCTTAAAATAATTCAAGAAGTGTTTGTTTTTAGCAGTACATTAGGACAAGGTTACAAGAATTAAGGAAACCACATTTGCAGGAAGTAAAAAATTTAGTAAGTAGTCTATTTTGGGGAGAAATATTAAACTCCATCACGGTGAAAGGACATTGGGAAATCTGAGACACTCTAATGTGTACAAGGCTACACAGTTCCCATCAAAGAAATCTGAGTGATTTTATTGTGCAGATGGTAAAAGTATCAGGTGCGCCAACTTTGCCATGTGGCTGCAGCAAGGAAAAGCGGAACGGAAAGCTAGTATTCCCTTGAGAAAGACAGACAGCAAGATCCACACTACGAGCACTCTGCATTCACATCAGTAGGCAGTACTGGGTAGGCAGTATTACAGCCTGCAGTAAAAATACAGTGTCTCACGTTTCAGTTGTTCTGCCCACTTTCAACTACCCTGTGAATGTTCATCTTCACCTTTGTGTATTGGGAAGTCCTCTCTAAGCTCCTCTCTTGGACAAGTGAGCATTCCCATCCCCACACTCACAGAACAGCTGACGTGTGAAGGAACTTCTGGAAGTCATCTACTCCAAATCCCTGCTTAAAGCAGGGTCATCTAGAGCCTTTTTTACTCCAGAACTCATTGCTGTGTAATGGTAAATTTGTTGTCAAACAGGACCTCCTGGTCCTCTTCTCCAAGCCGCCTCCAAGCCAGTCAGCCCCCAGCCTACTCTTGACCTCCACAAGGGCAGGAGTTGGCATTTTCCTGTGTTGAACTTCATGAGGTTCCTGTTGGTCTATTTCTGCAGCCTGTTGAGGATGGTCTGAATGGCAGCACATCCATCTGGTGTATCAACTACTTTTCCCAGTTTTGTATCATCTGTAAACTTATTGGGGGTACAGTCTGTCCCATCATCCAGGTTGTTCATGAAGATGTTAAAAAGCATTGATCTCAGTATTATCCCCTGGCATACACCATTAATGACTGGTATCCGGCTGACCTTTGTGCCACTGATCACAAAACTTTGAGTGCAGTTGTTCAGCCAGTTTTCTAATCCATCTCACTGTCCTTATATAGCCCGTACTTCATCAGTTTGTCTATGAGGGTATTATGGAACACAGTGTTGAAAGCCTTGCTTAAGCCAAGATGAACAACATCTGCTGGTCTTCATCCATCTCACCAATTACCTCATCATAGAAGGTTATTGGCTTGGTCAAGCATAATCTCTCATTTGAAAATCCATTCTGACTATTACTATTCATCTTGTTCTCCTTAATATGCTTGGGAAAGGCTTCCAGGAGGATTTTCTCCATCACCTTTCCAGAAATTGAGAAGAAGCTGACCAGCCTGTAGTTTCCTTGATCTTACTCCTTGTCCTTCTTGAAGATAGCAGTGACATTTGCTTTCTGCCACTTCTCAGGAACACCATTGTCCCCCAAATCCCTGTGACCTCCCCAAGACAATGGGTAGTATTCTCACAATGACATCAGTCGGATTCTGCAGCAGTCCTGTCTGCAATACATAGATAAATTTAAACCAAGAACCTTAGCCTCTTCAGTCCTAGTCTGGCAAAATTAGCAGGAGCAGAATAAGGGCTTTAAAATGAAAGCATGGAAAGCCTTATGCCATGGGCCAGTAAATATAATATTACCCAAAGTTATGATATATGGATTATTAGAGTTGCAATGAAAATGTCTCTGCATAGACTCTATCTTCTACCAAAATAACAATAAAATAGCACCACCACCACCACCTGCCAAACTGATTTAAGGAGAAAGCATGATTCTAATCACTTTAGATCACTTGCTTGAGTGTTGCTGGGGAGCCCAAACTTTGAGGGGTTTTGAGGGCTGCCGTGTGGACTGCATCAGACCATTTTTCCATCCTTAGTTCTCTTCTGCAAATGCTTCTGCTTGGGAGATTATTACTGTCTAGAACTGAGATGTCCACAAGCCACTAAAGGAGTTGTTCTACTGTCAGTGTCACCAAAGCAGGGTGGCCAAAGCAGATCTTAGCAGAACTACAGAGGAGAGGAAACAGTTCTGGGGGGCAGTGAGAGTGGTGAATGATAAAAATGATAATGTAAACGTGTTCATATACTATGCTACAGGACTAAGCAACTCCCTCTATTTGCATTATGAGTGTTACAACTTTCAGAGCTGGTAAGTTATTTAAATATTTGGAAATATATATTTTGGTAGAAAAAAGACACAGAAATTCTTGCTGTGTCTATTATTATGAATATCATTGAAATCTTATTACATTCTAAAAATTCTACCTTACCTTTTCAAAATTGAGAAAATATCCATTTATTTGAGATTAATAAAACTTGCAAAGAGGCTTTCCTACATCCATACTTTGAATGCAACTCCATGTGCACTATGAAACAATATTCTGTATTAATGTATCATGTATTACTTCTAGGAAAAGCCATTCAAAGCATGTCTTATTTAATAAAAATAAGACATTTCTGGACAAAGTGTATGGAGTTGGAGCAAAGAAATAAAAACAGAGAGAAGAAGTATTGTGTGGTTGAATGAGGAAAAGATATGTGATAAGAAAATGTTTTCCCTTGTGTTTTGCACAAGGCACATACATTGGATTAATTTGTCAGTCTGTCAATAGCATAATGCATGAAACTGTGGTCAGGGATCCAGAAGAAATCAATCTTTGACACCTTCAAAAAAACTATCAAATCATGTGTATAGAAAAGCACTTGGAAGTCTACAGGTGATAAAAGCTATTTAAACGCTAAATATTACTTTTAGCTGTAGTGTAAGTAATAAAGTTATGCTAAAGTGTGACTAGTGTACTAAACATCCTTATATTTCATCTGTTACCTGCCTGTCCTTTTGCAGCACCTCTGTTTCAAATGATAGTGAAAATGGATCAAGCATTCAAGTGCATCTGGTCTATTAACCAAAAAAAAAAAAAAAAGCCTAGACTTTCCTATGTAATACTGCTTAACACACTTCTTTTTTTTTTTCTTTTTTTTTTTCCCAGCTGTATCTCAAAATATTTGACTTCTTTGTCACTATTTACGCAGGGAATTCTATCACTCTTTCTCAATGTTTGTCCAGAGGATTGAGTAGAGCTATAATCTCTGTCCAAACCCTGCCTTTGTGATGTCTTTGACAAATGACTTAAAAGAAGTTTTCAACTATAATTTTTACTTGTATGTATGTGGGATCTGAGTTATTGCCTACTGTCTTGTTGAAATCTGGGGAAAAAAAAGCCACCAGGTTGCAGAAATCAGAATATAATCATCCTAGTTCTCTAGACCAGGATACTTCTGAGTAGGAGAGACTTTTACCTTGGGGATAGCATGGTCCATCCTCACCAGAACTTTACAACTTTCCTAAAAATCTTTCTCGATAATGTTTCCCTCCTGCACTAAGTGCAATGGCAGACTCAATAGCACCATACCTGTCCTCAGAGCATGCAAGGGCAGGAATTAAACTGGATTGGGAAGTACACAGGGGAACCAGAAGTACATTATGCCTGCACAGGGGTCCTCAGCTGAAGAGTTTTGATTTCTATTGAAGATCCAGGATGACTGTAGAGGTCTTCAGGCCCTTTAGACAGCAGTTAAGTAAGCTGGCTCTTCCCTTGAGTGCCATTCCCCCTTAGTTAATGGACCAAAACCACTGACCTGCCTCAGGTATTTCTTTTCTGTAGCGCAGAAGATGCTGAGATGGCTGTGCTGGCTTTGACTCTTCTGAGAGAGGGAGTTTATTACCTTCCATGTGGTGCCATGTAAGCACGGCAATATTGCTTTCAGGCCTGAAGGGGTCTGTGTGTAGCCTCTCTGCAAGTAATGTTTGCAACCTAATGTTTGCTATACCCGAGCGGAAGGCTCTGGTCCAGGAAAGCATATTTAATTCTCTGCAGATCGGCATCTGCTGCCACAATAAGAACCTTTAGGCATACACCTGGTATAATACACTAAACATGCATGCCATTAAGTATGAACACTGGATCATACACTATGGATGCAACAAAGCACCTGCAGTCTACAGGCTAGAAGTATATATGTTTTATGAAGCAAGTTCATCCACTGTTCATTAAGAAAGCCATCACCATGGTAACTTATACATTACAAGTCACAATGACTATCTCTAAGATCTTTAAGCACATAGCAACAAGAACATACTGCTGGAACATATCAATTTTAGTAGTGTTTGAAAGTTATAAATCAGGTTTACTAAGCACATTATAACTACTACAGAGGAGACATGGGTGTTTGATACCCAACTGGCATAAATCAAAATCACATTATTAATTTGCAGACTTAATAATCTTACATCAAATTATGCCAGCTGAAGACAGCTTATTGTTGTTTTTCATCTTGCCTTTATATTTCTTCTTCACCTTGTTATGTAAACTATTTTTTTAAAAATGGTTAGTAATATGAATATTCATTTTATGCAAGTTACGCTAAGTAGTAAGGTATGTGTGGGAAAGCTGCGGTGAATCAAGTGGTCTTCCAAGGGACATGGCGCCACTTGCTCTGACCCGATTGCTCAATCCTCCACAGGAGGCTCAATTTCCAGATGCAATTTCCCCAATGACGTGATTCACATCATAGTAACTTTATCTAGTTTTTATCAGAGGGAAAGTCAGCGAAAGAAGGCTCCTGCTAGGGCAGTGCTAAATGAGAAGGAGGACTGCAGCCACATAAAGGTGACCCAAAGTCATAGACAGGGAATTTTTCTCAGCAGATTGATGATGGCAGAAAGGTAATGTAAAAAGAGGAGGGTATAATTTCTGCATCAGCTTTTCTCTGTGTGGCCATAAGACCCAAGACATGGCAAACTCTGCAGGCTTTCATACTCATGGAAGTGATTTGTTCTTTGTAAATTAAGGGGAATGACCATCTCTCACTTTCCCTGTGCCTTTGCCTGACAAAATGGAAGATCTGGCTAACATTTTTTATGTGCACATCCATACATGCACAAACTTCCCCCTCCTCACTGACTGAACAAAATGTTCTTGGATAGACCTGATAAAAATCTTTCCATTTATGTTTTATGGGTATTGATTTTTTTAATGATTTTATTGTGGAGTTTTTAGGTCAGAATACTGTATTGCCCAAAACTATTTTTAATGACAAAATACTTCACTTTAAACAGCCTTGATCTTCTTCCCCAAACCTGGGAGACAGCAACCTTAAACTATATTTAACCAACATCCTTTTTTTTTTTTTTTTACTAGTTTACTAGTCAGTTATACTACTCTAGTATGCTCCTCTGAGGCCAAAAACCAGACTACTTTTTATTTAGGAAATAAATTGATGTAATCCAAAAGAATAGCTTTACATTAGATAAAGGTTAAAAATAATAGGTTATGGTGTTTAAGAAAGTAATTCATATCCAAAGTGTGTGCATGCCATTGATGTGCTGCAACCTTTTCAGCTCAGTTATTTGGACATCAAGAAGATACTATTATTAATTTTCAAATATGCTGTAACACAAGTACAGGAAGTTCCAATTCAGAAGTAAATAGTGCCGTGAAAGTTACGATCTCCACATAAAATAGGTTTTCACTTTTTGCAACAGTAGCATTAGTCCTTTCCCTCTCAGAGCACCTTGGTAATGATGGGTCTTTACAGGTTGAGTTGTCTTTGCAA
The DNA here is from genome assembly GCF_000708025.1 of Charadrius vociferus. NCBI lineage: Eukaryota > Metazoa > Chordata > Aves > Charadriiformes > Charadriidae > Charadrius > Charadrius vociferus. Next base: position 906,812 of record NW_009647680.1, read on the forward strand.
TCATGGACTGCAAAGACTGTGACTACTACTGCTACATCAGTGGCTCTCAATTACATGTCATGTCTGAAGGCTGCTGTCTGTATATGACCATGTTTACTGGGAATTTTTGTGTCCTCTGCTGTTGCCATATGACAAATAGATTGTCCGCCTGAGAACTGTCTTCACATGCTCCATTTCCACTGGTCCCCACAAACAATCATGCTTTAATGTCAGTGTATTTTACCATATACCTAATGAGAGCAGAATTATGCTTTATATTTATTGAATAACACCTTGATTTTGACAAATCCTTGTAAAGTTACCAGATTTACTGACTTGTATTTTCTACTTTGCTTGAGACTCAGTCCTCCGGTATGTGGCTCCACACCTCTGGCTGTCTGGATCTAAGGAAGTAGAAGTTTGCCAGAATTTCATGGAATGAGCTCAGCATCTTACAGATAATGGTCTATTTTAGATTTCATCTTAGTACATTAGCCCACTGAACTCTAAAAGTTATTTTCATGTCATAATCACAAATTTTCTTTTTCTTTTTCCTTCAAATTATTCCATACTTTATTTCAGAACTGCAAACTTGAACATCATTTCTAACTTAAGAAACAAGAGGGAACAATGCAACTAGGAAAATGTTTGAATAGCTAGTCACAGGGATATTTAAAGGCAGTGGAAAATGTCAAGACTGTAAATTTAACTTTGACTCTAGTAGGAGGTTCAGAAAATGTTAGAGCATAACTTGAACAAGAGGGCAAGTTCCTGACAACCACAGCTATCATGCCTAATCAAAGTTAAGCTTCCATTGTGTGAACGTACCCAGCTTGACAGAACATTATGTTGTTTTTCTTTAAAATGATACCCCACCAATAATTTCCACTGTCAATTAAATGAGAAAATATATATATTTAAAGAACACACTGTAGGCTGTAATTATATTTTTTAATGTTTTCATTTGATTTGTGGCTTAAATATAGATTTTTTTATGAGATACAAAGCTACTAGCAGAGCTTTCCTTCGCGATGTGCGAATCTCAAAATCTTCAGTGGTTTGCCTCATTTCTGATAAACAATGAAAACGTTAGGTGTTTAATCAAATCTTAACTTGAATTTTGTAAGCCACACGCAGTTTTTCTTCAGTAGCTCCAAACTTCACATGACTTTCTGATGTTCTTGGAATACTTCAGCTGACCTGAAAATTACAATGGAAACTTTTTATATTTTAGCTTAGATTTGTGTGTTTATAAATGAACTACTGTTATCATCTGATCTAAACTTCTTTCCATTTTGGGGTACCCAGTTGTGTTTGCTTTTTCTCTACAAAGAAGTAAAGACATGTGGACCCTCCCTATTTTAGGATAGTTAAAGACGTTGCCTTCTTTTGCCTAGCTATGCTGATGGGTTTGTTGCCTACACACTGAGAGTAGCTAAAAATGTGGTAAGTCTTCAGTCCATGGACTAACTAAAAGAGTTCGGTCATTTCTGCGTTTTCTACTACAAAACGATTTTGTGAGTCCTGCTCAGAAGCTCCCAACTCTCCCTGTACATCACTTAGTGCCCTAAACACCTCACACAGACCTCTGGCACCTGCTGCTGCAGAACCTGTTTGTAGGTTTAATGATGTGTTGCAGCCGTGCAAAAAGTCTGCATAGCAGTGGGTGATGTTAGCTGAGTCCTTAATGATAACACCACCAGAATGTACCGTCATATCCCCAGGTGGGTCAACACCATTAAGTGCTATGGACAGGAATCACTGAAATGTCAGGAGACTACAAGTGGGAGCACAAGTAAGAGTGGGCACTGATCTAATTTTCCCTGGGGACTGAAACCCTCAGTCCCTGCTGGCAGTACATGTGAGGAAATGCTTCACTGCTTCAGCAATTTGATGGAAGCTGAGAAATAGGGACGTAAATTGCCTTCAGTCCCTCCCCCTCAGTGTGCCGGTGGGGGAGAAGAGGCCAGGCAAGTCACTCTCTCCCACTTCTGGACAGGGAGTGGAAGGCTGTAGGACAGGGACACACTGAGACTGGGTGGTAAGACCTATAGCTGCTTATCATGAAGGATTAGGAGTGTGGTGACCTACACAAAAAAGTGAAATATTATACTGGCACTTAACAATATTAGTATCAGGTATACAGGACTGCCGATCCAGCTGTATACTGACAGATCAGTATAGTACTCATCATTAAATCCGAGACATGAGACAGAAGAGGAGCTTAAGTCTCATCCACTTTTAGGACATGCCTTGACATTAGAAAGTTTTAGGGAAAAAAAAATGTTTATTTCGTCCAAAATATGTTGTTGATATATAATCATTGTACACTGCCTGTAAGCTACCATCCCTTTTTGAAACACTTTGAGGGACAGCTATGTCCCAGACTTCACCAGAGGTGGATTCAGCAGTCTACACCTGGCATTATACCTCTGTCTACGCAACACACGTTGGATAAAGCATCCTCAGGCAAGTTTTATCCATTGGTAACTAAAAACCATAGAAAGAAGCCACTTAGTACTTTTGCATGTCTACAGTCTGTTTCTAAGATCACCAGGAGAGTTTTTGAGCTCTGGTGACAAGGTTTCACTATCCTATTTAATTTGCATTGGTATTATACAGGGGGCATTCAGCTCCTATCTATGTGTGGCCAAAACCTGCCACCCTTTGTCTTGCTGAACAGAACTCTTCTCTACAGTGAAATCTATTGACTTTATCTAGAGTTGAAGTTAAGATGCGGTAGATAAACATTGTATTAGTTACCAAAAGCATTAGAGTTACTTGACAGATGGCTTTTAAGACTGCTGTAGTGTATACATTGGGGTAGTTACGTATTCTGATCCAGGTAATTAATAATATATCAGCATAACTGAGAAGTTCTGTACATAAATGACTGTAATTGCAGTGTAACTAACTGCATCATATAACTACATTTTAAAATTGATTTGTAGGAATATAAAAGAAAAAAATGTCAAAAAGCAGGGGACGTTTAGATTGGATACTAAGAAAAATTTCTTCACCAAAAGATTATCAAGCATTGGAACAGGCTGCCCAGGGAAGGGGGGGACTCACCATCCCTGGAGGGATTTAAAAGACAGGTAAACGGGGTGCTTAAGGACATGGTTTAGTGGTGGTTTTGGCAGTGTTACGTTGATGGTTGGACTCGATGATCTTAAAGGTGCCTTCTAACCTAGATGATTTGATGATTCTGTGATTCTATCACTAACCTTCCTGCTACAAGAAACATTAGTAATTAATCAGATACAGTATAACATAAACTGCAATAACTGTAATTACTGAATAGTTCGGGTTATAGTGTTACAAAGTGTGATTGCTTTTTGTCTTACTGTAACTCATGATCTGACATATAACTTGAAATGACTTCAAAAGAAGCAAGATGAATGTTAAGTTTTATGGACTTAGAATCTATCAAAGTAGATGGAAAACTGTTATTTCAATAAGATTTAGAGTGGGATATATAGATAAAACTATAACACAAGGAGTTAAGTCCTCTAAAGAAAATGAGAGTTTCTCCTTGCATTCATACCTAATACTTCACTGTTGAAGTGATTTTGACAAATAGGAGTTAAGGAGAGGAAAAGAGAGAAAGGTTTGGGTTCCCCTTTTAGAATTATTGGAAATTAGGACCTAGTCCAGGCAGAGATGTACGCACCTTTTCTCCCCATCTTGTTTTCTCCATTAGACAGAGCCTGTGGTTTTGTTATTAATGAGGTTTCCCAATGCCTTGCTGTTATGCCAATTAGGAATGGTATACAAACAATACTCTTATTTTGGTTTGTTTCCCCACCCCCCCACCCCCCATTTATTTCAGTAGTCCTACGTTATGTTTGATGAGAAACTAAAAAGTATGAAGCCAACTAAACTGTTGTTTGTGTGGATCTCGGATACCAAATGGGATCACTGTTTACTAATTTCATTGTCTGCAGAAGGCGGTGGCTCTGTATTCCCTTCTGGAAACACTTCTAAGATAAATCGCAAGATAAATGCAATACGGAATAAGTAAAAGAAAGAACTGTGAACTTCACTATTTTTAAAGATGATTAGGATAAAGATGTATGCTGATGTGACAAGCAAAACAGCTGCCAGATACAAAAGTTTGCTGGATTTAAAAGGGGGAGGAGGGGGGGAAATAAACAAAAAGAATGAAATATTAGATGTGGGATTCCACATGGAGCAACTTTAATCATCATGGTAGGAAATCAAACAAGAAAATTTAATGAACCAGAGTTCGCAGAGAAATTTCTTAATAACTTGGAGAAAAGAGACATCAGTGATTTTGTAACCTGTGGCTCTGGCCTGTCAGTTACAAAATGCATTTGAGTGAATGTAATAGATTTGGAACAAAAGGTGTGTTACAAAGCTTTATGTAAATTGTAATCCTGTAAATATGCTGTAAATTTTAGGCGTCAATTTTCTTCTTCTTAAGTCCCTTTTTTTTCCTTTTTTTCTTTTTTTTTTTTCCTCGGGGGGGTTCTTTCTTGTTCTTTCTTGTTTTTTTTTTTCTTTTTTTTTTCTTCCTTGTTTATTTGTTTGTTTGTTTTTAATGACAGTATGTTCATAATATCTGAGCTGAATTCCTTCAAGTTAAAATTTCCCTTCCAGTTACATTTTATTCCAGTTTGTTTTACTAGGTCTCTATTAAAACCATCATAAATAACCACTCAGCTGCGCAACATAAAAGAATTATACTGGGCTTATGGAAGCAGAAAGCTATTCATTACAACTACCTGCTACCTTTGGTGTAAAGAAATACTACTAGGAGAGAATTCAATAATTTAGTTCATAACATGAGATGGCATATCTATTGTGTACCAAAAAAACCCAGTAAAAAAAGTCCTATTCTGGCTGTCCTTGAGCCAAATGCAGTGTGAGATACTACAAATAGTTCTTTGGCATCACACTGTCCAACACTCTGCTGATACAGCACTTCACATTTACTCGGCTTCCAGGGGTTTCTGTGATTCCTTGGGTTCAGAAGTTGCTTAGCTTAGGATGTGGACAAAGAGTTCTGACCACCAGAGGAAGTAGGTACTGAAAGATCTTTTCCACGGGAGGAATAGACTTCTGAGCAGTAGTCAAGGAGTCTTCATTGTCATCATCTTCTTAATTTCTAATTTTTGTTGGTGAATCCAATTTGAACAAGCAGTTGGAGAATTCAGTCTAGTAATGCTTCAGAAATTAAATATTTTAACATTTCCAAAATGAAACATTCCCTTTTTGGCATACCCACTGTTCATCAAACCTTTTCATCTCTGGATGATCTTTGATGCAGAGGCAGAAGTCCTAACTCTGTTGATGTCTTTAACTAAAGGGGAACCAAGAGATCAGCTGGATTTTACTAGTTACAACAAATATCTGTTACTCTACAACCTGCTGGACACAATAAACATGACAGAAAGTCCTGTTGTTATGTCATACACCTTCCTGAGAGAAGATAAATCTTCATACGTGCCTGCTGGACATTGACAGATGTCCTTTTGTGTCTTTCATATCTGAGCACTCACACAGCACTCAGCTGCCTTTCCCGCTCCCCTGCCAAAGACTCCTCACAGCAGCAGAGGCAGAACAGAGCACATGTCTGCCCCTTACTCAACCAAGCTCAGGCCGCTATTTAAAATGTCCATGTACTCGGTTTGGCATTGTATAAGGAACAAGGGAAGGTGAGTCATGGACATTTTTCCCACTCTGCCTCACTTGCATGGAAGCACTGACCCCTGGGAATGACCCAGAAACTCAGGAGAACAGGTCTCAAAAACAGCCCCCCAAAAGACCAAGGAATCTCTCAAAGATGTAAGACTAATCCTCCCTACTTTATCCATGTAAATTTCCCAAATGAATTAAATAATACCAGTGTGTAATTACTTAAGAATAATTGTTTCTCACTTATTAGGAATATATATACAATAACCTTGGTATGTCTATGATCACATTGGATTTGAAATAGCAAGGAGATCGTGGTCTTCAAGTGAAAACCTGCAAGCCAGCAGTTTGCAGGTGATTATAAAATAAGTTCAAAGTTATCATTAGACTATACTGCTAATCACAAGATGGCAACAGGAAGAAAAGACGGTGCCAGTTATAATGAGCTAAATTATTAGCCTTAAAATTACTAGGCAATCTAATAACAATATAATAATGACGACGTTCTTGGAAGAAACTACACCCAGAAGCATTTCAAATTTCTGAATATACCCCCCCTGCCAAAGATCAATGTAAACATCTGCTAACATTTAGCAATTAATTATTGATAACTCAATTTAACTCACTCTCTGTGCTGTTTACTGAAATTAAAGTCATTTAGTAATCAATAATCATCCTTATAAAACAAGGAGAAAAGTTAGCTAACAATAGTGCAGATCAATAAATTAGCTCATCTAATAGGACCTAATATTTTAGTTCAGCCTCTATCTAAGCAATAGTATGCACTGTTTTCACTGAAGCAGCCATGAGGAATAGTAATCGTTTGCACAATTTCCATCATGAAAATAAATAAAATCCCAGTGATGATGAACTTAGATTCTTTTCTTGGTCACAAGTTTGCAAGTACGCAAGAAAGCATAAATGGTCCAGTACCCTTGAATACAGCTGGACTCAATATGTAAAATCACTTTGCCTTGCTGGCAGTACAAAGGAAATCCTTAAACAGCACTTTTTGCAAAAAGCCTTTCTCAGCTTCAGCCAAGATTCATGTTATGAACATTTAGCTAGTTGTCTTGGATTCTCTTGCTGCTGTTAATCCACACAACTTTTCTGTTTCTTCTTTCTCCTAGGCACACAAATCTATTAAGCAGCACTGTCTCCTGATATTTAACACTTCTAACAATTCATTTTCTGACATCAGAGCATCTATGTGATCTCCTAGACATTATGGACCTGAAATTTGGTAGTCCGACAAACGGCTAGTCCACCTGGTCCCAAAGACCCTTAATTACATAAGATATACACAGCTGTGTCATACAATCATAAAATACCAGGTTGGAAGGGACCTCAAGGATCATCTGGTGCAACCTTCTTGGCAAAAGCACAGTCTAGACAAGATGGCCCAGCACCCTGTCCAGCTGAATCTTAAAAATGTCCAGTTTTGGGGAATCCACCACTTCCCTGGGGAGATTCCCTGGGCAGATTCCCTGGAGGTGTTCAAGGCCAGGCTGGACGTGGCCTTGGGCAACCTGGTCTAGTGGGAGGTGTGCCTGCCCATGGCAGGGAGGTTGGAACTCAATGATCTTCAAGGTCCTTTCCAACCTAAACCATTCTATGATTCTATGATCCTATGATTATTCCAATGGCTAAATGTTCTCACTGTGAAAAATTGTCCTCCTGTGTCCAATCAGAATCTCCCCAGGAGTAACTTGTACCCATTAACCTTTGTCTTTTCCATGTGACTCCTTGTAAAAAGGGAGTCTCCATCTTCTTTGTAGCCACCTTTTAAATACTGGAATGAGCTGATAAGGTGTCCCCTAAGCCTTCTTTTCTCAAGGCTGAACAAACCAAATTCTCTCAGCCTTTCCTCATATAGCAGGCTTCCCAGTCCTTTGATCATCTTTGTGACCCTGCTCTAGACCCTCTCCAGCCTGTCCACGTCTTTTTTTGTATGGCGGGGACCAAAAATAAATAAAATAAGTATATAAAAATTATGCAACTGTATTTTATACATTTCAATTTCTAACAGAATTTTTGTAATCCTTAATTTTTCTTCAAGATTTTATCACTGCAGGCAGATGACTGTGTTGCTAACTAGGACCAAGACTAAGCTAGCTGGACAGGATGTAAGAAACCAATGGACACGACACAAAAAATTGCTGGAGGTGATGGACAGCAGTGCAAGAAGCTAATAAAGATTAAGGATAACTCCATGAAAGATGACTGGATTTCACAGGTGATTAAGGGAGATCTATATAAGAAATAACCAAACTTCACAGAAAATGGGCAGGGGTATTGGGGAACTTTTGGAGAAGCAAGGCTAGCAACACACCTCAGTAATACCAGATTTGAACATCGATGTAGCAAAACTGGGACTAGAAAGTACTTAGGTCCTCATTGACCTAAGGTGTGGATGATGGCAGAAAAAAAGGAGAACCAAGAAACGGGAAAAGGGTTAATAAGGTAGGCAAGTCTTAAAACTGATTCTTTCCGGGTGTACCTGTCAGCAGAAGTGTGCTTGATCACCACAGCTTAAAGCGGGACAATAAACTCACTTGATGTTCTTCCCATACCAAAATGTGTCCAACCTGTTTCTGTTGTCAAAAGGACAGGGAGAGGAATGGGAACACCTTTCCCAGACAGCAGAGGAGCTCTTAAGACAGATGGATCAAGTATGCTGGTATCACCATGCCAGTGCCCTTTCCAGGCCTCATGGCATCACTATCTTTCTAAAAACATCCTAACAAAGACATTACCTTTCTTATACAAACAGACAAAAGCTTCTGGTGCAGACAGCAGACCACCAATAAACTGCTGTAAGGCTTATGACTGTGTGGTGGTTTGACCCTGGCTGGGTGCGAGGTGCCCACCAAGCTGTTCTATAACTCCCCCTTCTTATCTGGACACCAGGGAGAGAAAATATAACGAAAGGCCGGTGGGTCAAGATAAGGACAGGGAGACATCACTCACCAATTACGATCATGGGCAAAACATACTTGACTTGGAGAAATTAGTTTAATTTATTGCCAGTAAAAATCAGAGTAGGATAATGATAAAATAAAAAAGCTAAAACTTAAAACACCTTTCCCTCACACCTCCCTTTTTCCCTGGCTTAACTTTACTCCTGAATTCTCTACCTCCTCCCTCCCAGTGGCACAGGGAGACAGGGAACTGGGGTTATGGTCAGTTCACCACACGTTGTCTCTGCCACTGCTTCCTCCTCAGGGGGAGGACTCCTCACACTCTTCCCCTCCTCCAGCATTGAGTCCCTCCCACAAGAAATAGTCCGCCATGAACTTCTCCAACATAAGTCCTTCCCTCAGGCTTCAGTTCTTCATGAAATGCTCCAGCATGGGTCCCTTACACTGGGTGCATTCCTTCAGGAACAGACTGGTCCAGCATGGGTCGCTCACGGGACCACAATTCCTGCCAGCAAACCTGCTACAGTGTGGGTTCCTCTCTCAATGGGTCCACAAGTCCTGCCAGGACCCTGCTTCAGCACTGGCCCTCCACAGGGTCACAGCCTCCTTCAGGCATCCACCTGTTCCAGGGTGGGGTCCTCTACAGGCTGCAGATGGATATCTGCTCCACTGTTCCTCTCTGTGGGCTGCAGGAGGACAGCCTGTGTCATCATGGTCTTCACCACGGGCTGCAGGGGTATCTCTGCTCTGGTGCCTGGAGTATCTCTTCCCCCTCCTCCTTCAATGACCTGGGGGTCTGCAGAGTTGTTTCTCTCACATATTCTCACTCCTCTCTCCCGGCTGCTGTTGTGCAGCAGGTTTTGTCCCCCTTCTTAATTATGTTATCCCAGAGATGTTACCACCATCGCTGATTGGCTGGGTGTTGGCTAGTGGTGGAACCAGCTGGCATTGGCTCTGTCAGACACGGAGGAAGCTTCTAGCAGCTTCTCACAGAAACCACCCCTGTAGCCCCCTGCTACAAAAACCTTGCCATACAAACACACTACAGACTGCCAACTCTTCAGATCTAACCAAGAATTTCTGAGCTAGGTGTCACCATAAAAACGTCACCTTCTTGATCTGTTTAGAGAAAACTTCATACTGAATGAAAGATGGATGTCATGAAATCCTTCCAGGGACTGTAAGTGACTCCAATTGAAAATGAATTCTTCTTCAAAGAAAACTTTGGAGGGAAGGAACAATTCCCATTCATCACATCCTCAGTTATAATGACATATCAAGTTATCGTAGATAAATCTTTCCCAGTGAAAACTCGACTGGTTATTAAATGAATGTTTTCCACAGTTAATTTTGTAGTTTTTAAGGAGTTTATTTCAATTTACATGAAATCATCATGTAAGAGAATGAAAGCAGAAGGATATTGATGTTGAATCACAGACTTCCTACTTATTTAAGACTGTGAGTGAACAAAATCTGAGTTTCAGCAAATACCGAAGAAAGGGAAGTACCACGGAAGCCTGACTCATGCTTTTCGTGGAAATTTAAAAGCAAATTAATCCACTAGAGTAGAAACTACTCTAACAAAATGTCACAAATGCTAACATTCAAAATGTTCTTTTTTTTTTTTCAGATAAAACACATACGCTAATAACATGATAACAATCTAAATAATTCATCACCACAACAATTTCATGTGCTTTATCTCAAAATTTGCAGTATATACAGTTATGAACTCATTCTAGCAATGTTTTCTTCAGAACTACATACAACTAGCAAGAATCACAGTATTTTAACTATCCATGCATTGTAGCAGTGGGCACTAACTATGCATCTAATTCTGTGTTTATTTTACCAAACCTTTATGTGTTGAAATATTCCAGTCAAATCTGAGGAAAGTGGTAATCATAGCAAGGTCTTCAAATAAGATGGGTCTTGTTCATGGTTCAGTAAAGTTGAGTAAATTGTGAGGAAAAAGCCCGGTTTGCTCAATGGCAGAGCTTGAGAGTTGTTGAAAGGAGGAATGGAAAACAAGCACAACACCACTAAGGGCTATGTTCACAAAAGCATTTACATCACAAAAGTTTAATATTTAGGTGTCCTGAGTTCATACCCTGTCTGATAAACATCAAAGGCTAGATTATTCCCACAGCTGAGCAAAAATAATAGCTTTCCTGAGTTTTCTTTTGAACTGTACTTAGAAAAAAAAAAAAAAAAAAGAAGAAAGAAAGTTTATTGAGTCTATTTGCTAACTGGAATGTTTCTGATGAGTGCCTCACCATGAACTAGTCTCCTTATAAGGTGTTCAAACCCTTTTGATGTATACTTGGAACACCTTTCTTGCTGGATTGCAGTCCTTCTCTCGTTTCACCTGAATGGGCTGCGTGTAAAAAAACATTGTGCTTCATGGCCCAAACAGAGTCTCTCTGCTGTTTTCCCACAGTCAATTTCTAATTTCCCTGTAGAACTGCATAGAAAACACTGTCTCACAAGAATATGACTTTAAAGTCTTGATCGCATAATAAACTTTGGACTTTTTGAGCTAAATAGCTAAAATTGGTGCTGTTTCACTGAATCAATGGAATTTATTCCACCTATGGATTTTTTCCACCCATGAGGTGTTAAACACTATATAATTCTGTTCTTCCAACCTCAGAGGAGCTACTCAAAACCTCCAGGACAAGTCTTAAAGACTTCAGCTAACAACTTAAAGATAGATGTGTGAGAGAAGAGAAACCTTAGAAACGAAAGATTTAACATACAGATTATTTTAAGGGTGTGCAATATCAATCGATATTCTCCAGAAGAAAACTGAAGCTCACACACCAGAGGTGAGATTTATCTGCAGTGAATTACTTTGATCTTTAAAAAAAAGAAAAGAGAAACATGCTGCTTAACTTTCAATAGCAGGGTCTTCAGCCAGGAAATAAAACTAGAAAAATTATTGTCAAGGCAACTTAATAAAGAAAATTCATTGTTCAAAGTCAATTTAGAGCATCTTTCCACCTAATGATGATACTTCAAATTATTTTGTGAGACAGAAATTCATTTAAGTCAAAATAATTTGGAGAAAATCAAGATCAATGGAGAAATTAATACACAGGAGCTAATAATGGGAACTCAGATAGGCTAAGGGAAACATTGACAAGGTGATAACCCAAGCAGCGATGAGGAACATGTATTTTGCATTGTGCAATGGGACTTGTGGTATCCATTTGTTTGTATTGGCACTTAAAGCTGGGGCAGGGGTGGGGGGGGAGAACGATGAGAATCATAAATCTGGAAAATATAATAACTCGATTTGTTTAGCTGGCAATAAAGAACACTGAGGCAGACATGGTACATCCTTCACCCACTAGAAAAGCTATTGCAGAGGGGCAGGAACAATCTGTTCTCCGTGTCCAGGAAGGATAGGACAAGAATTAATGGGTTTAAACTGCAGTGAGGAAGATTGGAACAGACATTTGAAGAAACTTTATAACAGTGAGGACAGTGAAGTACAGAAACAGACTGCCATGGGCAGCTATGCAGTCCACGTCACTGGAGCTCTCGAAGGGCTGTTTAGGTGCACATCTGCAAGGAATGATACAGGTATTGTTGATCCTGCTTTGGGACACAGGGATAGAGTAGATGACCTTCACTTACTTCGGGTCTGTGAGATAGATATTATGACACCTAATTACCACTTGTAATGTTGTGGAATGTCCAGGGGATGTTACGTTGAAAAGGGACACTTTTCAGGTTTAACAGCAAGTTGTTTTCCCGGACTTACATGTTAACAATCACCAGGAAAACATCTGAGAAACACAAACAGAAAAACGTCTGGTGTCCCCAATTCCCACTGTAGCTGGTGACAACAGTCCTGTTGATCTCAAGGTGAAAAAGATTAAGGAGAAACAAAGAATAATACACCAAGGACTCGATGCTGTAAATTATTCATATTAAATGTTTCTAGTGTTTCCTGCAATACATGCTGAAAATACACCAAATATTACTACTTTCATATTGACAACCTACAAGAATGAGTTCTCGGACTGCAGTGTCAGACCCTTAGTGAATACATTATACAAAATTCCACTTGAGAGAATATCTTACTATTTAGATCCTCTGGAAATGCCGCTGAAAATCTAAGAGAGAGAGAGAGAGAAAGAGAGAGAAGGAACACCATGTTGGAGTAATATATTCCTGACACTTTGTGTGCCCTGTTCCCCTTTTATCTGTTTCTTTTTCCTGCATTTAAAATTTTAAATCTCTCTTTGAATCATCATTCTGCCTAGAACAACGGGCCCCAGCTCTTTTGTGTGAATGTTACTGTCAAAGTGGTAATGCATACAGAAATCCAGGGTTTTATGGAAGAATCTCACTTTTGAAATCCAGACTAAGAAATATTCACTAGGATGGTTATAAACAGGCAAAACAAAGTAGCAAGAGAAATTAATAAGTGATGGCCAGGTGGATCTATGTCTGATGTCACACTTCACATTGCTGGAGAAATGCAGGTGTCTGAAGCTGTTTGCAGTACTAGACTGAGATGAAGAATAGACGGGACTTTGCACTTCACAAAAGCGATATGGGAACAAAGTTCACAGAGGCAATCTGTGCATTGCAGTCTGGAGGAGGGGTAACCAACCTGCAGAACACAGAGAGATAGGTCTGGACTAGAGAACAGTTTTACCTCTTCCTTGGGTGTGCAGTTTGATTGATAAGCTAAACAAATTGGGTAATGTGGGTGCTGGAAAATAGGAAAGGGCAGACTCCGATCCAGACTGAAAGGATTTATTGAGTCAGCTACAGCTGTGCAAATGCAATTAGATTGGTCTGGAGCTCAAATTTCTGCAAGGAAATGCAAACACATAGAAGTTGGTCAGCCCTTGCCTACATACTGATCAGTCCTAAGTTAAAATGAGAAGGGAACCTTAGATCACGTTCTTTAATCTCCTAAATTTCACACAGACCATATCGTTTCACTAAGTTACATTGTTTTGAGTGTAGTTGGGTGAGTTTATCTAAAGCATATTTACTAGAAAGGTATCCAGTTTGATTTGAAGACAAAAGAAACAAAGAAATCCACCATTGCTTGCAGTTTTTCACCCTCACCATTCCTGCCAATGCTTGATTATGCCATACTTAAAAATCTGTGTTGCATTTCTCATTTGAATTGTTCTAGCTTTAACTTCCAATGGTTTTCATTTTTGTGATATCTTTTTCCAAAAGATTGAAGAGCCCATTAGCATCTGCTATTTTCCTCCCCTGAAGATCGTTGTACACCTTAATCAAGTCACTGCTCAATCTTCTTTTGATAAGTTATTCATACTAAACTCTCACTGGAAAGTATTTTCTCTACTCATCAGAACATTTTGCAGCTGCTTGTTTCATCAGATTTTCCTTGCGAAAGAATGTGGCATATGCAGTGGAAACGAGCAAGAAGGAACTCCAGCTCTGAAACTGTATCAGTTTCCTCAAGTTTCCTCATTCACTGTCCTGAAATCTTTTAGGGTCAGCCATTTACCATTTTCCATCTATTTCTAGCTAGGTTGGATCCAACAGTACTCTGAAATGCCATTTCAAATGCCGTTGATTAACATTAATCACCTGCCAGAGAGGTATTTGACATCATATCACTGGATGCTTTAACTTCACAAGTAGCTGATCTGCTATTAGTTGGCTGATGTTTAATACCATCATTGATAATTCTACATGAGTTGAGCTGCTGAATTGTATTGTGGTGTCAGATGAGATACAAGTTTTTATCCTCTTCCTTCTCTATCGGACCTCTGAGTTCATAAATAAAAAAGGAAATTTAGCCCAAAACTTGCCTAACAAATGTCAGAGAATTGTCAGTTTTAATGCTTGGGAGGATTAGAAAGGATATTTATGCTACCTCACTGTAGGTGTCTAGCATGGGTACCTAATTTAGCCTTTTTAGATTCCTAATGAGTGAGATTCAGTGCAGGAATTTAACTCTGGAGTCAGACACCACGTTTTTTGGGGGGAGGAAGCTGTACTCTGGCAAATACCCTAAGCATTATTTAAGATGCCCACTCTTTCTTCCTGCTTCTATTCTCAAATTTTGTTTGCATGAAAACCAGAGAACAGGAGGAAAGAGACAAAAAGGAGTGACCTATGCTTGGGTAGCTTCTAAAAAATAAAAAGTTATGACATGGCACAAACTTTCTATCATTAGAAAGTTTGGATAGTCCCATTTTTTTTTTGCACCTATCAATATAATTCTTCAATGGACATTTGACTCGCAACTCTGTGAGCTCCAGTTTACCCTCTGTCATTCAATCTGATGAAAAACCTGGTAGATAGAATGGAGTTATTTAACATTAGCTGAAGAAAAGCTACATTATGAGAGCAGAGTGTGCTGCTGGGAAACTAAAAGGAAGACCTGCCTCTCAACTTTATGAGATTAGAGACCTCTAAGTATTAGAATTACACTAAAAGAGCAAACTTTCACAGGTAAATTGAAGATATGTGTTCAAAAAATATCTTAATATAAAAAGCGGCCAGTAAAATACCCTTCTCCAAGGGAAAAGGACCACGGACAAGGAGCAAGGACAACCCAGACCTCTACCTTGCCCTTGTTGAGTGTGCCAAGCAAGGTCTAGTAGATGCCACAGTGCTAGAACAAGTCAGCTGATCCGACACCAGAAGCAAGAAATAATGAATGCGTTGGCACTCCTTGCACTTAGTTTTTAAACACAAAGACACAATACTTAGTCAACAAGGAGGAGATACAGGTAAACAGACTGATCAATGCTAGAAGGCTACAAAGCACCACAGGCTGTCAACTAGAGTTATACCAGACCACTGATCGGATATGTTTGCATTAAATGTATTCTTTGAGAACATTACGTACTTCCAAAAAATATGCATTATCTGACCACTTCATAAATGCTGAAAATCATACTTCAGTCAGTAGAAACAGAAAATAAAGTGTTTGCTGAGTCTCAATATAATGGCGTTAGAACAGGCACAATTTCAACTCTAGCACAAATGACACAGGTTAAGACTAAACATCTGCCTGCCTCATATCTGATGTTACAGTAACTCAAGGAATCCCTCAAGCATAATCAGAACAGACTGCTGTCATTCAGGTGACTGCTAAAAAGATATTCTAGAAGCACTGAAAGGACAGGTCAAATTTAGCTACAAAATAATGCTGACTGACTTCGCCAGTACAAGTTTGTACTCAGGTTTTTGTACACAGAATTGTATTATGACATGTTCTCATGTCTACATTGCACAAGGAAACCTAAGGAAGTACTAAGAAAGCTAATAATCTTAATAGAAACACACAGTGTAGCCTTCAGTACAGAGCTGATGGCTCACTTAGGCACATGCTTAAAATAAAACATGTTTAAATGCTATCTTGAATCAATGTGCTCTTTTAAATGAAGACTTCCAAAAATAAGTAAAAGACATGTTGTGGTCAATACATGGCAGCTTAACACTCATTTTCATGTATGTTTGTGTGTATTCCTCAGTGAGTTATTTCTTTGCTCATTTTGTTACAGCTTTTTTTTATATATCGTGTAGGACTGGAAAGGATTCTCCTAGGACATCAATGCAGATCTATGCTCTCACAGACAGGCACAACATATATTGATTAAGATCTGTCTTAAAAAACCCTTATCTTTCTTACTGGAAGGCTATTCCAGAATACCTAGATTCCTCCAGCCCAAATATCCAGCACACATATACAAAACACCCTCAAATTGTATATTATTGATTATCTTTCTTTGCAGAGATCCAGGTTAGTCTCCTGCATCCCGTGAAATTTCTCATGAGGTTGGTAAATGAATACTTGGGGTCTGTCCTCATGTGTCATTAAGAACTCTTTTCAGTAGTTCAAGGCAATAATTAGAAAGAAACACAAAAAGAGATTCATTTATTCTCAAGGGTGATGAATCACATATAGGGGTATACACAACAAACATTTCCTTCTAAGACACAGGATGGGTGTAAAGAAATATGTAAGAGTCAGCCATTGACAGTATTAACCAGGATCATGTAACATGTAATTCTCTACCCAGAGGTTCAGCTACCCATGGTCAAGCACTAGTTTGTTCAGCTGTGTGATCTTGATTCAGTTTTACTAAAAAGATTGCAACAAGGTGTGACAAAGTATGTGAACCAAATCCATGCCAGATGAGAAAAGCAAAAATGCAGATAAAAATGTAATTGTTGAGACACTAACAGTTAACACCCTGAGGATATTAGAGGAAAAAAGCTGATAAGGAAAGATCTAATTCCACATAAAGAAAAAAAAGAAAAAAGAGAGAGGCTAAAGAGTATCTAGGATGGCAGCTCCACATCAAGGATCAGCTCCTTCCAAGAAATAACAAAGACCAACCTTTCCTGACTGATTGACAGCTGAGTGTCCCAGTGTCTCTCCAGGGGTGTGAGTGTAAAGCTGAGCCTTCTGGCTTCTTAGACCTCACTGCCTATTATCTGTATTAACCAGTAAGTTAAAAATCTACATGTGTTTTGTGTACATCATGCTGCAGAGCCTCTGTGCATTCAGCAAATGTCGCCTGAACTACATGACCCAGAGAGGAAGGATTACCAAAAGGCTTCACTGCTGCAACTGGTCCAAGCTTTGCTGGGTCAGCACCCCGAGCTCCAGACTGTCTTTATCTTGCCTACTTCCTAGTGAGCAGGAAACCTCTCTTCCTTTCTTGAGCTTTGATTGCTATACTCTCTGTGTCTATAGTAGTGATGATATAGGGTAATAAAAGCCAGGAAAGGCTGAATTCTGCTTTCTCTGCCTCTTGGAGTAAATAGGCAAATATTTAGGTAGGAAGTGAGACTTCAAGCAGGGATCCAAATTTCTCATTTACTTCATTCTATATTTTTGCCTGTGGACCCTTCCTCACTCTACAGTCTCAATAATTCCACTCATCCTCAGGTACTTTGGGAGAGGAGAACAAACTATGATACCTGGAGTTCTGAGTTTACCCATTTTTATTCCTGATGCTTAGAATAGTTTCTAACCCTGGGTATGTCAGCATTCTTCTAAAAGAGATAGAACAGGAAAAGACTGTTTTTTAATTCAAAACCTGATCCTGTTGAACACATCACAGTAGATGACCACAGAATTTATTGGCAAGAAACTTGTTTGTTGGAGCTTAATCTCTGATTAACAGCTCTCTTTGGCTCTATTTGGCATTCATATGGGGTCATTCTGCTGAGATGAAAAGTGCATTTAAAGCTCTTTCTCATTCTTTTCTGAGCAAATCATGACCTAGATGCCAAGCCTATTACAATCTAATAGAAATAGCTTGACAATCACCAAATTCATTTAACTGTGCACATTTTCTGTGTATCTTTTCAGCTTTCTGAGACCTGTTTATAAGGCTCAAGGTGGGATGCTACATGCAAGGCCTGGTTATTACAATAAGGTGATAAAATAAATTTATTGAATTTGCACTTTTTCCACTTAGAGAAATATGTCATACAATCCCTATGCTGCCTTTTACTCCAGGGTAATAAACAGTTGCCATGAATCAAATTTTGCAGCATATTTTTGATATAAAGATACATTATATACCCCACTTTATGGATGTCCAAACAGCGACAGAAAAGTAATATGATTTCCCAAGTGCCACAGAGACAGGCAAGATTTCTCTCATCGAATATTATCTGCCTATGCATCAAGTCTAGCCAGATTGTCTCCATGACCTTTATTGCTAAAAAGAAGAGGCATTTGTCCAAAGAATGATACATCTCACCTATCTTCCACCTTACATTATTCCATGGTTCTACCTTAAACATTTATCGTAGGCTGAGATGGATCACCCTATGGATGAAGGCACTCCTTTCCATTTGCTACAGAGGGAGCTTTGGTGGCTAGTTTAGGCTTGCCAACTTTTAGACAGCTAAGATTAGATACCTATATCATTATTAATATTAGGTGATATGGAAGTCACCTTTAGTGATAAATAGAAGCTGAACTTGTTTGTTCTTTCTCTGTCTTGATTTACAATATCTGCACTGGATATATTACGGTTCTGTGGTACCCCCCACCATTTACAATGTGTTGTCTTCCTTGTTTTGATGAAGACCACTATCAACAGTGACAACAAAAACAACCAAACACACATCCCTGCAAATTGTTACAGGATTTCATCAGCAGAACTGGAAGTTAGACTGAGTAACGCTACTTGAGCATCTTGTCCTTATAGAGTAGAGAGCTAAATGTGAATAAGAGAGTTAAATGTAAACAATTTTCTTGATTAACTCTTACTGTGTCCATTTAGAAGTAAAGCTACCTGGGCCTGGAGCAGTTACTCATGCAGAAACAAGCATGAAAATATACAACAAAAACTTTCAGGATTTCTCTATCTGATTTGATGATCCAAGGGCTGGAGCACCTCTCCTATGAGGAGAGGCTGAGAGAGTTGGGGCTGTTCAGCCTGGAGAAGAGAAGGCTCCAGGGACACGTTATAGTGGCCTTCCAGTACCTAAAGGGGGCCTCCAGGAAAGATGGGGAGGGACTTTTTACAGGGGCATGTAGTGATAAGACAAGGGGGAATGGCTTCAAACTGGAAGAGGGCAGGTTTAGAATAGATATTAGGAAGAAATTTTTCTCTCTGAGGATGGTGAGGCACTGGAAGAGGTTGCCCAGAGAAGTTGTTGAGGCCCCATCTCTGGAGTTGTTCAAGGCCAGGTTGGATGGGGCTTTGAGCAATCTAGTGTAGTGGGAGGTGTCCCTGCCCATGGCAGGGGGGTTGGAACTCTATGATCTTCAAGGTCCCTTCTATCTTAAACCATTCTACGATTCTGTGATTCCGTGATTTTTGGTTTTGGGTTTATTGGCCTTTTTTGATGACATAATATTATTAGTAGATGCCTGCAGTGAACTGATTGCTCTTTAACATCTTTCAGCTACACTAAAGAAAGGAGTGGAAATAATAAGTTTGGGGAAAAAAAAAAAAAGGCTTTTTAAATGGTAACACACTTGCATTTAGGCATCAGAGCCAAACATAGTAAAATAAAGACAGAACAACATCCATGTTTGATCTCTCTGGTGCCTCATTCTTCTTCAGGGGATTGATCACTAAGAAAATTATTCAGAATTATTAACAGAGAATGCAGACATAAATCAGAGATTGTTCTCACAACAAGAGATGAAGTCCCATAGGGATCCAAAACTCAAAACAGAGTCTTCACGTCATTGCTGAAATTAAAGAGGAAGTTATTTCTGTGGCTCAGGAGTGGATCCTTGTATTGTGAGTAACTCTGTGATACTCAAGAAAATGAATATAAATGTCGGTAGTTCTCCTGCAGCTCACAGGAGCAAGTCAAGAATGGTTTCGCTGCCTAGTAGAAATATGCTGGGATTCAAAAATTACTTGAGTGGTTTGGCCTCTCTGACACTGTGACCCAGAGAAATTGAGAATCATTTTGGAAAAGTGTTTGCTATGCTTTAGCTTTGGGAAGCTTCAGGAATTATTCTGATAGTACGAAATAAACACAAACCAAGCTGTATTCAGTGCCCCAAACCATCACTCATTTCTTAACTTGCAACAGCCCCACCACAGTAGTGGCTTGGGACAAGGCAGAAAAAAGAACAAATGGCAAATGATTAATACCAACCTCTGCTTTGTTTGTTTGGCCATACTGGCTTTACTCTAGTGATATTTCTAAATGGCAATCAGGGTGTAACTCTGCAGTGGCTATTACTTTCAGGGAATAATAATTCTAATAGCATCAGTTGGAGAACTGTAGTCTCCATGATTCTCTGCAAAAGAAGCTGAGAAAAAAATCTCAGCTTGCCTTTTTACTATGTTCTTAAATTTATCTTAAACAAAACGGAGAAAGGTCACTAGAGACCTTTCTGGCAAATTGCTAGTGGCAGTAAAAGTATTTTTTTTCTAATATATAAACATATATGTAAAAGAAAAATGAATTATTTTCCAAAACATTTCAAAATATATGTATTTTGTTCATGCCTGTGTGTACTTTTCCTTTTGTGCCAGGGCCTGTATCGTACTCTAAAGGTCTGTTTTTCCCATGTATGAATCCTTTGCCATTTCCCCCTCAGAGCCAGACAATCTATTGTTTTACCAAAGGGACAGAGGAGGGGAAATGGCTGCTCTCATCCACAGCTGAGCACTCTACCCTTCCTCCCTTCCTTTGTCGCTGTTAGGTGACAGACATTATGAGAACACAGACTGTGCATCCTGTGAGTAATTTATACCAGTGTCAAAATGTTTTGTAGTAACATTTGGTGAAGTTCCAGGAAAAGAACTTACAGCCAAATTTTACACTACCAATTCAGTCTGAAAACAAAAAAGGAACATATCTTCTTTTTTCACATCCTCTTAGATAATACTGTCCAGGTGGTCTACCTTATATATATATATATATGGGGAATATTTAAGCATTAATGTGTTACATGATTTGGTGGATGAAAAGTATGATAAGTGAGCTAAATTTTGCATTTTCTCCACTGTTACTATGTAAGCATTTCTGCCACTAAGAATGTCAGTATGGTAGAGCAAAAACATCAAGTGCAGATAAATCTGGAGCCTCCTGCTCCTCAAGTCAGAGACCGTGATAGAAATGGTTCCATCTCAAATTTATCTGATGTCTCATATCAGACCAAGAGCTCACCAGTAACACAATAGCAATGCCTAAGCATATTACATGATTAGGTTGGGTGTGTAGTATAAAGGTGATATATCTACAGAGATTTGTTTTGGGGGAACACATTTTTTCCTATGGAATTCTTCTGTAAGTCTGTTAAATTAAACATTTAGATTGGACATTAGGAAAAATTTCTTAAATGAGAGGGTTATCAAGCATTGGAATGGGCTGCCGAGGAAAGTTGTTGAGTCACGATCCCTGGGGATATTCAAAAGACTTAGATGTAGTGCTTAGGGACACAGTTCAGTGGACTTGGCAGTGTTAGGTTTATGGTTGTACTCAATGATACTAAAGATATTTTCCAACTTCAAGTGTACCATCTTTAGAGCAGAAATTCTAATTTCGGTTATGTATTTTTTGTCATGGTTTAAACTCAGCTGGAAGCTAAGCCCCACACAGCCACTCACTCACTCTGCTCGGTGGGATGGGGGAGAGAATCAGAAGGGTAAAAGTAAGAAAGCTCAGGGACTGAGATACAGACAGTAAGGCAAAAGCTGTATGCACAAGCAAAGCAAAACAAGGAATTTATTCACTGTTTCCCATGGGCAGGCAGGTGTTCAGCCATCTCCAGGAAAGCAGGGCTCCGTCACACGTAACCGTGACTTGGAAAGATAACCACCATCACCGATGAGTGTCCCTCCTTTCTCCTTCTTCCTCCAGGTTTTATTGCTGAGTGTGATGTCATATGGTATGGAGTATCCCTTTGGTCTGTTGGGGTCAGCTGTCCCAGCTGTGTTACCTCCCAACTCCTTGTGCACCCCCAGCCTGCTCGCTGGTGGGGCGGTGTGAGGAGCAGAAAAGGCCTTGGCGCTGTGTAAGCGCTGCTCAGCAAAAACGAAAACCACCCTGTGTCATGAACACTGTTTTTAGCACAAATCCAAAACATAGCCCCATGGTAGCTACTATGAAGAAAATGAACTCTACCCCAGCCAAAACCAGCACATTTTTTCCACAGTGGTTTTCAGTGTTTGCTTATTCACAAGACACTGAATATTTTCTAGGATATAACAGATACATGCATAACATTTAAACTAAAAAGGCCTGCTTTTCAGATTAAGAAAGACATAATCTGAAAGGTGTCTTTCCAGAACCTTGAAGTAACCTGTGAACTACCAAGATCCAAGGAACGGAATTTGAAAACCAGTTCTCAAACACAAGAGTATTGCAGACTTCAAACACCACTCCACACAAATATAATATATTATACCACATATCACATATCCATTGGGCTCAGCACATAGTAAAGAAATGCATCTTAGAGAAAGAAATACTATAAAACATACATAGTACTTTTGATTAATGAAATAGCTAAATTTCAATATATTTTTTGCTTTTGGTATATCTTTACTGCAAAAATATTTTACCAGAACTCTCTTTTTATGAATTGGTATATTATCTGTACTAAATTAGGCCTTGAATCAGATCCTACTTAGTTGATGGCTGTTGCTAATGACAACTAGTCCGCACTCCCATTTCTGCAAGCAGAGGCTCGACTGTGCATAAACAGCATATTCTATAACTTGAACTGATATTTCAGATCATGACAGTTGACACGGCTTACAGAAGTACCGTCTTGAGCATCTTACCCTGGCATATTCATCCTTGCATTGCATTTGTTTCACATTGCTATTTAAATGTCAGTTTGCCCCTAATTTAGTACACATTCAAATCAATCAGGTTCTCTGTTTTCTTCATAAAGTTATATCTAAGAAAATGAAATTTCCAACAACTTTTTTTGCCACATCACTGCCAGCCTAAATATACACATTTTGATTTTGTTTGCTTCACACACTGGGTCCAGTTTGTCTTCTACCCATGCTTTTGCCTCTGTAGCCATGTCCCTTTGTCACAAGGATCCCTCCTACTTAGTACACTGTTTTTAACACTGACCCATCTAAAGTGACTGTAGATGGAATGTGAGTTATGAATGTGGGTTATTGGTGTTTACAAGAGCATACCAGGGTAATGAGGACCCCATGCTTTGTTTTGTTTGTACTTTTCCCTAATCTTTTGCTCCTCCCTCCTGATAGAACAAAGTTTCAGACTAGATTTACAGGGGTTAGACTGTGAAAGGCAATTCTTTGTATGTTAACTTCTCATATGCAAAATACATGAGATGATTGGCTTCAATCCAAAGGAAATATCACAGGGGTGGAGAGCATTAAAATGGTAGCAATACTCAGGATGGGATTATATTCACAGGAAAAATTTCTTGACTCTCCACTTCTCATCCTACCCCAAGTTCTCACCTTGAAATTGCCAGTAATTGATTTTGTAAAATTAAAAAAAAAAGTGAAATGATGCCTGAATTTTAAGAAATCCAGTAGCAGTGAAATAAATGGAGAGGTTGTTTTCAAATTTACATACTGAGAATAAAGGACCTACATAGTCTTTTTAGATATGTTAACTCTCCTTAGCACTCGAGTCCTATTCTTAGGCATTTGAATTCCCTGCAGCACAAGAAAACCCCACCATAATATCTTTGTTTATATCAGTAACTAGTCAGTGAATATGGAATACATGCAATGATGTATAAAAAACTACTTGCTGTAGGTAAGTAAACAGACTTGATTAACTGCTTCATTAGAGCAAAAGAAAACACATTTACAGTTGAATGAGGAATTGCCATTATACTACAAAAATATTTTGGGTTCAGGTATGTATAAATCTGTCTCAGAAAAGCAAATGTGCTGAATATAACTTTTTGGTTGGGTGGGTTTGGTTTTTTGCCTCACGACCACGTAATAGGCAATAATTTCATTTATGTGAAAAGAGTCCATTGGTATAAATATTCTTAAAATGATTTGAAGATTTGCAACTGTGTGAATAGCAGTACTTTTTGAAGGGCCTGTTTGATTCATACATTGCAAACAGAATGAGGAATACATGTATTCTTCACATTTCAATCAAAACCTGGGAATACATGTCCAATTTTATTTAGGTTGAAGTGTCTAACTCCTCACAATAACTTGTACCAAAGTGATGCAAAAAAATATGGTTTTCTGCAAGCATTGCATTTATCCTGAAATTTCTTGTGTCTGTTGCGAAAATCAAAATGAAACACTTTTTTTATGTGCTATTTTATTATTTCATTTTATTGCAATGAGGAAAAGATCCATTAATTTGACCAGTGAGATTCACTGCAAATGTTACTAGTAATTATTTAATGTATTTAATGACTTCCAAGTCATTGATAACAGTAAGAAGCACATGCCAGGAACTGAATCCTAAAGGAGATCACTAGATAGACAGTAACTCCTACAGTGAAAGCCCAGAATTAGCTAGTTTCTGTTTTGCTGAACTTGTGCAGGCTGTTCTTATATCATTCTAATTTCTTCATAAACATGTACTTCAGTATCGAGTCAAATGCCTTAGAGAAATCTGTACAGAAGAAATCAATTGTACCTGCTACCAAGCATCCTACTCAAAAGATTTTTCTGTAATTTTTGCCAGATTGGCATTAATTATATTGGTTCCTTTAACCTTTTAGTTAATATGTGTATCAGCCATATCACTATTTTGCCCAGGGCTGATGTTACAATGATGAGCCTGTAACTGTGAAAAGTTGACCAACTTACTCTCTTTAAAATAAATTGTGAAACATTAGCTTCTTCCAAAACGTTGGAGCTTTTCCAGCATTTCAAGGCTTATTGAAAAATCAACATTAACAGCCCAGAGAGCTCCTTAGCCATATCCTTTAAACCTCTTAGTCATAAATTACGTGACAATGCTTTTAAATGTGTAGCTTTAGAAAAGCTAATCACCCTATTCGTTGCTTTCATCAAATCTTCATGTGACATGATTCAGATAGATGTTTATTCTCCAAATAGAACTAATATATTTGTTGAACATCCAGTCATTTACTGATAATTTTATCATTTTTCTCAAAAAAACCCCACAATATCAAGATAAAGATCATTTTGTCTTTATACTTTTTTTTTTCACTGAGACCGATATAAAATTATGTTCTTATGTTATTGCTGTTTTTAATAGATGTAGATTAATCCTGTATTCCTTGGCATTCCATACCTTTTTTTTTTTTATAACTCCTAGCTTGTAAGAGATATTTATTACTTTTTTGTTGTTGTTTTATCTGTCACATGTAACTGCTCTCTTTTACATTCCGAATCACATTCATTTGTAAGCATTTGCGGCCCTCTTTCTCCAGGGTGACCATAGCTTTTCCAGTACTCACCAAAGTATTCTTAAACAGCTCCTCGATATCTCTCATATTTTCATGCTTTTATTTCTTTCTCCCTATTTTTACCTTCATCCCACAATTATATTTAGCCTGCAATTTTTTCAGGTCTTTGAAAAAAGCATTGCCCGTAACTATTTCTGAGTGAAAACAATGACCTAGTATAGTACATTATGCTTAGAATATATGTGAAGAGATATAAATATTTTACAGTAGAAGGTTTCAATATCGTAAAGTCAAAGATTTTTTCTTTCTGTCTTTCTTTCAAACATCACAATTCCTGTATTATTGCATTTGAAAAGAATAATGTCAGAGATAACAAGGGTAAGGTATTTGAGGGCTTTCCTGAGTGCATCTGTGAATACCGTGTCCAGGTTTTTAGCCATACTCAATAGTGCTGGTTTTGTACAACTGTTAGTATTAAGAATTTCTTCCTTGCTGTAACTCTTCATAAATAATCATATGCCTCTACCACATCCTGCCACACCAGGGAAGTAGGAAAAGTGCACATATATAAACACTTAGCAGTATAGTTCAACACAATAGGTACTGTCTTTCAAAACTTCAGCCAGTCTTGAGCCTTACAAAAAAAAAAAAAGATAACTAAATATTTTCTCAGACCTCTCATATCTCTGTTCTTTTGTAACTGAAAACACAAAATATAAAACATCCTTACCTGGAGAAGGCGTGTATCCCTGTTTTGTCTTTGCTGGGTAAGGTTGATACAGGTTGGGGTTCTGGCTCAACATCTTAACCATTAAAAAGAATTTTTTCACTTCACACAACACCTTCATGTATGTGCCAAATCTGTTTCAAACACACTTATTTCAAAGTACTGAACCAACAGTGTAACTACCTTCCTGTTTGAATCCTTGTTCATGCAGTCAACACTACTGTTTTACTTTTGCACTTGGCCTCTTAATCCATTCCACTAATTAGTTTTTTTACCCTCTAAACCCCTATAGTATGTGCCTGCTGTGCGCATGCTTTGACCTTTAATCACCAAACCCTCCATTTTCCACACAGATGTTTACTACTGTTATCTCCCCATTTTATCTTGGCTTACATATTGACTTCTCATCACTGGATTTGTCCTGTTAACCTTGCTCTATTTTTTTTAAAGCAAGCACCGCATGGTATTTCCTTTTTTTAGAAATACATTAGATGGCACAATTGTGAATGAAAGGTGTTGAATTCTTAGCCAGGTCATCTAAAGACCTTTGTTTATCTATTGCAGTTGAAGAAAAGGCTTTATCTAATGCCTTGTGTAAGGGGCAATAGAGGGTAGACAGCTACTGATTCAAGCTGAGGATAAAATGCTGCATTAAGTTCTCAGAAATGACACTTCCTCAGAAAGAAAATAATTGTTTTGTAACTAGCCAAGAGCATAAAGTACAGGAATGTTGCACTTCTCTTCAGGACAAGTCAGCATTTTGTAGAAATTCTATGTCTTACAGCCAGCCATGCCCACAAGCTACAGAAATATCAGTTTATTTATGCCACGGCATCTGCCCTCTTCTCTCCTCAGAGCACAGCTGTGGTGGGGCTTACACAGCTACATGGTGTGAGAGACGTGTTCTCTCTTTATTCTGGGATTTATCCCTATTATTTTTCTTAGCATGTGAAACACCAAATTGTAAATTCTTTGAACCATGCTAATATCTTTTTTGTTTCTACTGTGAAGCCCATTCAATATATCAGTGCTAGAAAAGTGGTTAAGGTTCAGTTAACATTATCTCAGGGTACATTAGCTAGACATGACCCTCTGTCAGGACAAAGTTGCCTAGCTGAATCACATCTACCCATAGAACTGTATCATAGACAGTTTGGTTGCCTTGTCTTGCCTTGGGGGTAGCAAAAACATTAAAATGATTAAAAACTGTTATAAAGGCAGAAAAAGGCTGAATATAAACTGATCAGTATTCTTACACTTGGTAACAGAAAAGTTGCAAAGTTTTTTTGTTCAGAAAAGCTTTGTAGTGATTTATCCATCAATGACTACTGCCTAGACATTGGCTTTAAACAAAACATGGGCAGAGAGGGGGAAGGCCTGCAGGCTGCACTACTTGACAGAGGATTATAACAAAAATAATAATAATAAAAGAAAATAAAAAAATTCCACAGTCTAAATTCTGGATACTATTTATTTCCCATTTGGTACCCTCAGAAACTGTGCCGTCCAACACTTCCAGCAACATGTGTTCCAAAGGTTACCACTCCCAAATAAACTTAATAGCCCTTGTATCTGGACTTCCTTCATGATTAATAATGACCTGATGACCTTATCTGTATTTTATAATGAAACCTAAGGTGACTCTGTAATTTTAGTTTCCTTACACTTTCCTCATATGTATTGTACGTGGTCTTTGCTGTATGATTGTACAAAGTACGTTTGCTATTGTACTCTCTACCAAATGCTATGTACTTAAGTCAGCAATTAACAAAGTTCAAATCAGTCAGTAGGATTAATTTCTTTTATGGTAGTAAGTGATCTTTTTATACGCAGGCCAACTAGCATCTTCTGCTGTAATTGGAGGTCAGATCTGCTTGTAGTCAACTAGTCATTGAGTGTATTTGAGTCCACCCGGCAGGCAGATCTCAGGGACACAACCAAGGAAATCTTTTTCTAATGAAGATAAATCCAGTCTCAAGTAGGATTCTGCTAGAACAGAAGAGATGACCTGATTCACTCAATTATAAGGACGGAAGGTTTAGAGGAAGTGGATATAGGTGAATCTAGTTTTAGTTGAAAAAGATTGGCAGTTTTACTATAAGTTATGATCTTATTTGAGGAAAGCAAAGCCTAAGGATTGGCCTTTCTAAAGGACAGGGTCACAGATGTGCGATCTGTGGAAATCACCTAATTACTCAGGATTCAGAGCCTTCAGTCTCACCAGAATGTGAAAATCATCTTTAAGCTAAACCAGAATAGGTTACATTAAAGTATGCTATCATTTCCTTTATTATGTCTCCAAGTAACGGAATAGACTTCATAATGTTTGCATTTCAGTGAGTAAATTCACTTTTGCCTTTACTTTAATGTATGTCTACTGTTAAGAATGATTTGAGGAGAGCTGCCAAACAATAAGTATCCCAAGAGTGTGACAAGACTTTTTAAGGCTCATCCATTGCCAAGCAGTGACACCCCATAAATAAGACAAAGTCCTCAAAGGTTTGCAGAGTGCTCCTTTACTGAGCTGCAAGAGTGCTCTCAAAGCCTCTTATTACCAGAACGCTTTTGACTTCCAACAGACAATGAAGCAAGAGTCTCAGATCCATTGGAATTCTCAGGATTCTTCCTAGCAAAAAGTGGCAAATCTGTTTGTGCTAGGTTCACAGGCTGATTTTAGGCTCAGCATCGCACAGTGCAACTTGAAGGAAATTTGTCAAGGAGACATTGTAAACCCAAGGCAGTAAGTGATACCTCTACTGAAACAGAAGAAGAATGAGAAACATCTAAGCTTGGGACCAAGGAATGTTTGTATGTTAGGTTAGCAAAAGCAAATCAGAGGAAACTGAGCTCTGACTCACAAAGATTTGGAACACACATCTGATCAGGATTCATTAGAAATATCATCCAGACAGGAATCTGCATTCAATTTTTTTTTCCCTTTCAGACCATCCACCTGCTACCTGACATGCACGGAAGTATGAGAACACTGCTTCATCTGAAAGGTCAGGTTTGATGGAGGCTTAGTAAGTGTAACATTTCTCTGACAGAAAATAATAGTAATAATAATAAAAAAGTAATCTCCCCTTTTCCTTACCCTTTCTTTACCAATTTTAAATTCTGTATGAAAAAATATTTTCTGTAGTAATAAACTTCTGTCTGAAAATCCCCCTCTGTTGTGTGATATTCTACAGTATAGGATCAGTTGTGGTTTAAAGTGCCTTGATAACTGAGCAGACCAGAAATTTACTGGCAATGTGGGACTGCAGAATAGTGGACACGATGTGAATTGTAAAAACTTGCTGGTAAATGCTTTCTGTTCAACTATTTAGAAATCCTGTGAAGATCTACTGCTGTAATTAGACAGGAACCAAAACTGGTATTGGCCCTATAAACTCTACTGAGTGTTCCTTTTAAAATTCTGTATTCAACAGAGTTCAGAAGTTAAATGTCAAAGAATAAAGATGTTCTATTTTGGAGATTATCCACAAAGCAGCAGGTCTGAAATTTGGCAAATATCCATTTCTCACTGAGTTCTCAGCCAGAGAGAGATTAAAAATAATAGTGTAAGGGGCTGACAACTAACCTTCTTGTAATCATTGAACAGTTCATTTCAGTTGTCTCATCTGTATTACTCCCACATCTCTTGATACTTTTCTATGGCAGTCTTATTTCTTTCTAATATAGGAAAGACTTTTATGGAGATATCAATGTAAAAAGAGGTTTTAAGAAGAAAACGGATCTATTAATGCATGAAGTAAGAGGGGAGCATTATACAGAATGTTTAAAATATTGAATTCTCTGTTCTATTCCCATTCAGAAAATAAACAAACAAACAAAAACCCAAAACAAACAAACAAACAAACAAAAACAGCCAGAAAAGAACTCTGAGCAGTTACAATAAAAAAAATATGGATATAATAAGGTAGTTTAGTGATAAAAAAGGGGGAAAAAATACATTGGAAAGCAATCACTGTTTCTAAAACCCTTGTAGAACAGGTGATCTGCATTTTTCTCAGGTAATAGTTCATCCTCAAGCCCATTAAAAGCAACAAAAAAATTGATATTTACTGCAACACCCTATAGATACTAGTTAACAGCAACTGAAAAGAATTTTTAATATACTGAGGAACGACTGGAGAAATACGAAAATATAGTTGGAAAAAATACTTATTATCTAAAATGTTAAGGAGAATATTCATCGAAGAACTGTTAATAAATCATATATATTATTAACAGAAACATAGCAAGCTATAAGAGTATAAAATCTCTATATATCTTGAGAATCAATTTATAAAGACTATAACTAATGAAGTAAAAAAAAAAAATCCAATTAAAATCACAGAACAAACAATACAATAGTTCTGTATTTAAGTTTTGCTTTTTAAAAAATCATACAGAGCATAATATGGAAATAGCCACTGATGTTGTAGACAGAATTAAAACAAAGGTTTGAGATGACAATGATGTTTACAAGATTAATATTCCTAAACTCAAGTGGGAAAATATCTCCTCATCACATGCTTATGTTTAAGCTTCCAAACTAGAACTAAATATCAGCATCTGAATCATTTTCCTAAAACTCACTGTAGTAAAATTAAATTATTTAGCAGGTACTGCCTGCACCTCTTTGCTTCTCTTTCAAAGGGTGTTGCTACAATCTCATAATTTTAAAATGAAAGAGTATTTTCAAATTATGTTAGAATTTATTTTGAAAAAGATCATAATTACATTATTAAACAAGTTCTAAATACTTTTTTTTTCCCCAGGTTTCTTTCAATGTAGATTTTTTTTCTCCTAATAAAAAAAAAAAAAAGTAAAAAAATACTGAATTTTTTTTTACAATTTTCATTGCTAAAAAGAAAATTACCAGCTCTGGGGATTTTATACAGATGTTTACAAACTCCTTTTACCTCCAGAGTGCATTAAGAAGAACTAAGGATTTTTAAACTCAGAACAGGCTTTGCAAACTGGTGAATTGATATGAAACTTCATAGATTCCATGGCTGCTAAGAGGCAGCACACAGTGACAGGCAATGACGACTACATCTCCCAACTCACTAGCCAGATTAGCTGAGTACAGCAGTACAGTATCCTGATATACTTCAGCAGTACATCATTAGTGTTATTTATTTACACTACTTTAACACTCTGTATGGATAATAGATCAAAAAAAGACAGTCCCTGTCTCAGAAAGCTCACAATCTAAATATAAGACCTGAAACAAAAGATGAATATAGACAGTCAGGGAACAAAGAGAAAGCAATGAGACATGGCTGATCTTGGCATACCAGCAGACTTAAGTTTTTACTTTGTTTTGTTTTCAAAGAACTCCGTGGAGTAAGAAAGTGAAGGAGGAATTTGGAAAAGGATAAAAGAAACATTTTTCAGTTGTTTACAGAGATATCCTCCCAAAAGGCAACAGGAGGAAAAACATAAAGGTGCTTGTATAAAAGTCAAACGAGATGGCATCATAGATTTAGTAGGTGCAGAAATGACCTTTTGAAATACCAAGGCGTCAGCTGAATTATTTCATTTGAATCAACCGATTCAAAGAACGAAAAACAGGACAGCATGAAGGCTCCACGAATATTTCCTTAGAGTTACAGGTAGCTTTAGAATTGTTTGAAGGCTTGTTGCTTCCAGGGCTTTTAGGATTGCATTGGCTGTGTAAATACAAAACCTATTTTAGGGTTCCATTCCACTTACTTATCCATCTTTAACTTCAGTTAATTGCCTAATTGTGCTAAAGTTAAGAGCATTATCTGAGTCTAAGTGATACCCACTGCTGGCAGATGAAAAGAAACGTTCCTAAAGTGGAGGGTGGTACTTCAGAACCAGCTATGTTTCCATTCTCACTACAAACTGGTGTGCTATTCTCTGTAGATCTGTATGGGGTTTTTTGCATCACTTGAGGGCCCTTAAAATACAGAAAAGGTATATGCATTCAGGAACAAAAAAAGAACAGAACATTAAGAGGAATGAATATGAACTATAAGGACTGAAGCAATTGATTATATTACCTCAGTTTAATGCATGTTTAAGGTGAATGGCATCCTGGGGTGCATCAAGAAGAGTGTGGCCAGCAGGTCGAGGGAGGTCATCCTCCCCCTCTACTCTGCCCTGGTGAGGCCACATTTGGAGTACTGTGTCCAGTTCTGGGATCCCCAGTTCAAGAAAGACAGGGATCTGCTGGAGAGGGTCCAGAAAATGGCTACTAAGATGATTAGGGGATTAGAACATCTCTCATATGAGGAAAGGCTGAGGGACTTGGGTCTCTTTAGCCTACAGAAAAGAAGATTGAGGGGGGATCTTATTAATGCTTACAATACAAATACTTAAAGGGAGGGTGCCAGGGGGATGGGAACAGTCTTTTTTTCAGTGGTGCCCAGTGATAGGACAAGAGGTAATAGGCACAAACTTGACCACAGGAAGTTCCGTCTTAACATGAGGAGGGACTTCTTTACTTTGAGGGTAGTGGAGCACTGGCACAGGCTGCCCAGAGAGGTTGTGGAGTCTCCCACTCTGGAGACATTCCAAACCCGCCTGGACGATGTCCTGTGCAACCTGTTGTAGGTGACCCTGCTCTGGCGGGGGGGTTGGACTAGATGATCTCCAGAGGTCCCTTCCAACCCTAACCATTCTGTGATTCTGTGATTCTGTGACCTGTGTTCCCCTTCCTCCACGCAATGATTGGCTCCATTCAGGCACTCCAGCATGTTTTTAAATCAGTAGTCAAACGGCTCAGTGCAAGACAACAGAGAGGCCATAACCTGGCATCACGCTATCAAAGTCAGAGAATTTACTATGCTATAAAACTGTTGTTGGACAAGAAAGGAGCTATGAAAATGCAATTTAAAGAAAACATAAAGTTTATCTGAGGCCTCCTAATTACTGAGCTACATTTTCTTTCTATTTTAAATGTGTGATTCTCTTTCACTTCCATGGCATTTTTCTTTGCTCTGTAAGTTTTTATTAGCCCTAGGGATCAAGAATCAGATGGTTTCCTTCACTTTGCTCTTAATATCAGCTTTTTTGGGGTTTGTGGTAAATACACATTAAGCTATATTTTGTTTTAAATCGCAATAATCCTTCTGGGTTAAAATTGTAAAATGTTACATATTTTTGAATTAAAGATTTCATTAAAATTATCTGAATCAAACTTTTTAGCAATTTTGCTTATTGATTTTGTGAGTGGATATATATCTCTAGCAGAACGTCTTTGATTTCACAGAAATATTAAAATTACTGTTGATACTGCTTAAGTCTAATATTACATCTCCCATAGTAGCCCAAAACCACAATGCCAGAATTAAGTGCAAGAAAACCCAAAGAGAAAGCTATGGGATAAGAAAGGTGGTTAAAGGTAATGTCTCCTTACATTTCATTTCAATATTACATGCTTATAGGTGTTTCTGTTTTTCTAGTACATCAAACAGTTCAATGACATTAAATGATCTCAGTGTGGGCACTTCCATTATCTCTACAGTAAGCAGGTGAGTGGCTGGGAGAGAGATGGTAGAAAGCCAAAGACTTTTGTGTTGCTTCTTGATGATCATCTTATTGAAATGAAGGTGAGTGAGAGAGTGAGAGGGCATTCTCACAAAGACTGAAAAAGGAAAACCCAACCAAAAACCACCCAAAACAACAAACCAAACAACCAAATCACCAAAACTAAGCAAGTGTAATTATCTCAGTATAATGTGGAGAAAATAAACAGATTTTTAAGCACCGTGCTAATATACCTGCGGTCTAGTAGTTTCTAAATTGCTTCCAGAGACAGAGGTAGGTTCTCAATGATGTCATCTCTATCTAAAGAAGTGTCATAGCTCAACTAAAAATTATTGGTGGAAAATGGCTATAGTTTAGCAGCTCTTGTAATGAAGAAGATGAGAACGATCTATGGACAAAATTAATTCCCCAGGTTCTTTAACTACTTTACTATAAATATTTCCATAAAAACAAAACAGGCATTATTCCTAATAGCTGAGGAAATAACATGTACTTCTATGTACGTATAACTTAGTGCTTTCCATGGACTTGTAGTATTGGTTTCATCTTCACTTTTTTCTGTCTTGCAGACACTATGAAAGAGTAATTTCACCTGTTCCTCCAAGTCTGTGTCAAACTGAAACTCTATTAAAATGCCACTGCCATTGAACTGCAAAAGATTCTGTATGCCAGTTACAAGCTCTTTCCTTTAAAACAATCACATACTCTTTACTCCATGAATCTAGAAGATAGACTGATACTAGTAAGCAATTTATAAAACCCAAATCGTATTTATTGAGAAGTAGTGGGTGTGCTTTTCTGTGAATGTAACTGGACCTTTCACTTCCAACACAAACTCCAAAGCCCACTGGCAGCCAAGACAGTGTGTAGCACATAACAAAAACTGTTTATGGGTAAACCGTAAGAGTCTGTTCCATAAAAGACCTGAGTACTATAGTAAGCATGTAGTGAACATTACAGAGAAGCAAGGGAAATCTGTTTCCACGGACGACCTTCATGATTTGCTTTTTTGCTGCTTTCTGTAGATTCTTGTTCATTCACTTCTAGCCTAGCAGGCATGCACATGAGTGCAAAAGGCAGTATCAGTCAGAAATAAAACAACATTATTTGTATTAGCTGTTCTGGCCTGAACGAGTGTGGACGAGTGGTTTTTACACTCCTCATTACACAAGGACAAAACTACACTAAAAGAAAAATACCGTCAACTTTCAATTTAATCACAGAAATTCTGGATGAAGGTAAATTCAGTAAAGAATATAGGCAATAAAATGTCTGTAAATTGGGTTTTAAAACTGGAGTGTATTTATCAAAGTGGACCTTTGAGAATACAAATCATAGAACCACAGAATGGTTTAGGTTGGAAAGGACCTTGAAGATCATCGAGTTCCAACCCCCCTGCCATAGACAGGGACAC
>NW_009647680.1:942009-975185 GCF_000708025.1 Charadrius vociferus
CTCCTCATAGGAGAGGTGCTCCAGCCCTCGGATCATCCTCGTGGCCCTCATCTGGACGCGCTCCAACAGGTCCATATCCGTCTTATGTTGGGGACTCCAGAGCTGGATGCAGTACTCCAGGTGGGGTCTCACCAGAGGAGAGTAGAGGGGCAGAATCACCTCCTTTAACCTGCTGGGCACACTTCTTTTCATGCAGCCCAGGATACAGTTGGCCTTCTGGGCTGCGATTGCACATTGCTGTCTCATGTTGAGCTTCTGGTCAATCAGCACCCCCAGATCCTTCTCCTCAGGGCTGCTCTCCAGCCATTCCCTGCCAAGCCTGTATTTGTGCTTGGGATTGCCCCGACCCAGATGTAGGACCTTGCACTTGGCTTTGTCGAACTGCATGAGGTTGGCTTGGGCCCACCTCTCCAGTCTGTCCAGGTCCCTCTGGATGGCATCCCTCCACTCCAGCATGTCTATCTCACCAAACAGCTTGGTATCATCGGCAAACTTGCTGAGGGTGCACTCGATCCCACTGTCCATGTCACCGACAAAGATGTTGAACAGTACAGGTCCCAGTTCCGACCCCTGAGGAACACCACTCATCACTGCTCTCCACTTGGACATTGAGCTGTTGACAGCAACTCTTTGGGTGCGACCGTCCAGCCAGTTCTTTATCCACCAAGTGGTCCATTTGTCAAATCCATGTCTCTCCAATTTAGAGACCAGCATATTGTGTGGGACAATGTTACACTTGGATCAAAGCCATACTTATGAAAGGAAAAAAGCTTTGATTTCCTTTAAACTTCACCTAAATAATAGACAACTTGAATATTCCACCCATGGGTAATCAGGAGTTAACTGTTTCTGTAATTGTATTATCTGCTGTTTGTGTCAGGTGGGAGAACAGACTCATCTCACAGAGAAATACACACAGGCACAGACACAGACACAGAACTTCACATGCTGTTTTTCAGCACACGGCTATATGTTTGTACTTACACAGTTTGAGACACACAAGCGCTTTGTCTGTCAAAGTGCACCTGATTTTGCACAGATAGAATTAGAGATTGAAGACAGGAAGGTATTTTATACATGCTCAGTTCCATTTGGATACAGCTACCTGTCAGAGAGAGAAATAAGCCATAACTTATTGCCCCCCAACCTAACACATACATGCCAGAGAAGAAGGTGGCACACTACCCTTTGCAAAAGATAGACGGTGTTAGCCCCAGCCCCAGATGAACTCAATGTCAATGTCATCACTGTCATTAGTGGCAAAAACTGCCATTCAAAAGCAGCATGGGTTTATGTAGAGGCAAATTAAAATTATTGGGATAGGCCTTTACCTAAAATAAATTAGGCCTAACTCCAACTGAGGACATGGTCCATCACCTCTATGGCACACAGAGGGTCTTGTAATCTAAGTGCAGTACGACTATCATTTTATTTCCTTGTGGAGTTACATTTAGCTGTTGTCATAAACATTTGATGAAGAGCTAGCACATGCCTGGGGGTTATAGGACATGTTACTGTAGCAACCAGAAAAATAATCTTTTTTTTCTTACCTTAGTAATAATCTAAAGTAAGAACAAAATGGGGATGGTGAAAGTCAAAGAAATCTGTGTAACAGTACACCAGAGAAGTATATCACAGTCATGTCAAGGGTTTTGAAGGAAATAGCATGTACTAGTTTTCCATTACAGCAGCAGAATCTGCACAAGGTCTAATGATCAAAAACATTGATTTATTCCTGTCACAAGCCTTCAGTCCCCCCCTGGCTTCTAATTAAATCCATCTTGCATTCAACTCTGGTATATAACCCTTCTGTTGTACACAAGATAAAACCACTTGCTGTACCTAATGCCTGCAGCCCATATCATTACTCTGACAAAACATTACCCTCAGACAAAGGACCCAAGAGTGGTCCATGTGGATAGGAACAATATCTGAATCTTAAGACTCCAAAGTGATAGGACAGAGGGACTCCATCTCTAAAAAACTACGGTTTTATTATTTTTCAGGTTTACAGAAAATATTTCAGGACTGAAAATAGCTCTCTGAGCGCAACACTTCGCAACTTTGAGGCACAGTTGCAAGATTAATTCTTGAATGATAAAAAAACAAAGTGTATGCAGCTAATGTCCTGTACATACAGTGTACTGTGCTACTAACACAAATTATGGCATGTAGATTTAAGAGCAAAATCTGGATTGTGGTAAACCTCAAATGCTTCAATGTCTATATCCAAGATTTTGCTTCTACTTTTCTAAATACTAAGGACCTACGTGGAACTGTCCTTTCAAGGGGGTAAATGAAGATACAATACAAACTGCATGTTGCTTTGTGATTATATACTCTATCCCCTGCAGCTAAAGAATAATGGTAGTATAGCAAGACTTTTTTCTGACATTTCACAGCTGACATCCTTAAATTGAAAACCTTAATAATTATATTTTTCCAATATAAGATATTCAAGTATCTGTACAATTTTCTCTCATGATGTTCAAATGTATATTTGTGTGTGTGAGCATCAAAATGGCAATTTATGATCCTAACACTTTTATATCTTAAATGATAACACTGCAAACTTTCATTTTTTTTCAGGTGTTGGTTTTCTACCTCAGCTTCACTGTAGCGCAAAATCCACTGCATATTCAGACAGAGACCTGAGGAAAAGGTTGTGATGTCAATAAAATACTAAATTTCAAATTAAAGATTTTTTTATTATTATTTAAAAGTATGGGGAAAAAATCATAACATGTGTGAATGCAAAGGAATATAATCTTTTGGGTTTACACTGATCTGTGAAGCAGTCATAGCTTCTTATTCATCTTCAGGTAACGTTAAAGCATTGAGCTATTCAGTGTATAGTATGGGGAGAAGGAGAGTTTGAAGTAGAAAACATTCAATAAAGGTAAAAATCCCATTCTGCAAATAATTAGCTATGTTTAAATACAATCACAGACGTGCATATATAAACATTCAAACCATAGTTTCAAATTTCTACCCATTACCAAATATAAACCTATCATTGTTAAAACTGAAGTGTTTGGTGGCAATTGATAAAGCAATAAGAATTAATGGATTTATTTTATCTTTTATTTCAATTAGTGTACAAGCAGAGTTAAGTTAGTTTGTATTATATTCCCTTAGGCTAAGAGGCTTGGAGAGAGAAATTAACTTCTTTTTCTATTAATCTATATTTTATGCACCTGTGTTTATAAACCACTTAATGCAGTGGCATTTCAGTCTAAAATGTTTTCTAAAAAATAATAACTAAGAACCACGTAGCAGACTGGAAAGCAACCAAGAGTCAGCGTACCTGGAATCCATCATTTCGCGTCTTGTTCCTGTCTTATCTTTGCTCTAAACGCAGAGCGTATGTGTGTGTGTGAAACAGATTTTTAGAATCTCTCCTAGTAAACCAAAGAATATGTAAAACTCAACTCTACATTTTTTCAGCTAAATTAAAGGCTTTGAAGATTAGAGCAACCTAAAGAATTCACATGAAAATATATTTTAATTAAAGCACAGATTATGGTGCATGCTATTAATGTCAAGGGGAATTTTTTTTGCAGTTTTCTAGCTAATTTAAGTAACAGTGATGCAAATCACTGTTTTATAATTCAACCAATACTGCCACTTTTCTATTAGACCAACCAAAAATACATGCATTCATCCATCCTGGATTTTACTAATAAGCTTTCTTTTTCTTTTTTTTTTCTCCATTTGATTTATTTATACTACATATTAATTGATCAGTGCCACTTGGGTTTGAATTGTATGCTTGAATAGCAGCAATGAGTTGCATTGCCAGGATTTTAAAAAATGCTGCATAAATTACCAATTTTTTTTTTTTTTGATAGAATATTCTCAAAACCACATAATGGCTCAGGGATTCTTCATTTAGTTACTACTATAATTCTCCATACAATATGCTTTGTTTAGGAAGACCAACGCTTGACCTTCTGTTTCTCTGAAATAGTCTTTTTATAAGGGATGGTCCTGCGTGGTGATGGGTGCTAGGCAGACTAGTCCTGCCTTGGGTAGCAAAAGAAAATCATTGCACAGAAAGACAACTACTTTTTACAGGAATGTAGCAAAATAAATACTTTAATTGATAGACTATTTACTACTATTAAATGAAGAGACCAATTCAAAGGTAAGTGATTTAACCAAGTAGAAAAACAGATTTGACACCCACCATAAGCAGAGGTGAAAATATTTTCCAGAGGTTGCACAAGAAATCACACACACGATCAAACTAATGCACGTAACCCATTATTACTTTAAATTGGATAACCAATTTATCATAAACCATATTGTCCCAATCTGTTCCTAAATGGAACATGTCAATATGAATTATAAACTTGCATGAACAGCTTAAAAGAAGAGCAGACCGTAATCTTCTTATGCATTTCCTCTGCTATCCAAAACTTTTGTGCAGGGACCATTTTTGTCACATACTTTGGCTGTTTTATTTATTAGGTATTATACCTTTGGGGCAGGATGGTCTCTTTATGAAGCTGTATACTGCCTACGTAATGGCCACTATGTTTCACTTAGGGTTTATTAGACTTCTGTAAAACAATTAATAAAATGTAAGTCCCACTCAGCTTCTTTTTTAAATCATGTAGATCACTTTTTATTTTTTTTGCTGGTGTAAACCAAGGTAACTCCACTAAAATCAACAGAGTGGCACTGCTTCATATCATCCAAGAATTTGGCTTAGATTCCTGCTTGCTGTAATTCATTGCTTAGCAATTTCAAAACAGGCTGCCCTTGTGCAGTAAACTGAGAATGCTAAATAGTTCTGCAATAGCGCTGGGTGTGCAGGGAGACAACTTTCACTAGTCATTAAACACCTCCCTTAGAGCAATTTCTGGGACTGCTCATGTTTATCTCGTTCCTTTTCCTTCACGGTCCCTCTACAAGAAATCTTTTCCTCTCTACTGCATGAGCACTTTTGTTATGAAGGCGTATCCCCCAGTGAGGATCTTTCTCCCTGTGCCATAAGCATGCCAATGCCATGGTCAGAAGATTCCCTTCTGAAATGTTATACAGGGTTTCTCATGCAAGAAATCAGGGAGAAGACATGAAACTTGAGGCTGCCTAGGGATTGTCACTACTATAATGTATTTTGGGGATTACAATGACCTTGTGAATC
This sequence comes from Charadrius vociferus, assembly GCF_000708025.1. Taxonomy (NCBI): domain Eukaryota; kingdom Metazoa; phylum Chordata; class Aves; order Charadriiformes; family Charadriidae; genus Charadrius; species Charadrius vociferus. Next base: position 947,162 of record NW_009647680.1, read on the forward strand.
TGTAATTGTGTGTCTTCATATGTTCCCAGCTACATTGCCGGCATCCTCTAGTTCCAAACAGAAAGCTATTCAAATTGGTGAGATCTGCTAAAATGTCTGTTCTTTATTTAGTGCCACAGAAATACAGAAAGTCAGAGACAAAATGATTGAGTAGTTGAGTTACCTGAGTTTCGCTTGATGTAGATTTGATAAAGGTAGTTGGTCTCAGATCTTCAAAGCTGTTTAGTCACCTGTCTCTCATCCAACTCAGTGGGAATTCAACCTCTAAACAATTTATGAATCTGATTGTTAGTCTTTTTAGTCTCCTGGCTGCACTTCCCAGTACACCAGGATCTTCTTGCCCCAATCTGCCTTTTCCATTAGGGATCTGAGAGGGGGAGAAACATGGGACATTCCTGCAAATCTCCATGCCTAACCAGAGCTGTATGAGGTTCCACTATTCATTTGTCTGCTTTGTGCCTCATTTACCTCTCACTATAAAAATAATAATTAAAAAAATCAATTAAGTTAAAATGTAGAAGTAAAACAGTTCCCCTCTTCAGAAAAGTGTGCAAAGACTTACACTAATGGCAATCACTTGCTCAGTGAGGTGGTGATGGTGGAGATGAGAATCAGAATCTGCACAAGAAATGAGGTACCCATCCAGGCAATTTTCTCACCTGTATAACAATGCACTCAGTAGTATGACTAAGAACTGCACAGCTTTACAGCCCCAAGGCACACTGCTTTTCTGTCAAGGTGTCACAAAAACAGTGTTATTCATATTCCAATATTACTTCATAGATTTATGACTCCCTCAAAAACACTTAAAAACAGTAAAATTCATCCATTGGTCAGAGACAATACAAGCAAAAGTCCAAGGGAGAAGAATTTGTTGTGAGGAAATTTAGAGGGACATGGATAACTGGACACAAAATGGATGGACTACTGCCTCTTTGTTGTGTAAACAGCAGATTGCGGTACTGCTGTTCTTCAAGGATAAAAATGTTATTTTCCAATCCCACAGAAAAGATGTTTAGTTTCTTCTCAAATTCCATAACAAGCACTAAAGAAGAACCTCTCTTCCTCCCTCTGCTTCTGTATCTTACATTCATTGCCCTTGCATGGCAAATATGCTCTTATTATTTGCTATCTGTAGCCAAATAGTATATAGAGGTCCCACGAAAGATTGGGAACTCATTGTGCTGGACACTAGACAACAACATAGTAAGAGGTAAGATACCCTGAAAATTGTATAGATTAAGCAGACATGAGCAAATATAGGAGATAAATAAAGTCAGATTTACTCAAGTTAACTTACTCAAGATCACGGAGGACACCTGTGGTAGGCTGGAGATGTGGTCCCATCCCAATTCATTACAGCAGGAGAGATCACAGAATCACAGAATCACAGAATCACAGAATGGTCAGGCTTGGAAGGGACCTCTGGAGATCATCTAGTCCAAGCCCCCCGCCAGAGCAGGGTCACCTACAACAGGTTGCACAGGACAGCGTCCAGGCGGGTTTGGAATGTCTCCAGAGTGGGAGACTCCACCACCTCTCTGGGCAGCCTGTGCCAGTGCTCCACTACCCTCAAAGTAAAGAAGTTCCTCCTCATGTTAAGATGGAACTTCCTATGCTCAAGCTTGTCCCCGTTACCCCTCGTCCTGCCACTGGGCACCACTGAAAAAAGACTCCTCCCATCCCCCTGGCACCCTCCCTTTAAGTATTTGTAAGTATTAATAAGATCCCCCCTCAATCTTCTTTTCTCTAGACTAAAGAGACCCAAGTCCCTAAGCCTTTCTCCATAGGAGAGATGTTCCAATCCCCTAATCATCTTCGTTACCCTTTGCTGGACCCTCTCCAGCAGTTCCCTGTCTTTCTTGAACTGGGGAGCCCAGAACTAGATGCAGTACTCCAGATGCGGCCTCCCCAGGGCAGAGTAGAGGGGGAGGATGACCTCCCTCGACCTGCTGGCCACACTCTTCTTGATGCCCCCCAGGATGCCATTCGCCTTCTTGGCCGCCAGGGCACATTGCTGGCTCATGGTCATCCTGTTGTCCACCAGGACTCCCAGGTCCCTTTCCACAGAGCTGCTCTCCAGGAGGTCAGCCCCCAACCTGTACTGATGCATGGGGTTATTCCTCCCCAGATGCAGTACCCTACACTTGCCCTTGTTGAATTTCATAAGGTTTCTCTCTTCCCAACTCTCCAGCCTGTCCAGGTCACGCTGTATGGCGGCACAGCCTTCTGGCATGTCAGCCATCACATCTGGCGTGTCTTCAGCAAACTTGCTGATGGTACACTCTATCCCTTCATCCAGATCATTGATGAATATGTTGAACAAAACTGGGCCCAGTACTGAGCCAGTTCTCAATCCACCCCACTGTCCATTCATCTAACTCACACTTCCTAAGCGTGCCTGTGAGGATGATGTGGGAGACAGTGTCGAAAGCCTTGCCAAAGTCAAGGTAGACAACATCCACTGCCCTCCCCTTATTCACCCATCCAGTCACTTCATCATAGAAGGCTATCAGATTAGTCAGACATGACTTCCCCTTGGTGAATCTGTGCTGACTACTTCTGATAACCTTCTTTTCTTCCAGGTTCTTTGAGATGACACCCAGAACCAGCTGTTGCATCGTCTTTCCAGGGATGGAGGTGAGGCTGACTGGCCGGTAGTTTCCCGAGTCATCCTTCTTGCCCTTTTTGAAGACTGGAATGACATTGACTATCCTCCAGTCCTCAGGCACTGTGTTTAGCTTTACAGTTTTAAGATGTGTCCAGTTAGCCAAGACGTGTAACCCCAATGCTGCTCCCTGTTCATATCTGAAGGGCCCTTAGGAAGAAGAGCAGGCTTTACCAGGAAGCCCACTGCCCGACCATGTAGCTCCTCAGCTATGGACAAAGCGAGAGAACAGAGAGTGGTACCTTAAGGGAAGATGTTAGGAGGACCGATACATCCTCTGCAAAGCATCTATGCAAACCAAGATGAGTAAGGGATGGTTGAGTTCCCAGGGCAGATGAAAGTATGCAACAGGTGCAGTAAAGTTGAACTGAACACTGTTAATAAATCCAGTGTTTTTGGGATGCATGTTTCACATGCAAGCCCACTAGATGATATTTAAAGATCCCTTCCAACCCAAACTATTTTATGGTTCTATGATTTGATGATTCTATGACTAAAGCACAGGGCTACCCTAGCTTCACTGAAGGAAGAAGTTCATTGACCAAGACCAGATATAAATGTTTATTTCTGGATTGTGTGATACTTGCTGGTAATGCCTCATATTTCAGTTGTGTTTTCATTAACACTCTTCTCTTTTTCATTTATCTGTTATTCAGGTTTTGAAACTAGTTCTCCTTCAAGCATTGATTTACTGAAATAAAACCATTCCTTCATTTAGGTGTGCTAGGACCTTAACATCCATTCTTACATATCTAAAACTGGACGTGGAGATAATAGAGTAAATCCAGGCTCTACTGGGCACCAGCCTCACAAGTAGTAATTAGCTATGTAAGTTGTTCCTTTGAGCATTGCTGGAGTTTCCTTTTCATGATAACTGTGAGGTAAAGCCTTGAGTCAGGTCCTCCAAAGTCTTATGGATATTAATTCCAGAAAAGAACTTAAGCAAATAATTAAATTTATTGTCATATATGCTTTATGAAGCCGCTGTGTTTATTTGTGTCCAAATTTTGTTGTAGGGACCACTGACATGCAAAATCAATAATTTCATTCATTCACCATTTATTTTGTCATCCATTTTCCTTTGCTGGCAAAAAGACTTTCCTCTCACTTCTGCATTTATTTATGTAATTTAATGGAGTGATATAGAGGAGAAACAAACATCCACTTGAATATTTCTTCCCTAATGCGTAAAACATGAGGGACCCTAGGGGACCAGGTTTTAAAAAACAATAGCATATTTCCAATAGCTACATCAACAAACATAAATTTTTCCAAATACAAGTTATCTGAATCACCAAATATAATACTTTTCTTTGATTTGCTGCTCTATCTTGCCTACAGTTAGCATAAAAATTATTTCGGCTCAACAAAACTACTTACAGAGAATATACATGCAATTACATTGAATCTGACTTAAAGAACAGATTGGTTTCTGACAGGATACTGGAAGAGATAAGCCTTCACTTTAATTTTGATAGAGGACATTTAGTACCAAACCTGAAGCTAGTATATATTATTCTTGATCCCCTACAGTATACTGTCCCAGCATGCACACAGAAGTTCGCATTGACATAAAAAAAATCGCTATAGGTCTATTCAAGGAAAGTTTGGCCTCATTTTCTTCAGTTCACAGAGCCTCATTTTTATTATTGCAGAGTTGAATGCACGAAAGGAAATCCTTAGATTTGTCATATAGTACACATAACAGATTTCTTTCAACACTGCATGACTTCAGCTTTATGCAGCCTCTGTTGATTTCATAATATGGCATAAAAATCAGAGTGTTAACTTGTTTTATCTGTTAAAAAAAACCCAAAATTAGAATCTAGAAATTTTGTGTCCAATTTTAGTTGTGGATTTAATGTATTAGTAACAGATCTTGTGTTAAATTTCGTCATTACTTTTTTATGAGGCATGATTTTAAAATATCGTTTGACTATAGTGAATGTTCATTCTGTTACAAATGCCATATGAAAATATGACACATAACATGTTTCTCTGAAGAACATGTTATTTCTGGGGGTGCATTTCAGAAGTTCTGCTATATACCATCTGATTTGCTAAGTATGATAACTACGCAACACCATTTTCAGGACAGTACAACTTATTTAGAAAGTCTGCCTTTTTAACTTCACCCTCAACCTCTGAATGTGTTAGATGCACAGGTGAACCATAAAACCATCACATTATTAATACAAATACATGAATTATCACTATTAAATATAAAAATATTGTAAACAATAAAAAATGTTTCTGTAAAATATGAAAAGACATTTTGGCTCAAGGTAAACATACATGCAAAGAAAAAGAAAAGGTGGCAATCACAAGGACCAAGTACCTTTACAAAAAAATTACTAGTGAAATTAGCTTACAATTGCAGATGTTGACTTTGGTATAATTATCAGAATAAGAGTCACTACATGTCAATACAGTTGGGGGTTTTTTGTTTGTTTTTTTTTTTTTTTTCTGAGTACCTGAAATATTGGAGTATAATAAGTGAAAATATGAGACAATTTTTTTTTTGTAAACTCATGGTTCACATTTTCACAGAAGAAGTTAGATATTCTACTTAATGGAAGCCTCAATACCACTTTCATTGTATTGGATCATTTGGTTTTATGATAAGTTTCATCTTTAAGAAAGTTTAGTCACCTTCTGGAAGCACCTATACATATCACTCACTATAAAGAGATCCTGAACAACTAATTTAACCTGTATGTGGTCATTAGTTTAACCTGTGTGTAGTCATTAGTTGGCTATAATATTTTTTTTCCACAGAAAAGTGGTTTTGCCACAAAATCCTATCAAATAAGCAAAAGACATATCCAAAAATAAACAGATGTGTTTTATGTTCCAATTGCCTGTACTGAAAGAAAACTCCCCCCCCAAAAAAAAGAACCCCTAAAAGAGTAAATCTAATGTTGATATCTGTGAGCTTAGTAGGAGAGTACAGTAACTGGCATTCCAGTGCACTTCCAAAGCCCCAAAGACATGACAGATGTACAATTTGATGTGGTGGAAGATTGGAATTTATAAGTGTGTGAATTGACCGTACCTCCATTATTGGAAGTGTTTTCTCTTCACTTTGGTCTCCACGCTTTTTTAAAATCTACTCAGAAGTAAGTCATATGACCCTGAAAATTATATTCTGCATTTATTCATAAGAATTACCTAAAAAAATTAACAAATAAAGGAGGTAAAAATAGAACAGAATCTATTGATTCGATTTTTTTTTAGTATTTATTGAACAAGATTTCTAGTTAACTGGAATAAACTCTTTGTTATAAAAGTTGTTCACTGGAGCAATGGGTATTTTTTCATTGTTTTCAGTTCAGCATGAGAAAAGATTTTGACATGTTAGTGTCTTCCACACAATCTAAAATAGGGGTTTAGACATGAAGTAAATGTTCCCAGGTGTCAGAATTTCAGTTTTTGAGCAATGCTACAATTACTTTTGTTGTTGTCTTTTATATTAAGGATCATTTTCATTATGCTTCTGATGAAAAACAAAGTTTAATCAGGATTCATAATAATTATTAATTTTGTCATGCTAATATAATTTCTAAAGTTAAAGTATTGGCCTTGCAACTGAAAAAAAATAGTGAAAATACAGTTTGTAAGATATTTAAATCTCTCAAGTGTGTTTCATCTCAAGCTCAATTTTTATTTGTCTAATGAAAAATTGCTAAGGAAAAGTATAATCACTTAAAACTATTTGAACTGACATGATTTTTATTAGATGCAAGTTGATATTTATCTACTGTAAGCTTTGAGAAATGAATGATCTTTATGTTAATAAACAGTAATGATTCCTTCCAAGCAGCTTTATCTTAATGTAGTTCTCTCCATTACTAGTGATGGGATTCCTACCAGCTGACCTGTAATAAAAGGCAGTTGCATTAGCCACCTAATCAAAGCTCTTATAGAACAGCACAGCACATTTTAAAATGAAAAACCTTTCATGGGGAGGATCAGTATTACTTTGGCAATATCATAAAATCTATTACTAAACATGAAGAATAATGAAGCATGACAGCCGTAAAAGGTGGAATGAAAAAGTTCAGTTAATAATAAGAATGGATTTGTTTTGTTGGTGCTTTCCACTGAATTTTTTCTTCCTTTTTGAGCGTTTAGCTACCATTTGGTTAGTTGCGTTGGTTCTTTTTGGCAGCAGTTTCCCCTTGACACATAAACTACCAAATCAACATGATTAGTAAGGTTGGTAGCATGGCAGATATATGACAGCTATACAACCATTCCCTCCAGCCTGTACTTTAGGGTTAATTTGAGGCCAGGTTCACTTCATTCTAGACTAAGCTACCCAAACAGGAGGCTATTCCATGCCCTCATGGTCCTTGTGGGTGTTTCCCACTTTCTGAACACCATGCTGAAAGGAGAAGGCAAGAGGGGAGAGGCATGGAGATTTTAGTGGGAACTGACTGTGTCCTACCCTTCATTTCATGAGTTTAGGAGGTAAAGGAATGAAAAAAATCAATCACTCTTTGGCAGTCTGTCCTAGGGCAGTGTGGAGAGAAGACCGGGGGCAGGCTTTCTTTAGAAGCTCTTTGATGTACGCAGTTCAGATGACTTTTAACACCTGAGCACAACCAACTCTAAAAGCCCATAACTTGCTTGTTGCATACAAAAGCTATGGACCTCACAAGGTTTCTACCTGTTTTACATTGTTAGTGAACAACCCATGACATAACGGGGGAGAGGAAAAGACACAAAATTTGATCTTTCAACATCGATGTAAAAATAGAGCCCTGACAATAGTACTCTCTGGAAGGTTTCTAGGGTTTGGTACACAAGCTGACAAGGAACCATGTTAAAACACAGTTGCAGAAATAACTTGAGGCTGTGAGAGGCTGATTTTTAGAAACCTTTTAAATATATTGATCCTATAAAAAAAAAAGGATAATTTCTGTCTAGGCCAATATGGAACATGCACTGGTATTTGACTTAAAGTTATAAAAGAGTTGAGGTGGTTGGTTTTGGTTTTAGTTTTGTTTTAATAAAGATTAGGGGTAATTTAACAAGGGAATAAGAGAAAACAGTCTAAGATGATTCATCTTCTAAGAGTAAAATCTTCATGCTCAAAAAAAAGATAGAATTCAATAAACCTCAGTTAGAAAACATCAAAGAATAATCTCACCACATAAATATGGACCTAAAAATAGACAACTAGATCAAAGGAAAATGTGTTTCTATCATACTAGTAGTCTATAAATACCAAAAATCTATAAAGTAAGATGAATGAACTGAAGGGACTGATTTGAAGTGAGGATACAGACATAATAAGCATGGAAAAACTTGGACTGAGAAATGGATCACTTGCATGCCTTGAGAAGCAAGCAGATAATATACAGGACTGACATAGTAGATCAAGCTGCTAGCGAAAAGTTTGCCAAGGTAAAGAAAGCTCAGAGTTAGATATAGTAAATACATTAACTGTAACAATTATCACAATTTATGTTAACCAAAATATCATGCTTAGTTTAAAGGAATATATTATTAGGATTACATTATATCATCATGTGTCCATGAAAGCGACTCCAAAATGCTAACATTAAGGTGAATAAAAGGAAAGAAAACAGAATAATAACTGGACACACTAATTAACCCTCAGATTACCTGGGAAAATACAACAATGAGTTATGATAGGAGTTGAATAGTGAGATATCAAAATGACTGCCTTGTGATATAACCAAGAGGAGCGTATATATGGTTCAAAATGCAGTAGCTGAAGCTGCAGTGGCACACTCTTTAAATAGTGTGGTCTCTCAGACTTTAATCATTCAAAATCACAGTATGATTGGAAAGTTCTCCCTCCTCCCTAAATTACATCAGCCTCATATAAGGGGAACTTCAGGGATAAAAAAAAAAACAACAAAAAAAAAAAACAAGAAAGCATGTTAAAAGAAAATTAGAAGGAGTAATTAAAATTTAAAAAAAAAAAAAGTATGAAATTACCCTGTTTAAAAACATCATGCCGGAAGAAACATACAACCTCTAGTAAAAGGTGTTAAAAAAATCAAATAACTAAAACCAGACCACACGGTTATGTGGCAGAGCGATGGCGGCTTTTTGAGCATGAGAGCAGCCGTGCTGAGCCAGACCAAAGGTCAGCCAAACCCCATGTCCCACTTCCATCACTGGCGATGACAAGCAGATTTCGAAGGAAGATCAAAATGATGAGGCATGCAGTGAATACTCTCTGAAGTCCTCAGTGATTTACTACTCAGGAGCTTCTTGAAACAGAAATGGCCTCTTAGTAGAATCAGGTCTCTGATATTTCTGTCTAACATCTCAAAGGGATATTTTTGACCATGAACTAGTCCAGTTGCTTTATTAATGCACGCAAACCTTCAGTATCCACAATAAGCTGAGCAAAATTCTTCCAAAGTGTAACTTGTAGAGATGCAGCTGCCTCCGAATTAACGCCCAGGTTTAGCACAGTTTTACTGAGTAACCTGGTTTTCAACTGTAAGGAGGTATGTAAGTTAACGACTTACAAGACAAGGATAGTAAAATACACTAACTGAAGTGAAAAGGTGACAATTAGTGACTCCGGGATTCAAGAGAAAAATACTGACATGAAACTACTAAGACTTATGGAAAAAGCATAGAAACTGCTTTTTGGGAACACAAATGACCAACCCGTGCCAGAGCACAACAGTGCTGATGCTTTCCTACGGCCACCCGACTGCTGATCCAGAGACTCCTCCTGTCTCTCACATGCCCATGAGCATAGGAATGGCAATCATTGTTCCCTGTTGGGTGCATTAGCCATTAAATAATTGCAGTGTGCTGGTAAGTGGTTCATATACTGCTTGTAGTGTCTTTTTGTGTACAGTAAAAAATGCTGGAAGAAAAGTGACATGGTGAGGGAGGGTTACCTACATATTATGTAGAGTACTACCTCTTTTTTTTTTTTTTTTTTGCTTTGAACCTACCACCTGCTAACAGCATGTGATACTCTCATTCTGCTTTGGAAGAGAAAATGAACCATCTGTTTCTTTTTATCTTTTCCTTTTCCCTTATGATTGTACAGATTTCTGTGAAAGCCTTCTCTCAATTGTCACTTTTCAGACTGAATAGTTCTGGTCTATTTATGAATACCTTTGACTGCCATTCTATATTTTTGATTATTTTTGGTGCCTTTGTGTGAACCTCTCCCAGTTCTGTTACATCCTTTTTTAGATTTCGGTATAACACTTTTTACACTGATATGATTATGTTTTCTGTTTTCTTATCTACTCTTTTCTTAATAATTCCTAACATTCAATTTACTTTTCTGACCACTGCTGAGCACTGAACTGACATTTTCATGGAACTATTCATCATAACTCTAAGATCCTATTCCTGAATGATAACAGTCAATCGACTAAAGATGAAAATATCCTTTAAAAGTAGAATTTGTATCCAGACAAGGAAAATAAAAAAGAACATTAGCTCCGTCATTTTAAATGTGAAAGCAAACAAAGATGGATCTTTAAATAAGTAAAACTAATATTGAAATATATACATTGTATTTGGTTTATGGGGCAAGATTTTGGTGGCAGAAGGGCAGCAAAGGTGGCCTCTGTGAGAAGGGGCTGCACCCACGTTGGACACAGACAGTTCCAGCCACCTCTAAAATGGACCAACTGCTGGAAAAGCTGAGCCCATCAGCGATGCTGGTACTGCCTCTGAGATAAAATATTTAAGAAGGGGGAAAAAAAAAACACTGCACCACAGGTGGGAGAGACAAGCGAGGAAAAGTGACAGAATCAGCACTGCAGACCCCAAGGCCAGTGACAAAGGAGGGGGAAGAGGTGTTTCAGGCACCAGAGCAGAGATTCCCCTGCAGGACCATGGTGAAGTCCATGGTGAGGCAGGCTGTTCCCCTGCAGCCCATGGAGGTCCACAGTGCAGCAGATATCCACCTGCAGCCTGTGGAGGACTCCACGACAGAGAAGGTGGATGTGCTGTGAAGGAAGCTGCAGTCTGTGGAAAGCCCACACTAAAGCAGGCTCACGGAGAGGAGTCCACACTGGAGCAGGTTTTCTGGCAAGAGCTGTGACCCCATGGAAGAGATACACGCTGGAGCAGGGGAAAAACATGAGGAGAAAGGACCAGCAGAGATGAAGTGTTATGAACCTATGACAACCCCCATTCCCTGTCCCCCTGCGCTACTCGGGCAGGAGGTAGAGGAGTCAGCAGAGAAGTTGAGCCTGGGAAGGAAGAGGGGGGTGGGTGGAAATTATTTTTAGATTTGTTCTTATTTCTCATTATCCTACTCTGTTGGATTAATAAATTAAATTTATTTCCCCAAACTCAAGTGTGTTTTGCCCGTGGTGATAATCAGTGGGTGAACTCCCTGTCTTTATCTTGACCAACAAGCTTCCAAACATATTTTCTCCCCCTGTCCTGCTGAGGAGCAGATGATGAAGGTGCAAAAAGAACAGTAAGATGTGGCCACAGCAGAAAATTTGACTGAATATTTTGCATCAGTGTTCACTGTGGAAGTCAGAGGGAGCTTTTCCTATGACAAATGACTCATTGAAACAGTCTTAGACTGAAGTGTCAGTGGAAGAGGTTTTAGAATATATTAATAAAATTAAGAGTAAAATGTCTTCAGTACCATATGTTATTCATTCAAGAGCTCTAGAGGAACTCAAGTAGTAAATTGTGTAATTGTTAACTGTGGTATGTAATTTATTACTAAAATCACCATTAGTAAAGGAATAGTATTTGACAAAAGTTATAGATTTAAAAATTGATCATTCAGGAAGACATGAGAAATTATAGGTCTCTACATTTGACATCTGTAGTCTGCAAATTGCTATAAACTGTTGGTAGATTAAGCAGAAACATAAATGTACATGGAGCAGCAAGACATAGAAAACAAGGCTCTTGTAGAGGGAAATTGTATTTCACAAAACTTTTAGATTTCTTTAAAGAATCAATAACCGTGTACATAACCGTGATCTAATTGGCATAGTGGTTTGGGATGGAGTGGATTGGGGGATGGGAGCAGTCTTTTTTCAGTGGCGCCCAGTGATAGGACGAGGGGTAATGGGCATAAACTTGAACATAGGAAGTTCCATCTTAACATGAGAAGGAACTTCTTTACTTTGAGGGTAGTGGAGCACTGGAACAGGCTGCCCAGAGAGGTGGGGGAGTCTCCCACTCTGGAGACATTCAAAACCCGCCTGGACGCTGTCCTGTGTAACGTGCTGTAGGTGACCCTGCTCTGGCAGGAGGGTTGGACTAGATGATCTCCAGAGGTCCCTTCCAACCCTAACAATTCTGTGAATTCTGTGGGATTCGAAAAAGCTTTGGAAAAATTCCTGAATAAAGACAGAGTTCTATGACAAGATGGAGAGAAATACTGTTTTCACAGTGGAAGGGTATTGCCATTGACGCAGCTGAATGATTTGAGCTAGAACTTGTAATGCTCCTCAAAAGAGATATTCTGTGGAAAGGTGATGTGGAAAAGTTTACTGATGACATATTACTCGTGGTAGTCAAAAGTGAAAGTAATTGCAAAGGTTCGCAGAAAGATCTCACAAAACTAACTAAATGAATGAAGGAAGTTCAGTATCACTAAGTGCAAAACACATTGAGAAAAAAAGATAACACATACATAATTTGGGTCTTCAAATTGCCTGTTGTCTCATGGTAAAAGCACTTGATGACTCAGTGAAAAGATCTGTCATAGTCAAAAAGACATTATTAGGAAATTATTAGGAATTATAAAAGAAAAATAGAGAAAAAAATGTCACTGTGCTGCTGCATAAATCCATGTTGGATTAAAAACTTGAATACTCTCTGCAATTCTGGTCACCCAGTTAAAAATTACATAGTAGATTACTCTTGAAAGGTTGCCCTTCCCACTTCCAGGTGACACGTTCAGATAAAATTAGAGGTGCTCCTCTTCACCTGTTCTCCTTGAAAAAAAAGGTCATTTCTGTCATAATGGAGTGAACTGAACTAGACTCAAGGTGTGCCTGACACCTGTCTATTTGATTTTATAACTATATCATTTGATCTAATAAAGGATATTACACCTCCCTGCAAATCTTGTCTCTCTAACTCTCCCAAGGTCTTTGGAAAAGTAACATAAAAAGCTTCCTAGTAACCTCTACTTCTTTTTGGTTAGCCAAGGAGAGAACCTGGACTTCTTCTCTGAGAAACGTGTGGCCCCCTTGTCCACACCTCAACCTTGAAGGGCATATTTCTATATCTTCCAGAATCTGTTCCAATTGCATCCATTTTAGGAGGCTTTTTCTAGCTGAAATTCAATCTGAAACTTGATTTTTCCTACTTCAAAATGACTGAGATATGTATCTTGCTTTTCATCATCTATTATTAGCAGAGAACTCTTCCCTCGACAGCTTTGCAGGACTATCTAGCTATAAACGTTAGTATGTTACAAATGCCCATCTGATCTAATATTGCAGGAAACATGCACTGCCTTTGAGTATCTTTCATAGTGAGTAATCTACAAGCAGGCTCTATTTACAGCTGAAATCAATGTCCTTGTACCTTTTCCATTTAGGCTAAAGACCAGTAAAAAGGTTTCATTCATCATAATCTTCATGCCACTAGAAATAGAGGAACCAGAATTGTTTCTGTACTCTTTTGGAAACATAGATAGAAGAAAAATCTTTGTCCTAAAGCATGTTGAAATACCAATGCATTGTAAATTCAGATACAGATCAGGTGAATTATGGGACTCTAGGTACAAAATGAATACACCAGCATTCATTTGTAATTCATGTCTCTACAGATAGAAGTGAATGAATAATCCCGTAAGAGAGAAAAAAAAGAAGGGCTAAAGCAAGGGTCTCATGTTTATTTCCTCACTTTAATGACAAAAGCAGAAAAAGGGTAGAAATGTCACTGACAGTTCCATATGATGGATTGGTCTATACGCCTGAACATTAGGAACAAGACACTCTCAATATCTGAAAGAAGACTGCCTAGCGTGTAAACATTAGATAGAATCGAAAGCGGCAGTTTCCATGGGCCCCCTACCAAGAGAATGCACAGGGGGTGTACATGCTTTATTGCTTGACACTCATGCATAAAGACAGCACAGCTTCTGCAATCTAAGTGAATCTCCTTAGGTTTAATGTTCCATTGAAATTTTGCTGAAATGTAAAACATATTTCAAAGGAACAAAACATTTTCTCAAGCAGAGACCATTTGACTGTCATGGTAGATTTTTCTCTTTTATGGAAGCTAATTCCTGGAATAGACATATATTGGAAAAACCAAATCGCCGGGGTCACCGCTGGTACCACAAAAATGTTCAAAGTAGCATTCTAAAATCAAAGTACATATGTATTTGAACTGATCACTCAAAGCATGCCAGCAATACTGCCACAGCTGTGCCCGTGAAGCACCCCAAAACCCTCACAGACTCTGATGGAATCAGGTTTCACTGATCCTTGTTTTGACTTTCATTTCTAACCTGGACCATTTCATTTATAATATACATCCTGAATTAATTGTATTGGCACAACTAAGCAGTGTCAAAGGGCTGCAGAGGGGTAAGAATAATTGGCTGAAGGTGTTGGCAATCTCAACTTCTTAAACCAGCTTTGCTGACAAAGGCAGTTTTTCATGAAACTACAGATGAGGTATTTAAGAATGGAGAATCAGGCTCATATGTGTTTGAAGAACTGGAGGAAGGGTTTTTCCTCAAGTTTTTTTTTTTTTAATTTTTTTTTAAGACAGAGCAGTCACTAAAATTTCCCTCATCATTAAATGGATTTTTTGTCTGTGCAGTAGTTAGCCTTAGTGCACAATTAGTATCAGAAAAAGACGTGCAGTTCTGAACAGATAGTCTCTTTCAAAAACGGAAGGCATTTTCAATCTGAAAAGACTCTTGCAGCATTCACCTTGTATAGAACTCACAGGGAAAAACACACATTTAAAAAACAATTTTGTTTAAAAATGGAAATAAGAGACTTGAGACAATTTTTCTGGAGAAACAGCAAGGGATAAAATACAGGTCTGTAGGAGGAAAACTATGGGAAAAATTAAGGGAAACACATAAAAATGAATCCCCATTAACAGCTATCTATGAGATACCTCTAGTCATATCTCATGTTTTAAGAGGATAGCATAACTATTTCAGTACCAAGCTTGAATCATCATCTAAACAACCATGCTGTGATAATACTTTCAGTGCTTCTCACTCAGCATGCAGGACAAGCGCTTCATAAGAGGTTCGTAAAAAAAGGACAAATATGAATTTTGTAAGCCTTGTATGGCTTTTTTCACAATCTTTCAGCTTTATAGCCAAGTACTTTGTTCATATTTCAGGCCAACTGTGATGAGTATTTGTTGTTTTGAAGGGCTTTTTTCCCCCTTTTTCAGTTCTTTTTAAATCTTCCTTTGTGACTCTTTAAAAGTTCTGAGATCTCTTGTAGCTGTTAAGTATCATCTGCCATCATTGGTCTGCTTCAACCACTCCCATTTCTTTAGGAGGAAACCTTGCTTCTTTCTGGGACACTCATTCCAAAATAACTGAGGGTTAAAAAGTCCTGTGGGTGACAGAGAGAAGTAGAAGCTGCAAGCTTGCTCTGTTGGTTTTTCTTTGTACAGAGACTGAATTTCAGCCTATTCGCATTTAGTTGCTAAGATAAGCAGAAAGGTTCTCCCTCTGGAGGCTTTCAAAGACATCCACAGTTCTTCATTCACTATATAGGAATCTTTGCAATTTATCATAGGAGAATTAGGTATAAAACTTAGTCCAAATTTTGCTTTTATGCCACTCAAACTGGGTTCCAGGCTAATTTTTTTTTTTTTTTCTGTTGTAAAAAGAGGGAAATCTTCCTTCAAAACAAAAATTCTCCATGGAAACTGACTGAGAAGCTTTACATTCTTTTCTGTTTGGGCTTTGTTGGTTTTTTTTTTTTACATTTTATTTCATGCAAAATTACACTGCAGATACTATAAAATATATTGCATATCAATCTCAGTTTTCAGTAATAAGCAATACTTTAGAGTATTCTGCTAAACATTTTGGAAGCAACTCTTGTAAATAATTTAACACCTTATCTGTGGATTTGCTCTTGTATTTATTTGTTTACAAGTTTATGTGACCTAATTTTTGCAAATAATTTTAAAATAAATTAATATTTTAAATTAAGAACAGAAACTCACCCTTGAGTGTCATTACAATCAGGGCACACATAGACAGTAACCTTCGGGTTATGTGAAACTATTCATTTTTGGACGATCTCTTTCCATTGATGGAAAAAATGAAGTGGTAGAATAGCAACCCAGATACAAATTAAGGATTCTTTCCAGAGATGTCCTAGATACCAGCCAACTCTTAGGAAGACCACTGAAAGTGGTAACAAATACCACATAACCCTGTTTTTTAGATCATTTTGCTCAATACTGTAGTGGTATAGATCTGGACAGGAGATTAATCCTTCTACTGGCACATGGGAAATTGGGCTGCTGAGGTAGATTCTGGCTGCAGGCCTCCATACTAACAAAGATGATATTCCTCCTGGTGATATGTGAATATTATGAGAATTAGTTAGAGATCCATTTCCTGCTATGTTTACAACTGACTGTGCTACTGCAAGGAACATTGCCAGAGTAATACAAATAGGTCTGCCCACTGCTGGGATTAGTTTCAGTAAACTGTTTCGCTTGTGCATCCAACTACGAATCATTTACGATATGCAAGTATAAAGGAACCGTCAAACTGCTCTAGGTAAAAAGAGACAGTGAAGACATTTGTTAAGAACATTGTTCTTATTGTGGGTACCTTACTGCAAAAGTGAGGATATTATGTTTTTTTATCTGATCCCTAAAATTCACTTTTAATGATTTGACAAAGGAGACTGTAAAGCACAAGAAGCAGCTGAAGAAATGTGGTTAAAAGTGAACACACCAATGGTCACCCTATGCCAATTGCATGTGAAAAAAAGTAAGAGGGAGTGGGTGACAGAACTATATTTTGCTATTAAAAAACTACCACAAAAAGAAAAAAGTCTGATATCCATGTTCCTATTAATTAATACCTTAGTCCTTTAAAATTCCTATTGTTCTTAATGACATTACTTCCCATTATGGAATGAGTCAGGGTGGCAGAGTCTGTGTTAAAATGAATACGTCCTTGTAATGTACAAATAAGTTAGAAACTGGTTTTACAGGCAGCTCAGAAATTATTAGGGAACGCAGAACTCAACTAAATGATGTATGTTTCGTTTCTCCCATACTGTTTTTATCTAGTTTGATGTATTCAGCCTACAGCTGTAACACGACAATACCATGAAACACAGACTTCATCTTCATTCTTACTGATGTGGTGATGTACCCAGGGAACAGGAAAATGCTTGTTGCAAATTTGTTTATTGGTTTCCTTCCATTTCAACTAATAAAAAGCCAACCATCAATGTGTTTTCTGCAATATTGCCAAAAGTTGTTCCTGAATTGGGTTAATTTTATCACAAATACTCAATATCCACAGCAAAAATACCCTCATTCAAAGACTTTCCTAAAGTATTTGAGTTCACAAAGGGAGTAGGATTCAAAAGTTGAAATCCCTAATGCCAAACTCTGGATAGACCATTCATCCGTAATTTCCAAGAACAGACGTAACACATACTTTCAACACTTCAGGTGTTTTATTTTCTGAATTCCCATAGGTTCTCTCCCGCTTTCTCTTTGAGAGGAGGTTGGTGTGACCTGGTGCTCACTGTCACAGCTGTCTGAGCTCTGCCAGTAAGTGACAGACTGTTCACATAGTTAGTAAAATGAGCTTCACTTCTAAATGGTACTGTTTTCCTTTCTGAAAGCATACTCAATACAAGGTCAGTAGAAACACTTTGGAGGTTCACAGTTCATTAGGGAAATCAGCAGAAGGGCTTACTGCAGCTGGAGTTTATTTTAAATCATACTGGCATCTGTGAAGCAACGGCATCAAAAAATTATTGTCGTCAACAATGCTCTGCGTTAGCTGTGGTCACCTTCCAGGGAATTGATCCAAATGAGCAGGCCAGCAACTCAAGAGTTTGATTTCAAAGCTCTGCTCCCAGGGAAATAAGACATGGTGACAGAAAATGTTGGACCATATTTTCAGCTGGTGTAAATCAGTATAACATGTAGGCTTTAAGACCTCAAGCTAGTTTGACATCAGTAGACATAAGCCAATTTACAGCAGCTAAGATCCTGACCCACTGTCTTTCCCTGTACTGTGCAATACCACATATTTTAGTTTAGTTTCATTTATTTTAGAGTTAATGTGAACAATATCTCAATATCCTCTATTCATTTTTGTTCTCTGCCCACATGATCATCTGCAAGTTTTACTTTTTACCCTGCTACAATAGAAATCCACCATCTGTTGCAAAGAACATTTACCTTTGAACTTTTAACTGTCTCAGTTGGGGTATTGAGGTCAGTATATGGTTTCTGGGTCAAAGTCCTTGGGTGAAAGAATTATGTGGGATAAATACAAATATAAGACAATCCCATATTCTGTTCTAAATTTCTACAGCAGGGAAGGAGTGAACCTCTCATCTATTACCCCACAGACCCCCCCATTCTACTCTGCTCAACTGAAAAGCCCTTTTCCCAGAGCTGTCTTCTCAAATTCCACCCCAGCCCCCCCTACTTTTTCTCTTTTTTTGTTTTGGAGGCAGCTGCCTCTCATTTCTTCTCACATTCACTGGCATCTGGATTTATTTGTTTGTTGCGACACATGATTCCCTCACTCAGAACAACTACTCTCTGTAAAGAGATTAATTGATAAAAATACACAATTCAACTGCAACCCAACTGCCAGGCTCTCTCACGTTCCTCTCGCCTTGCCTGGATTGCTTTTGCCATGTTAAGCTGAGACTGCATGTTCTGGCAAGAAACTGAGCAGCACTACAGCATCGCTGTGAAGAGGAAAAGGCACTTTATTTGACCTTCACCACATGTCACTTGGGACATATTCCTGGTTTCCTTGTGGGTCTTTGCTTCCTATTGATAGTCATCGCTAGGTAGGATTTCTCTGAGTCACCTCACTTGGAAACATTTTCCAGCTCCCTGGGTGCATGCCCAGTTCCACGTCAGAATAAAACATGTGGATGTACCAAGTCCTTTCCCCTACAGCTGCATGCCCTAATCTCCAGTGAGAGGGAACTTGGACATGACAGAAACCACCCCATGCTCCAAACAGGTGCCAATCTGGATATTTAGGGAGACCATAGTCCCAATGTGCCCTAGGGTGCTCATCAAAGCAGACATCTCTGCAGAGCTTCCAGTACCTTTCAGCAAGCTGATTGCTGCCATGTGATAGGGCTAAAAATGTGCGCTCAGAGTCTCAGTGGTATGAGGTTTCTCTGGAGAAAACAGTATAGTCCCCACACAGGTTTTACTTCTGCTGGCTATACAAACTCAGCCCTTTCTCTTCTACCAGGATATGCTGAAATGTGCACGGAGTGAACTGGCCAACCTTCAGGAGACAGGCGGCTGGAAATATTTTAGGTTTTGGAATACAGAGCTGCACTGCAACTTGGGGAAAAGATAGAGAGTAGCCATGTCTTGTGGAGCAGAACTCCAGTGTCCACCGAAACTCACAATCTTCCTTTATGTGTCAGGGATGGATTGTAGCCCTAATTAAACACTTCATGAACGAGTGATTAGAACATTATGCTTAGCTGGGGACACCACATGTTCACTAATATTAGTAGAGTAACTCTTGCAGAAGAGATACATCTCTATAATATCTTAGTCCCTGGGATATGGACATAAGTCTCTGTTCTGAAACATGCAGAAAGCAGTTTTGTTCCTCCATCCCAGGTGAGCAGCTATAGCCACTGACTGCTCAGCAGCCACTGAAGCCAATCACCCTTGAGGAAGGATCTAAGCAGTTGTCTTCCAGGAGACTTGCATCTAGCATATATATGACCTGAACTGGAGATACTACATGGGTCTAGAGCTTACTACACAGATCCAAGCCCTCTTTCCTTCTTCCATTTAAAAGCATCATCGTAAGGTATGGTCTCTGGCTGCTGAAAGACACAATAAAGCAATGCCACAGGTGTGGGTCACATCATACACGTTTAGTGCATCTTTCTGTTTTCTTTCCTTTAACTTCCTTCTCATTTTCTTTATTACCATGTTTAATCTCTTATATGCATTCCTCTTCTGCCTCTTTGCTTCGGGCAGCTTGTGGGTGCCTGGATGCACGCCATTCAAAGTGGGTGCTCTGGAAAAGGGAAGAAGCCCAGTAATCTTCTGAACTGACTCTACAAAGAAAAATATCTCTCTTTTCATTTTTCATGTACTCCATGCTGTTTCTTGACTAAAACTAAAGCTTAACCTGTCAGGCTTGTTTTAATCCTTAAAAAATACAACTGCAGCAATGATCTTTGTAGAAGTAAACAGAGCTAAGCCTACTCTGAGGAAGTGAGGGGATTAGTTGATTATCTTTGAATTGCTAAACCACTTATAATCATTATTTGTAGTGTACCCATCATGTGCTCATTATCCTACTATGTGCCAGGAAAGACAGAGACAAAATAAATATGGGCAAAACCTTATCCCTTAATCAGCCTCTCTTTTTTATATGGTTGGTTGCATAGCAGAGTTCCTGCAGAATTGCATGGCATCCAGGACATTTGTTTACCCAGATCACAGTTCTGAAAATCACAGATACCAGGCTTAGATACAGCGAGTTATAGTTTGTCCTGCTTCACGGGAGTAACCTCCATGAATTATTTTGACCAACACCATTTTAAGCTAGCACAGCTAAATCATTTCTGCTTTGAAAGTCTAGCAAATAATTCATCCGCCTCTCAGCAGGTATTCAAGAAAGAGATTTTCTTGACATGTTAAGCAATATATTATCGTCAGTACTATCACTGTCCTCTTACTAAAAAGGAGAGATGAGCAGATTTTGGTGCTTGGACTGGAAAATCTGGCTTGCAAGTTTGGTAAAGTTTATTTTAATATAAAAATAAACAACCAGATGATAGCCTGCTCTCAAAGAAGCATGTTTAGAAGAATAGAATAGAAGAAGAATATCAGATTATTTGTTTTTAATACACTTTCTTCAGTAGATTAACATCAACAGTCTTCTTGAAAGTTGTGTTTGAAATGAAAATTCAGATAGGAGATTTAGTAACATGACTTTTCCCATTCCTTTCAGTTACATTGATATTCTGGCATTAAAGCACATCAAGACAGAACATAGAGAATTATAATTGCAGCAGTAAGTGAAATTCTTGCAAACAGAAATACATCACAACCAAACTGTTAGTTCAACACCCTGTATTTTTAAACAAATTAGGCAGGATTTTTGGAGAAGTCATGGATCAAAAAAAAAAGTGCCTGTCTTTTAGTGGGCCCAGTGTTAACCAGTTTTGGAAATGGCTTTTAACAGTTCGTAAAATAAGGTTCTGGATAGCCTCCCTGCAGATGTTTTGGAGGAAAGCAAGCAACCCAAAGTGAGTTGAATAATTTCATGCATGAGATTATATGACTTGGTTGACTACAATATCAGCATCTTAAATTTGGCAATCCATAAGGTCCTTCTCAGTCTTATGTTCCTTTTGAATTACTAGGAAAAAGATTTTACTCTACTCCAAACCAGCAGAAATGTGGGGTGTTTTCCTGATTATGGTGGAATTATTTTCAGCCTACATGTGGGAGGTCAAATACATGGATTTTTACCAATGATGTCAGTCTCATGAAAACGGTGTTGAGCTTTGGAAAAAAAAGTTGGAGAGTTTAAGGTGGTTCCTTGGAGAGTTTTAGAGCTGTAAAACAAATATTTACTTAGAAACTTGATGTGTAAGAAACACAAGTAATCTATATAAAAAGAAAAAGTAGTCAGCTTACTGGTACTGAAGAGTAGGGTGAAGTTTCCTTAGATTTTGGGAGTTACAGATCTGGTCTAAACTGTGTTTTCAGACAAATACATCTTTTATTTCCCTGGGGAAATCGTGCCATACAGCTGAATACATTGAGAAAGCAAGGAACTGCTCTGCTGAGCAGATACGATACTCCCAGAAGTCAGGGAGTAAAAGAAGAACAATGGGGTACTAGGGATTTTCATAACTGGTAAATCTACATGGCCACTGAGGAGAAGTTTGAGAACATGATGTTTTCACTCAATTATGAAATAGTGGAGATTAGATAGTGAAGATTAGGTGGGATCTAAATGCCTAGATCATCTTGTGAGGTTTAATCCATAGTATACAGACATATAAAGCATAGTTATAAGCTTACACATAGTCATATATTAAGTTTCTTATAAGGCATTTTATACTGTAACAGTCTAAAAACTTTTGTCTGAGAAGCTATCATAAAGACTTGACATGATTATTATAACAAACCTTTAAGCATTTGATTTATCTGCTCATCCCTTTTTTCTTTGTGACACATTTATCCATGGATGGAACAGATCTAATATAGCCTGCTATGCTATGAAGAATATTTGAAGCTGTACTTGGATACAGGTGCACACACAGAGAGAAAGAAAGAAAGCAGAGAAAATATCATCCCAAAGTGCAACATGTTTGAAAACAAGTAATGAGAATATTCACAGAACCTGAAGCAATTGAAGTGCTAGTGACATCTTTACTTTTAATCACAAGGACATTCTGCTGGTGTTTCTACAAACCTCTGCTTTGATATTTTACTACCTCACTTCTTTACATCCTTGTTTATCATACCACCATTTGTCTGTCTCTAGACTGTGAGCTCTGCAGAGCAGAGCATCTCACTATGTGTTTGTTTAATAATGAGGATCCCAATCTCAGATGAAATCTCTAGTCACTGCTGGAAGACAACAATAATGATTTTGCATTCACTTCAGAAACACATGTAGTAGCAAGAGTTCAACATTTTTGCTTCTTTGCAGAAGGCAACATACCACTGTGGGACAATTTTCTTTCTTTTCATGCTCTGTTCCCATACCTCCCCAGTGCAATGCAACACTTCTCCCATGTTGAGGCCATTGAGTAGAGGCCATCTACTGGGACTTACTTAATTTAGCTGAATCATCCCCCTCAACACCAATTAAAATTCATAGCCATTTCTCAGAACAGAATGTTAGTCCAGGAAGCAAGTGGCTGGTTGATTACTTCTATGTGACGTATCTTTAAAGCAATGCAGAACCAGAAAGATCACCTTTCCTAGGCATATTAATATTTTTAATGGGCCTTTGATCTTTATAATAATATGTAAGCTTTGACATAATAGAAAACAACACTGCTCTCCTGACATAGCCATATTTGTTTCCTCCTGCACTTCAGCTCCCAGCTATTCTACCCAAAGGGATCAGAAGTCACAGCTGATCATTTGAGATGCAAAGGGCCCTGACAAATATCTTTCAAATGGTAGACAAGAGGGTTGGGATATGGTTTCCCATGTCAAAAATATTTTCTCTACTAGTATAATTTGGATTTAAAGGGATCCTTTAATGGACCATCCGATTTACCCTCTTACATTATACCAGTTATTAAACTTGATAGTTAAATTACCAGACCAGGAGTCAGAAGATGTGTATTCAGAACTAGGTTTGCCTCAGGCTTTCACTATGACACTGAGGATCACTCCAACACTCCATGTGCCAAGTTTCTAACTCTGGAACAGGGACTGTGAGACTGTATTTTTTCCTTTGTACTTAGGAGATAATGAGCTTGCATAGGGGTACGGGAACAGAGTAATTCTTGTCATAGTACCTCTCTTAACTAATTAAAGTATTACTGCAATACCAAGAGTAACAAAACAGTCTGATTAAAACCAGAAACAGAACTTTTGAGCTCATAAACACAATAGTTAAAATCGGTTGTAAGGGTCAAGAGTTAAGATTATTTATGTAACAATCTATTATAATTGACAAAACTGTTAATAGAACCTGAAAGTGTTTAATATCAGATTGTGACTGATGCTTTGATTATCTCAGGACTGGCCTCTAGTCTGAGACTGTACAAGGTATTAGCTTTGTAATTCTGTATGCTTACCTGCTTTGCTTTACGAATAGAATAGCAACAGAAAAGCATTTGCATAAATGCAGTAGACTTGGATTCAAAACTTACTGCATAACACATCGGGCAATGTTCCCATGCCTGTGGACTGCAGCAGGGGACCAGAGGTAACTGTACAGAATATCTCTTCACCGGACAAGGAATCAAAACATTATGCCTTTTTTTTATTATTTTTAATTTGATGTTTATAGTTCTAATAGCTTCATTTGTATGCTGAAAATCACAGAAAAGAAGCCATCTGTTTTTCTGTCAGCAATCCAAATTTAAGTATTCGTTTAAAGGGGTTTGAATGATGAGATAGAAGTTATCCAGCAGATAGAGGTCAAGACACTTTCTAAGTGAAAACTGGAACCATGACCCCAGCTGAGAAAACCTGCACACAAAATTATGGACTTGAAAAACTTAAGTGGAGATTCAAAAAACTCTGAATCACCATTCTCTTTGCCTTCTGGTTGGTTGTTTTTTTTCTTTTTTTTTTCTCTCATATCGTTTTATCATATCAGGTGCACATCAATTCAGACAC
Organism: Charadrius vociferus; assembly: GCF_000708025.1. Classification (NCBI taxonomy): domain Eukaryota; kingdom Metazoa; phylum Chordata; class Aves; order Charadriiformes; family Charadriidae; genus Charadrius; species Charadrius vociferus. The sequence goes on from NW_009647680.1 coordinate 971,358, forward strand.
GGCTGCACTACCAGCCCCCAAGGAGGTTTCCTATATTCCTGAGACATGTGTTCTATACCTATAAAATACCCCACCAACCTTCTTACTCAGGCGGTGAGAAAATGTATTGAATAAATAGCTATGTTCCTCATATTTGCTCAAAAAGCCAGACTGATTTATTGTTTCCTTGACTCCAATATAACAATTTACTCCAGCTCAAACTGAGTGTGAAATGGTATCACTCTGATTTTGAATGATTTTGGTATCACATTAGTTGTGCATGCATGATGGCACATGTTTTCACAGAACATATTTAATTCTTTCCATTGTGTCGCCTACAAATCCAAACACAATGCATCTTACTAAAACCAAGACCCCACAAGCACAGTCAAACTTCAGTCTCGTGGTTACTGAACCTTTTAACCAGTGTTATGCACGAAAGACAACCATACTGCTTCTGCCATCCGTGTTGAAGTGATACTTTCCTGCATTATCTTAAAATTTACACCAAACAATCTCAATATCCAGATTTCAGAGCAGTCTTCAGAATACAAAATGTGAAGCTATAGGACTCTCCAGAGGCATGCAATGAAAACAATATAAATAAAACAGTTAAATATAAAAGGTAGATCAATACTGTAATTATCATTTATTATCATTTATTATTTATAAAATAAGATAAGCATACTGAGCTGAATTCAGACCCTCAAAACTCCATTGATTTCAAGGGATAAGTTTGGTGCAATATATTTTTATAATTTATATTTAAGTTATCAGCTTTATTTCTTTGTTCTCCTTCATTTCATAGATCCAAGACTGTTTACTGTCTCTTCCTCTGCGCTAACATTACAATTCTGGTTTTACCTCCCCAGATAAAGTCCTTGTTTGTTTTGTCATGTTTAGGTCTCCTTCCTCACTGTATGTACCTTTTCTGGCCTCTTCACCTTTCATTTCATCCTTCTTCATCCCCCTCTGTGTCTTAGAAAATTTTTCAAATATAAAGTTTTTCTTCCTTGACAGTTTCCAAGCTTTTCTTGCATCTCTATTGGCTTTTTCAGGCTCTCCATTTGAAGGCTCTGAACAAGTGATTATCCATTCCATCTCTCCAAGCTTCTTGATGCTGTGTCCAAGGTTCTTTCTTAATTATCTTCTTTAACTACTGACAGTTCTGTGCCTGATGTCATGTTGCCGTTACCTTTCAGTTCAGTGTACAAGCCAACAATTTTCTTATGACAGATATGCCTGCCTAGTTCTGCCTGTGCTGCCCACTTCTACCCATAGGCTCTAAAAAAGTGCATTTATCCAGTTGCTAGGTAATAGACCTGATGATAATCCAGAGCTACTGTGTGCAGTCATTTGTAGCAGGTATGACTATTCTGACTTTCCCTGAATGCATCATGGGTTGCACAGATGCACAGGTCTGATGTTTTAAGCACTGTAGTTTTAACTGAACGTATCAAGTCAAAATATTCAAAAGATTTATTAACCATTAATTATATCTAAAGTCAGTTGGGTTTAAAAAAAAATAATCAAAAACTGATGGCAAGCCTAAGATAAGACAATCCAGGATGGCAAAGAAGAGGCTAAGGCGAGCAGCATAGGGGTTCTTGCAGCATAGTGAGAAAACTCTCAGTAGGGTCAGATGAATTGCCACAGACTCAAGTCCCTGCATCAGGAAAAAAATCTCCAAAGAGGGAGTGTACCACAAGCACAATTTACCCAGACTGGGCATGGAATCTCTATCCTTGAAAGTTTTCAAGACTTGGCTAGAGAAAACCACGGTTGATGTCATCTACCATTGGCAGTAGTCCTGCTTTAAGATGGATCTTTGATATGAACTCCAGAAATCCCTTCCGAAGAGCATTTCTATGATTCTATGCATTATGGTGGGTATGATTCTTCGAGTAAGGAACTGATTTCTTATGTGGAAATGTAGTCCTTCACTCCACTGAAACATTTTGTCCAAGTAAATTTGATCCTTCTGACTAAAGTTTACGTTACATACCTAGATAATGCCTGTATTCAAAAAAAAACACAAAAAAAACCAAAAAAAACAAACACCAAAGGGGAAAGAGGTGCCCATAATTAGAGAGCCCTTATCTCAAAGACCCTACAGCATAACCAGAAATTTAATACACAGGCAAAAGGGCTTCTGAACAGTATGTAGGAAGAAGACCAGGTTTTCTCCTGTGGCCTTGAAAAAGGTTTATTTTCGTATTTCTTTTGTTGAACCTGTCCATAGAAAAATTAGACTTCTGTCTGATGAAAAGATAGAATCATAGAATCATTTGGGTTGGAAAAGACCTTTGAAATCATCAAGTCCAACCGTAAACCTAACGCTGACAAGTCCACTGCTAAACTGTATCCCTAAGAGCCATATCTACACATCTTTTAAATATCTCCAGGGATGGTGACTCAACCACTTCCCTGGGCAGCCTGTTCCAATATTTTACAACCTTTTCAGTGAAACCTCCCCTGGCGCAATTTGAGGCTGTTTTCTCTCACCTTATCACTTCTTACTTGAAGCTGACACCCACTCGCTATAACCTCCAGATATACTGGTATTAACTTAGAACAAAAAAATTACAATCTTTGGAAAAAATGAAAAAATATTTGGCAATGGTTTCTTGGTGACTTACAGTAACTGTATTCAACATTATTCAGGACCCTTTTCTTCATCAAATTTGATGGCCGTGCTTTATCTGTTATGATAGGTCTTCTTGTATTGAGACATGTGGTCTGGCTCGGGCTACAGGATAAAAAGCAACTTATGGTCTATTGTAAGGAACTTGAAATAAATCCTTACAGTATGTAGAAGATGATCAGTTTCATCAGATGGAGTACGTGGAACAGATGAAATTTTCCCATCACAGACACAAAGTCTCTGAAGAATTTCTGAGCAGCACAGGTAACTAGGAATGAAACTAGCCAAATAAATGTCCTTAATTGGAAGTATGGAAGCTACAAGAATTAGTAGAACTAAAGCAATCTGCAAACATAGGAGAAGTTTAAATAAGCCTGCACTGACAACTGAAAGCAGAAGGAAACATGCAAGCAATTTTACTAGTACCATTACTAGAAATTTTCAATATTTTTCAGTAAAATTGTATGGACATAGCTAATTATGGGACCATTTCAGAATGTGGAGGAGGAATATACTTCACTTAAAAATGAAACAAAAAGAGCTAAAAAAGACTGCCAAAAAGTAGGTGCACATTCGGGTTAGTGGGCTGGCAACTTTAGAAAAATTGGAGGTTTGGTGACTTCTTTGAACAGTGATCTGGTTTTGAATATAACAAAAACACAACTTGCCAAAAATTAAACTGAGAGTGCCTCTGTGTAAAGAGAAGCAGCTGACACGAGGTGTAAATCTTGGGAAAAACTCTGCTCCTGAAGTATAGGTTGCATCTTCACAGGAAGCAGTAATAATGAGTTGAAAGCCTTTAGTCTGAGATAGGCTTAAAATACTGTTCTTTTATTTCCTAAGCAATTTCTCAAGCCACTGGGATAATGTATAAAGGAAAGCAATCCATTGGGCAGTTACTTTCAGACCTCTTCACCAACCAAGCCTATCAGCTGTGGCCTCAGCTTGCTGCCTGTTTAGACCCTGCTGAAATGCCTAATTCTCCTTATTGGCCAACTCTCATTAATGCTGTTGTATTGGGTTTGTGGGGGAAGGGTTTAGGAGGGGGGGAGGGGGGCTGCAGGGTGCCTTCTGTGAGAAGCTCCTAGAAGCTTCCCCCATGTCTGAAAGAGCCAATGCCAGCCAGCTCCAAGACTGACTAGCCGCTGGCTAATGCCGAGCCAATAAGCGATGGGGGTAGCACCACTGGGATAACGGAGTTTAAA
>NW_009647680.1:976906-994473 GCF_000708025.1 Charadrius vociferus
AATTCTGTGAATTCTGTGAATTCTGTGAATTCTGTGAGAATATGTGAGAGAAACAACTCTGCAGACACTAGGGTCAGTGAAGGAGTGGGAGGAGGTGCTCTAAGCACTGGAGCAGAGATTCCCCTGCAGCCCATGGGGAAGACCATGGTGAGGCAGGCTGTCCTCCTGCAGCCCATGGAGGTCCACGGTGGAGCAGATATCCACCTACAGCCTGTGGAGGATCCCACACCAGAGCAGGTGGGTACCCAAAGGAGGCTGTGACCCCCATGGAGAGCCCACACTGGAGCAGGCTCCTGGCAGGACCTGTGGACCCATGGAGAAAGGAGCCCACACTGGAACAGGTTTGTTGGCAAGACTTGTGACACCACGGGGGATCCGCGCTGCAGCAGTCTGTTCCTGAAGGAACACACCCCACGGAAAGGACCCATACTGGAGCAGTTCGTGAAGAACTGCAGCCTGTGGGAAGGACCCTCATTGGAGAAGTTCATGGAGAACTGTCTTCTGTGGGACGGACCCAATGCTAGAGCAGGAGAAAAGTGTGAGGAGTCCTCCCCCAGAGGAGGAAAGAGCAGCAGAAACAACGTGTGATGAACTGACTGCAACCCCCATTCCCCGTCCCCCTGCACCTCTCCAGGGGAGGAGGTAGAGAAATTGGGAGTGAAGTTGAGCCTGGGAAGACAGGAGGGGTTGGGGGAAGGTGTTTTTAAGATTTTGTTTTATTTCTCATTACCCTACTCTGATTTGATTCGTAATAAATTAAACTAGTTTCTCCAAGTTGAGTCTGTTTTTCCCGTGATGGTAATTGGTGAGTGATCTCTCCCTGTCCTCCTCTCGACCCACAAGCCTTTCATTATATTTTTTCTCCTCCATCCAGTTGAGGAGGGGAGGGATAGAGTGTCCTTGGTGGGCACCTGGAGTCCAGCTAGGGTCAACCCACCACAGCTGTGCTCGGTGCATGGCTGCATTGCTTACTCTGCAAGAGCATTTAGGCAACCTACAAACCCAATTAATAGAATTGAGGTTTCTAAAGCTTGGAGAGGTGACTGTTGCCTACACCTGATAAAATGAATACAGCTTCCACCTACAGTTCCTAACTTCTAGGGTAAGTTATGAACCTTGTAAGAAAAGTGAACCTAATTAAAATAGTACCAGGATACAGAGCCATAAAGAGGAATAATTAAAACATAAACCTGATATCACAAACCAGAACAGAGCAAGCGACAGAATGAGCACACAAGGGGAAAGATAAAGGTCTTTTAATCAAAACAGATTGACATTAAATGAAAGAATTAAAAAAAAAAAAGCACCAAATAAAGAGCTTTAAACGAAAAGCAAGGGAAAAAACAACAACCCTGTGCTGCCTCTGAAGCAGTCAGGAATAAAACATACAATGAACAGGTGAGCAAATACAAACCTTTAAGCAAAACAAAAGACAAATGGATAAAAAGAGTCTACAAAAATAGATTCCTAATATATTTTTACTTTATGGAAAAGTAGGACTGATATTTATCTGAATTTTTATTGGTTTAACTCCTGTTCCACAATGGTGCAGAAGGATATCATTTTCTTTGCTTAAGGCTGACAGCAAATGGAGGGACTGAGTGTGATACTGAAGATTAAGAGTAGTTTTTCATCGCATGGGTGCACTGAGGTCCTTGAAAAAAGCTGAGTAAGAACTTCACATATCTTTTCCTTGTTTTAGATGTGTGACTAAAGAGGTTACTGGCCCTCACAGCTCCTGGTTGCCGCTCACTTCCCCTTGCAGACCTTACCACCCTCTCCAGTCTGCTAGATCTGTAACTAGTAAGGAATTAAAACATCATATTTAAATTCTAAGTCCTGGAATCTACTGGCTTTTTTTTTTTTTCCTTTTTTTCCCACTTTTTAAATTTTTAACAGAGTAGAAAGTGACAAATGAAGCAGACTGGGGCTGTGCTAACCTCCTGCAGGAAGCAGGAGCAAGCAGAAGTAGCTTTCAAGCTCGTGTGACTGTATGCAGAAGGTAATTTGTAAGCAAGTTGGTCCTTGTGTGTGTGGCAAGGGCTGACTGTAAGGCTAGATTTTCCCAGCCCATATTCCTGTGCAGGTAACATTTTCTCAACAGAAAGAGGGTGGAGGAAGCATTGAAAGTAGACTTGGAAGAACAAGAACTTGGACGGACCATCCTCACTGCAAGGAGCAAGCAGAGCAGGTACGTGTCTCAGGTTTGACCATGAAACAGTGCTAACTGCAAGCCTCTTCAGAGCCATAACCGGGCTTAATATAGGCATAGCCAGCTATGCAGTGATAGGAAAATTGATGCAGAATACCATAAAGTGTTCTAGCTCTAAGGCTAATGCATTCATATCACCATGGCATTTTGCCCACCTCTTCAAGCCCAGCAAAGTTCCTTGATTCATCAGTCCATGTGAAATTGTAGACTAGACAGAGGAAGGCAAGGCTGGATGTAGTAAAATTGTCTGTCTCTATGAACAGCCTTGAACCTCATCATCATGATCATAAAGGAGGATGAACCTCACAAATGCACTGTTAATCTACGGGTCAGTGTTTAATGAAACATGAGTCCAATGAACATGAAAGATGCCAGTCCCAGACCAAATTAGTGATCCTAAGTATTCTGTTCTGCCAGAAACTATTTTTCCTTCCTGTCTGTAGAGCACGACACATGTTAAAATCTGGCTTAGAAGGAATTCAGAAAAAAAAAAAAAAGCAGGTTATTAGCTTCTTACCGCTGCTATATTTCAATCGTGCCATTGTGCAACATACGAACAGGACCTTTTTCCAGATTCTGGCAGTCTTATCCATGCTGAAGAGCAGTGGCCTCTTGTATGAACCAAGTCTCCACTATGAATTTCTGAGGTGGATCCAATTTATGAAGTTGGATATTTAGGGAGCGAGGTGAAACTTGTGTTAAGTTAGAGAACCAGAAGCTGTATTTTATACCTACTTGCATTATTATTATTTTTTTAAAGCAAAGCAATAGACCTAGCTTAAGTCAATACAGGAACTCAGTTAGGCACATCTCAGTCATCGTTGTATTAAATGAACCATCACAGTAATCACATGGTAAGCTGCAGATGGACCGAGATACTCCTGGACAGCCAGAGACACGAACACTGAATGGGAGAAGGTGCAATTGCATTAGCATAACTGTGCAAATTGATGACCCCTGCTTCTCAGTATTGAGTATTACTTGGATTTAACACCTTTGGCCATCAATTATGATTTTTTACATATCCATCCAGCTGATATAAATACATTTTAAATGCTCGGTAAGAAACCTTTTTTCCCTATGAGAAAATACTTTTGTCCCAAATTGGTCCTATAAAGAAAAAAAACCAAGCTCACATATATTTCTTATTCCTTCCCTTTGTTTTGGCAGTGGAGGAACATTGTGTTTGTTTCTGGAACAAAGACAATGTCTGTGGTACATCTCATACCTGACTATGAAAGGTAAGAACAGTCATTATCATGAGCTCTTCTGAAAGACTGAGTGCCACAACCCAGACCCTGCTGCTGAGAAGACCTAGCTGGGTTTCCCTAATCTTGGTCTTGTTGTGGGAAAATTCATCTTCATTTGAATGCAAGGATTATAGAACAAAAAAAAAAAAAAAAAAAAAAAAAGAGAGCAAGAAAAAAAAGGAAAAGGAAACCAGAAAAAAAAGGAAAAAGGAAAAAGAAAAAAAGAAAAAAGAAAAAAGAAAAAAGGAAAAAGAGGATTCCAAAGCATAAGTCTGAGATGACCCTATTCTATTAGAGAAGGAGAATTAGAATTATACCATCACTGAAGGAAGCTCTAACTCAGACAAACATATTATTATTTACAGTCTAATCATTAGATCCTGTTTACGCCTGACACAGTGGAAACTCTGTCCATAGAAGGCATTACACTAATATAGATATGAAAAAAATAACCAGAGATGAGAAAGTACTGATGCAAAGGGGTGGATAAATTTCCTGTTAAAGTCAAAAGCAGTCCTGTTGACATTAATGGGATCAAATGGAAGACAGAGTGTGATAGCGTTATAGTAGAATTTATACATTCATTAGGAAGTACAAATACTGTTCCTTGTTTATATTTAAGCTTTCATTTTAATTGTACCTTAATATGTTTTCCTTGGGAAACAAATAGATGTGACAAATTATGCCAAGGAATTTGTTGTAATAGATGCAAAGAACTAGAAACCTGCTGTGAGCCATCAAACACATTTGGAGGTCAAAGCCATACTGTTTATTTCTTAGTTCAGGGAGAGAAATGATTCTGGTAATGTTACCTGGATACCAAATTGCATACAGACACTTGACTATGCAGTTAGTGTGTGAAAACACTCCTTCAGCAACCACCTGGTCACAAGCAGCTGCAGTAGACTCTCTCACTTGTCGTGCAGGGAAACTGCCTCTCCTCCTGTCATAGCTGTGGGTAAAGCAAAGAAATATACATTACTTCCAGCTTTAATTATTTAAACGCTATTTTAGAAAGGTCTCCTTTTCATCTTTTTTTTTAATTTAAATTATTTTTATCTGTCCATTTGGAGCCTACATTTTCCTCTTGCCCTTTCCATTTCTGAGATCCCAGGAGTGGACATTCTACCTTTGTGGACATCAGGAGGTCCTCTGTGTCAATTTTGTGCTTTAATTGAAATGTATTTGTGTTTATACAGAGAGGTATATGATGTCCTCTAGTGGTTCTCTGTATGTGTGCAGATACAATCTTCAATGCACCTCTCATTTTATGAGTATGCATGCAGGAAGAAATAAAATATTGATGTCCAGCTGTTGTCTTTTATGAACAAAAACCTTTTGGCAATGGTAGACAGAGTTGAACAATATGTCCAGCAGAGAGAAGGTGAAATCTTCCATCAAAATGTAAGCTGGAACGTTTCTAAGCACTGCTCAGAGTAGTCAATGTAATGCAATCGCAAATCACCTAAAATGTCCCTAGTCGTTTGGACTGAGCATCGCAGATGAGATTATTCATTCTGAATGGAGGCATCCTTCCTGTATTTGGCAGCCAAAATCATAGCAACCTTGCTTGCAGAATGGATTCCTAATTCTGTTTCCAGAAGAAGAACTACATGGTGGTTGACTGTTAGCCAACAAATGTGCCAGTCTCATCTTTCTTCTGAGTCACATCCAGGTCTGTACACAAGAGGCTATGCCTACAAATGCAGACGGGTGGAAGGATCTGGGGTCTCTTAGGCAGATTGGATATTATTCGCATGCAATACATCAGTGCTCTCACTGCACCTCCCCAAACCAAATGTACCTGGCTCTCAGCACTGATTGTCAATCTAACAAATCTGTACCCCTTGGGACCTGACTTGGGCCAGCCAGAGTCAGCAGCTCCCTAATCTGAGAAGCCAAAGAAGTAAAACATTAGGGCAAGCAGCATCCTCTCTCTGCATTTTGCTGCAGGTGCTCAGGCTATTTGCCTCTTGGGACCCCTTTCACGGAGGTGTGTGCAGTTTGGAGGAGCAGGTTTGCCAAGACAACAGGAGAAACAACATGTTCCGACTCACTCGAACTCTGTTACTCTCTGGAGGATGTATTGTTCTAGGCCAGGAAATATTTTGATTCTGAAATGTAGCTATGCCATGTAGCTAGTTTCCCTCTGGAAAAATGGATGCTATGATGAATAAAGCATTGGAATAAAAAAAGATTTATGTCAGGTTAATCCTCTGAATGGATAAAATAATGTTACACTAGCTTACCCATGTGGTTCTTCAAAGGACTTTTGATGTACGAGTGTTGGCATTTTTGAGGTTATAGCTCCCATGTTTTAGGGATTTTACTCACTTTAGTTCAAAAGAAATCTGCATTCCCAATAATTTGGCATCCTCTATTGTTAAAAATTATCCACAAGAGAAATAAAGAACCATAGCAACAAGAAAGAAATACATTAAGGGTATAAATCCCAAAGCATTTTAAGTTCTTTATTCTTGCTTTTTTTTTTTTCTTTTATTTTTAAAGTTGTTAATTTTTTGGCTTTTTTTCTCAAATTTAACTTTTGTTTGAGATTTGTAAAAAGGAAAGTTGGAAGAAAAAGAAAGAGCTAAAATATTTGACAGATACATCAGTTGATGACAATCACAACTTTCTAAGTTAACACATTTGTGGTATGTTTAGGTACGATCTTCAAATACTTCGTATTTAAACAGATGACCAGGTTTGATCTGAGTGTCCAAGCATAGGATTTCAATGTATTTAATGATTGAGAGATTAGAATACAAATCCATAATGCCATACCTCAGAAACAAAAAGAACCTAACAAAAAGTCACTTAGGACAAAAACGATAGGTTTAGATTCTTACCAGTGAAATCTTACCATCATAATTAGTAAGCAAGGGGTAGATTATTTGACTTTTGGCTTCCCAAGAATTTAGAGGGTGAAATATAAGATAATATAACTAAGGGAAGTTAGACGTGAAGCAATGACGGATGAAAGGCTGACAACTCTCAGAAATTATCTAAAACCCTTCATTGTATGTTATCAGGCATTCTAAGGTAATTTAACCTGCATCAAAAAATTGTCAAGAAAATGCATTTCCAGCTGAGCTCAGCTGAGTTCAGTTTCAGAGTTACTTGTTTCCAAACAAAGTTTTCTGGTTGCAACTTTCTACTTGTGGTCACTGCTGCTCATCTGCCATACAAGCTCAGTTCCTATGTCTCTTTGTTCATTTGCATTTTTGAGGGCAGAAAAGAGAATTCAGTACAAAAAAAAAAACAACAACGCTACACAAAACTGCTATGCTATCGTTTAGTAAGCAGGAATTACTGCATATAGATTTAGGTGGAAAAAAGGACCTAATTATCTATCCATAGCAGTGGGCAATAAATATTTAATTCCGTATATCAATTGATGATGATGTTGAAGCACTTTCACCTTTGCCTCCAGACTCATCTCATTCCCCATGGTACAGCATATTATTTGTTTTACTGACAACAAACACACAAACATCTGACATTAGATCACTTTCAATTAAGTGTGTTAGAACTGGAGGCTGAAGCTCCAGGGAAGAGGCATTTCAACTTAATGCCAGTTAAGTATAGACTGTCCCTATACTGAAAAAAACAGGTGATTTGAAACAAGTCCGTTAGATTATCTAGGTTGCTCCTGATCAAAACTGTTGTATGGCTTTGTTTAAACTTGACCTTTCCCTTTTGGATTTCTTTGTCGTGACACATGGATTTACTTATTCTTTTCCAAGTGCCAGGTATATGAGCAAAAGTCTGGAGCCATGAGTTTCAAGCTTAAAAAATAACATATTAGCAAAATCCTAGATGAAATGGATTTTTTATTGCTATAAGCATAGAAAGGATATCTAATAAAGATTAGAAGTGCCTACACGAGCAGTATGTGGGGGAAGAATCACTTATGCAATGCTACGAAGCATATCTATATTCTTATACTGAACGCCTTCTTACAGCATATTACTGTACAGAGTATTTGATGAGATTGTGTGCTTTATTGTCCTTTCTTGGACAGTATGTGCTTAACTTAAGAGTTTCAGAGAACTGGACAAGACATGAAGCTGATGATATAGAGCCTATAAAATTGGCCTGATTCACAGGGCTGCTAAGAGCCTATTGAAGCAATCAGCTCCACAGCTACTTAGCGCTGCTGAAAATAAAACATTTTCTCTCTAAGTCACTAGCGTGAAATGAAGCATGACCCAAAACACCTGCTATCTACAGCTGGTTGGAAAGTTCAAGAAACTTAAAAAGAAACTGGAAATCAGATATCCGTTTTCTCTTCTATTTTCATATATTTTTTATATAATTTCTTCCCTTTGCTTATGAATGGTAACCCTCATTTCAGATCCTTGCCTGAGAGAATTTCTCTTACCAAGCACAAGCCATGCTGCTAGCCTCCTTCAAAAGGCGTGTGGGTTTGAAAATATCAAACCCCAAACTTACACTCCTGGTGAAATCGGGGGTGTTATTGAAAGGGGAAGAGAAAGATCTGTCTTATTATTAAGAAGCTGATACGTTGTTGCTCCAACTGCAGCTCCTCTTAGGGTATCAGGAAGGTCTGTTTTCCTTCCATGCTGTCCCTCTGCTACTGTTTACAAATGTTACATTGAAAATCCTGTCCCTAGTGAGGTCAGGAGCAAAACTGGTATTGATTTCTGAGAGTCAAGGATTCACACAGTACCTTTATGTATTTTTTACTCTGTGCAGTGATATATGTGCGTGTGTTTAGAATAGATAATCAAATTGCCATTTTTCTATAAGCTAGTAGTGCTCTTTGGATAATTTTGTGACTGAATATTTGAAGAAGCAAACTCTGAAACTAAGCAAAATCTGCATTTAATTACTCTTCTCTGGACAAATTTAGTTTGTGTCTTTTTAAATGAAAAATCAATTGCTTTTTTTCCCTTGAAATAAGAGGGCCCAGTGACTTTCTGAGTAGGGTGTATGACAATTGAACCAATATTAATACAATTAGAATAGAACACATCAAGAATTTAACTCACTTGTGACAAACTACAGGAAAAATCAAGTTGTCATGTTGCAGCAGATGATTTCAAAAGCAGAACTGCGGGATACAGTGCGAATTAAAATAAATAAATAAATAAATAAAAAGATTGAGAGGGGGAGAAGTTTGCCTAACAAAGCAAAAACATTTCATTGATACTTGAACACTAGTGAGCAGTTCGGGTTTTGTGAAGAAACTCCAAATTGGTAAATACAACTGTTTCTGGGCATGCTCATCTGGACCATTGTCTTGGCAGAGGTCAAATTATTTCTTTCATGATTCCAGCCCCCATCTACAAATATCCTCAGGAGACCTCATTTTGCTGTTGTGTTGTTTGTTTCTCCATCCCTGGGAGTGTTCAAGGCCAGGCTGGATGGGGCTTTGAGCAAGCTGGTTTAGTGCGCAGTGTCCCTGTCTATGGCAGGGGGGTTGGAACTCGATGATCTTCAAGGTCCCTTCCAACCTAAACCATTCCATGTTTCTGTAAAGCGTATAACATCGTTTGTTGAGATGGTTTGAAGCACAAATAAGATGGTTATTAGGACAGTTATAGCAGATAATAGGTAGATTAGGACAGTTGTAGCAGTCTATAATTGGTAGGATCCCTTATTCTGTGGAAAATTTACATGGGAATCAGTTCTAGATAAGGATACCTAAGTGTAGGTGTATGTATGTAAATTCCTACACATACACCAAATGTCTAAGCTTTCCTACAGTCAATATGGTCAACCAACGGCATAGAGTAACAGAGTTCACCCTAAAGAAAAAACCTGCAGCAAGATTTAGTTGCCCAAAAGCGTGTCTTGTGCTCTTGGACGTGGTCTAGAGATTGTTGTGGTTTAACCCCAGCCAGCAGCTAAGCCCCACACAGCCGCTTGCTCACTACCTTCCCAGTGGGATAGAGGAGAGAATCGGAAGGGTAAAAGTGAGAAAACTCATGCATCAAGATAAAAAGAGTTTAATGGGTAAAGTGCAAGCTGAGCATGCAAGCAAAGCAAAATAAGGAATCCATTCACTACTTCCCATGGGCAGGCAGTTGTTCAGCCATCTCCAGGGCAGCTGGGCTCCATCACATGTAACGGTGACTTAGGAAGACGAACACCATCACTCTGAACATCCGCCCTTCCTTCTTCTTCCCTCAAGCTTTTATCACTGAGCATAATGTCATATGGTATGGGACATCCCCAGCTGGGATCAGCTGTCCCATCTATGTACTCTCCAAACTTCTTGTGCACCTCCAGCCTACTTCCTGGTGGGGTGGTGTGAGAAGCAGAAAATGCCTTCATGCTGCATAAGCACTGCTCAGCAATAATGAAAAGTTCCCTGTGTTATCGACACTGTTCTAGACCCAAATCTGAAACATAGCCATATACTTGTTACTCTGAAGAAAATTAGCTTTGTCCCAGCTGAAACTGATACAGGTATTTGAGACATCCACCTAAGTTAGAAGATATGGTGTCCACAACCTTCTGAAGAAGGTCCTGGCAGGGTGTCCAGTAAAGTCTACAATAAGACGAGATACCTCTGTGGGGTCAGGTAAAGTGACACCTCGTCTTCACAGAAAGTATTAGTTAGAATGTTAATAGGAGGAACTGAGATAAATATAGGTCTCAATCTTCTCTAAATCTTGCCTTGTGTGTATTTTTCTCCAGGTGATCATTGTTTACAGATAGTAATACTAAAATATAAAGGAAAATTATAAACCAGATCTTCAGATCTCAGTTTGACTCAAGAATTGCAGAACCATTCAATAGGGGGAGGATGTTTTGTCAGGGATGTTTTTGAGGGAGAGAATGGTAGAATAGTTGCCAAGCAAAATTAATGCTACTACTCCCAAAAGCTGCTGAGAGCTAAGAGCTACAGCCACTTCTCATTTCAGTTTAGTTTTCTTTGAGTTCTTGAGGAAAGAGTTCTGAGCTTGGCTCTGAAAAATTAGACAACAAAATGAATGTGAGATGTCACAGATCAGAAAACATTCAGAAAATGTGAGAATGGCAGACACACAGGAACAGAAGTGCCACCGCTAATGAAAAAGGACGATTCACTTGGTAGCATAATTTTTTTTCACATTTTTAGCAGTGATTTTTTTCTGCAGATAACATATTTCACTTCAGGTTTTTGATGTATTTTACAAATGCTAATGAACTGAGCTTCAGACCTGCATCGTCCTGATGTTAAGTGAATAATATTAGTCACATATCACAGAGGGGAAAACTCGTGCTAAGCCCTTGTAACAGCAGTGAATTTTGCCCTGTGTGATTCTGGAAAGTCAATGAGTCTCCACGCTAACACGGGAATGCACCGCTGAACAGATTAATGACGGGTTGTGTATAAACTTGGTGTGATTGCTCCTCTGCGCACAAATGCATTGTACATGTAAATCAAGCCTGAGTGCTACTTGGCATGTATATTGTAAAGGATCTTAAGAAACGTGGCACATAGAAAGAAGATAGAAAGAAACAAGAAATGCACAGGTAGGCAGGATCTGGGTGAATAGAGCTGATCACAGACTCAAATTTTGGTTATATTTCAGTCTACTGGCCAGAATGCAAATGAGAATAATCGTAGAAAAAGGAAAAAAATGTGTTCAGCAAAACAGGGGCAGCTTACTTAAGGAGAGCATGGTGCAGATCACAACTGAATAGTCTGGCTTTTGCTTCCATCCCAAGGCAATAAAACTGTTCACTGCCCTCTGCATTCAAATTTGAAGTCAAAATTAATCTCTGAGGGAAACAGCAAAGCTAGAATTGGCAAGAATGATTCTTGTCATCTCTTCCCTTATTTAAAAAGGAACCCTCCTCACCGCTATTCAGAAATATCTCTCTTGTATGCCTTACTTCCTCGCTCTTAGAAAAAAAAAAAAAAAACACAACAAAACCAAAACAAACAAAAGAAATATAGCTCCTACTTAACCTTTGCTGAGAAGGAAGTGCTTCAGAAGATATTTTCCCCTCTTTTCATTTCTTACTCAATCTATAAAAAAATATGCCATCACTGAGAGGAATAAAAGGGTCATTTTATAAGGACTGTGGTACCTGGATGAAAACATGCTTTACCACTTGCTTCATGAATAACAACAGCTCCAGCTTGCCAACAATCTTTGGGACCTTTTCAGAAAAGTCTGGGATCACCACCTGTTGCGTAAAGCAGAAAAAAGCTTAAGTCCATTCTAAATATTTTTCTCGTGAGCAAAAGTTATTATATTTGTTCTGTTGGATTCCATCTAAAGAAAACAGCAAAAAGTTGGAGGATTTTGGAAATTGCTGAGATTAAAATCTTATTTGAGATACACCTGAATGTATACAAATTTGTCTGCCTGGTTTGAGACCACTTAAGAAGTGAACTACACTGTCATAACGTCCAAGCTCTATTTTAATAGTTTTCAGATAGCCGAGAGTTAAATGATATGGTAACAAGGTACAAAAGAGAGGTTTTCTTGGATAATGAGATTTTAGAAGGGATGTGCTGGGGCACGGGGGGAGCTTTATCGATCTACACTAAGGCTAAAGCGGTATGAAGGCACTAGTATCAATACGATGGGAAGCTATTCTTGGCTAATTAACTTTGACTGGAAGAAAAGGCAATCTGTAACTGATACTTGCAATGACATTCGTACTTTATTTCAGATTATTGTAAGATTAAGAAACATATTGAGGAATGCAGCTGGGCCTACTCTCCAGCATGCTGAAAGAGACTCCAAGTTTCCTAGCAAGCAGAAAATAAATACCCCCTTGTGACGGATGCACTTGACTGCTTAACCAAACTAGCAGTAATTTGATACAGGCTCTAAAGGAGGTAAAGGCCCAAATCATTACCAGGCAAAGAACTTCTCTATGTCCAATCTGTTCCCTGAAAACTCACAAAGGAACAGAGTTACACAGCAAGCATAGATGCATACGAGCTTGGAACACCAATCATGTGATTAACACATGAATGGCAGGTGGCTTTTCCAAGACTCATTTATCAAAGAACAAAGGAAGTTGTGGGTACAAGGAATCTCGTTCATACCTTTTCCATTGCATATAATTTTACTACAAGCCAACCACTTTATTCCACAAATATGACAGCCTAAGTGAGACTTCTTTGAGTTCTCCTTGCTAAGCAGCTGGCTGCATGGCGGTGACCTCCCCTTGAGCTGGGACACCTCTAAAGATTGCTCCTCAAGGCAGGGAGATATTTCACCAGCTGCAGATCTTTGATAAGTGACTGATATTGCGCTTAACCTTGCATTATTTTGCAATAAGATTTTGTATTGATAACGTTGATCTTTGTCTTGGTAACTTTGAATTTGGCTTGGTAACTTTCATTCTGTCTTAGTAGTTTAGAATTATTGTTATATCCTTTATGAAGTAAGTCATAGAGTGAACCTTGCTATTGAACTCGTTATGTCACACTTTTACAACATCATATTTCAATAGAATCATAGAATCATAGAATTGCTGAGGTTGGAAGGGACCTTTAAGATCATCAAGTCCAACCATTAACCTACCCTGACAAAACCACTTTTAAACCATGTCCCCAAGTACCACATCTACCCTTTTTTTAAACACCTCCAGGGATGGCAAATCCACCACCTCCCTGGGCAGGCTATTCCAATGTTTAATAACCGTTTCAGTGAAAAAATGTTTCCTAATATCCAATCTAAACCTCCCCTGACACAACTTGAACCCATTTCCTCTCGTCCTATCACTTGTCACCAGGGAGAAGAGGTCAGCCCCCACCTCTCTACAACCTCCTTTCAGGTAATTGTAGAGGGTGATAAGGTCTCCCCTCAGCCTCCTCTTCTCCAGGTTAAACCACCCCAGTTCCCTCAGTCGTTCCTCATAAGACTTGTCCTCCAGACCCTTCACCACTTTTGCTGATAGCTTTGATAGTGGTTCTTTAAGCAGTCTAAATCACTCATTCGTGACACTCCTCCCACACAATGCCCCAAAATTGGTGATATGCTTGACAAGCATGGTTAGTAGATAAGGAAAAAAGCTGCAGGCATCTTAAAATCTATTTCATGCTTGACAGAGCATTTTGAAATTTTATTCCATGATTGTTTCATATAAAAAACCTCCAAATTCTTGCTTCACAGAAAAATCTCATGGAGCACCCTGGGTTACCAATCATTTAGAAAGCCACTGAACTCACACTTGGGTGCAGTAAGGGTCACTCATCACAGACATTTGCTAGACATGTTTCACAAAAACAAATGTTGATAAAAATCAGATAAAGGAGTGACTGGAAAATGGGCAACAAATCTCAACAAACCTGTTGGTCTAAACAGTGTGGACCATTTACTGTTATCACTGACATTTTCAGGTGGTTTAGTAAAAGATAACATGTCTCCCTACAAAACTCACCTGATTCGGATCCCATTCTGTACAGCATCACTACTCTATTTTTCTTAACTTCACTGAAAGTCCAGGAGATCATAGGGTCAGAACAAACAAGCTCCAGTTCAGCAAATCTGTTTAAGCACTGGCATAACTCTAAAAGCCTGAATAATACAAGACCTGAATCAAGAGTATGATGCTTGCATTCGTGGCCCATAAAAATTCAGCAGCTGACAAAATTAATTGTTTGCATGATCATAACTCTGCAGTAATGGTGAGTGTTAACCAGACATTTAAAACTTTTTCACTGACTCCTATCAACTTATTTCTCTTGTTCCTTCTAATCTTAACTTTGTCTAGATCCCTTTGTATTTAACTTCCCATTGTTTAGCAGATGATACTTGCATGTAGAAACTGTTAAAACAAAGATTTGGCAGATCTATCTCATCAATATCAATAACTGTTTGGGTTTTCTTCAATATCATGAATATTTTGGGTAAGAAATGTCTGATTAATATAGCAAAAAGAGCTTTACATTTTGCTTTGTAATGCAGCTCATATGTTTTTCAATTCTTTTTTATTCAGATAAAAGAAAGTTGACAGATTTTGAATATGGTGTCAAAATGTTTTTTTCATGTTGAACACAAGATCTGTCTAAACTACAGTTGTTTTACCAAAAATTGTGCAACAAAGAGCACACTCTAGAGAGGAAAAGAAAAAAAAAGAATAAAAGAAAAACAACAAATTCTAGAGCAATACTCTTCGTATGTGAACTTCTCTATAAGAACTTTGAAAAACCTTTTGAAATAAGAATTTCAGCAAACTCAAAAAATAAAGCTATAATAAGAAATGGTATCAATGTAGCTGCTTTTTTTTAAAGCTACTCTCATCACCACAGTATCTAAAAGGTTTCCGTTATCTCTGTAAGGAATACATTTAACACCTATTGAATATGGCACATACAGTTTCTCTCAGACTTCTGTACAAAAAATTGTTTCAGAGTCTTGGTAGGTATATGTGATGAGCTTTGTTTTTAAATATGCACTCTGCAATTAAAATGCTACAATGGGTAAGTTTTAGGCACTAGGTCAGAACCTGGTGATGGATATCATTCCTTGCAGGAGTTCATCTTAAATAATATTTGGCACTTCTATTTTGTGTCTGTGTTCTGAGGCTCCCAAACTACTTTCCGGTGTTGAACGACTCTTCATTATTATATATTAGATAGACGGGTAGATGTAATAGCTGTTTCACTCTTGACCAGAGAAGGTCTGATTCTCCTAGCACAATGTATTAACTCAACGTCAAAATTGGTCTTAAAAAACTAGAATGGTTGCACTGTGCTCCAACTGATTAATTATACGTTCTATAGAAGTTCTCTTTACTTAGGTAGAGACCTTCAAGGTCAGACAGCATGTATTCAAAATACACCAGAGGTCTATTTAGCTATTGAGGCAGAAGGAAAATTATGTACTGGCTTTGTATATACAGCAATGCAAGAAGGATTGTGTTCTCTGTGTACAGATGCACTCTTATCCACACTGGTTGAAACCACAATGTTTTATGTTCAGTGAAGGAAGAACTATGAACAATTATACTCTATCCATAGACAATTACATGCAGAGCATTGTTTCAACATGACAGCTATAGAAATTATTTCCTTGATGCTATTACTGGTTATTTGATAGTGATAACTATCTACACGCAATATTCTCAGGGCTTTATAGCTGTTTGGTTTTTTACAATTATTATTTTAGGATTAAGATTGTCACATTAGCAATATAAATGTACCACAAATTAAAGGAATCAATAGCAGACTGACAGTTCTCAAGACCAGGGAGATTACAATTTACAGATCACATATCTACAAAGATTTTGCGAGGATCAGAGTTAGGGAATTACTAAAACCTTTTCTCATTATGCAGAAGTGAATCTCAAATAACTGTTGATAAAATTTGTGGATGGCAAAAAGACCTCTGAAAACATAATTAATTACAAAGAAAAGACAGTCAGGTGTGACGAGCTAGGCTAATTCCAACAGCCTCTTTAAAACAGCCACAGTTATTGCTGTACATGTAGAAAGGCCATACCTTAAGAAGGGAGTATCACAGCTTGAAAACCATTACTCTGAAAAATATTTTAATATCTTAGGAGGTAGCTCTTCATATCCTAGAAGGCACTTTATGGATAAGAAAATGTTTGTCAGGGTTTAGGCTGAGCTGACCACTAAATGAATGACAGTCTCCCTCTCCCTCCCCAGAAGGAAGAAGGGGAAGGAAAACAGAGAATAAGGGAGAAAGACTTATGGGTTGAAAAAGAACCCCTACACTAGTTTTAATGCAATATTAGCAATAAAAAAGAAAGATAATAATATTAATAAGAAAATAATTAAATATATACAATATATACAAAACCGGTATCAAGCTCCCAGGGCGACGATCACGTTACCGTCAAGCACTGGGACTGGACTCAGAGGCAGACAGGAACTGGATTCAAGAACTGGATTCAGGAACACATGGATTGGGATTGAAGGCAGAAGGGAGAGTCCTTCTCAGATGCCGGCCATTGAAGAAGAGACTTGACCCCTTTGATCCCTCATCCCGGGGATGGAATACCCCATTGGTCAGTTTTGGGTCACCTGTCCTGTCTGCTCCTTCCCACATGTGTGACCCCTCTATGCTTTTCTGCTTCCGACCCTCCAACTTGGTACATAACAAAGTGAGCTGCCCTTGGTTGTTATAGGAGTAAGTATAAGCAAGAGCCTCTCTGCATACCTTTTCTTAGTATTAACTATAAACATCAGGCCTTATCACTGCTAGAAGCAGACACTGTCTGAAAAACATCGTTAAATTCAGAGAGTCTAGTCAGTTAAAAGAGACTTGACTGAAAAGTAAAATTACTGAAAATAAAATTGGTTTTGTTCTGCCTCAAACCAGCACAATGTTACTGTGTTTTCTGAATTTGTAAGCAAGGAAGTAAGACACAATATCTTGGACATTCATTTACCTTTGGATATGACAATAATGAAACTGATGGGAGAACTCTACATACTGTTCTCACATCTGACTTTTGGAAAAAAATATAAAACAACAGGAGATATCACAGGAAACAGCCATCAGCGATTCCTGAGCTCTTACCCTGAGATCACTTATGATTTCAATCTGTTCAGCTGTATGCTTGTTGCAGTACAGAACTATCACGGAATCACAGAATTTTCAGAGTTGGAAGGGACCTCTAAAGATCATCTAGTCCAACTCCCCTGCTAAAGCAGGATTACCTAGAGCACATTACTCAGGACTGCATCCAGGCGGGTTTTGAAAATCTCCAGAGAAGGGGACTCCACAACCTCCCTGGGCAGCCTGTGCCAGTGCTCTGTCACCCGAACTGTAAAGAAGTTTTTCCGTGTATTGGAACTGAACTTCCTATGTTCCAACTTGCACCCATTGCCCCTCATCCTGTCACTGGAAACCACTGAAAAGAGTCTCAGTTCATCCTCCTTCAACTGACCCTTTAGATACTTCTATGCGATAATAAGGTCTCCCCTCAGCCTTCTCTTCTCCAGGCTAAAGAATCCCAGATCTCTCAGCCTTTCCTGATAAGGGAGATGCTCCAATCCCTCAGTCATCTTAGTTGCCCTATGCTGGAGTCTCTCCAGCAGTTTCCTGTCTCTCTTGAACTGGGGAGCCCAGAACCGGACACAGTATTCCAGTTGTGGCCTCACCAGTGCCGAGTAGAGGGATAGAATGACCTCCCTCGACCTACTGGTC
>NW_009647680.1:994633-1075825 GCF_000708025.1 Charadrius vociferus
TCTCCAGCCTGTCCAGGTCACGCTGGATGGCAGTGCGGCCCTCTGGAGAGTCAGCCACCCCTCCCAGTTTGGTATCATCAGCAAACTTGCTGAGGATACACTCTGTCCTCTCATCCAGGTCATTGATGAACATATTGAACAAGATTGGACCGAGTATTGACCCCTGGGGGACACCACTGGTTACAGGCTTCCAACTTGACACTGCTCCATTAATCACAGCCCTCTGAGTCCTGTCACACAGCCAGCTCTCAATCCACCTCACTGTCACCTCATCTAGCCCATACTTCCTCAGCTTCCTAATGAGGATGTTATGGGAGACAGTGTCAAAAGCCCTGCTGAAGTCAAGGTAGATGACATCTACAGCTCTCTCCTCATCCAGCCAACCAGTTATAACATCACAGAAGGCTGTCAGATTGGTCATGCATAATTTACCCTTGGTAAATCTGCGTTTCCCACTTTCAATAACTTCCTGTTTCTCAACATGTTTGGAGATGACATCCAGAACGAGTCGCTCCATTACCTTCCCAGGGACAGAGGTCAGACTAACCAGCCTGTAGTTCCCTGGGTCCTTCTTCTTGCCTTTTCTGAAGATTCGAGTGGTGTTGGCCTTCCTCCAGTCCTCCGGCACCCCTCCTCTTCCCCATGACCTTTCAAAGATGATGGTGAGTGGGCTAGCAATAACATTTGCCAGCTCTCTCAGCACTCGTGGGTGCATCCCGTCAGGGCCCATAGACTTATGGATGTCCAGCTTGGCAAAGTGGTCTCTGACCCGGTCCTCCTCAACTGAGGGAAAATCTTCCTCTCTCCAGACCTTCCCCCTTGCCTCCAGGGTTTGGGATTCATGAGGGACATCTTTAGTAGTGAAGACCAAAGAAAAGAAGGCATTCAGTATCTCTGCCTTCTCTGTGTCTTCCACCACAAAAGCACGCGTCTCATTCATCAGTGGGCCTACATTTTCCCTAGTCTTCCTTTTTCTATTGATATACTGAAATAATCTCTTCTCATTATCTTTAACTGCAGTGGCCAAGCTGAGTTCTGCTTGAGCTTTGGCCCTTCTAATTTTCCCCCTACATAGCTTCATTATATCTTGGTAATCCTCATAAGTTGCCAACCCCCTTTTCCGGAGAATATAAACTTTCCTTTTGTTCTTGAGGTCCAGCCAAAGCTCTCTATTTAGCCAGGCTGGTCTTCTTCCCCGTCGGCTCATTTTTCAGGACATGGAGATGGCCTTCTCCTGTGCTTCTCAGAGTACCCGCTTGAAGTATGACCAACCTTCCTGGGCACCTTTGCCCTTCAAAACCACCTCCCAAGGGACACTCTCAACCATGCTCCTAAACAGGCTAAAGTCTGCCCTTCGGAAGTCCAAGGTGGCAGTTCTGCTGGCTCCCTGCCTTGCTTCTCCAAGAATTGCAAACTCTACCATTTCGTGATCACTCTGCCCAAGATGACCTCCAACCTTTACAACCCCCACAAGACCTTCTCTGTTGCGGCCGCCCCACCACCTCTCCTTCCTTTCCTATCCCTTCTGAAAAGTTGGTAGCCATCGATCACAGCACTCCAGTTGTGAGAGTCTTCCCACCATGTTTCTGTGATGGCAACTATATCATAGTTTCCTTGCTGTACAATGGCCCCCAGCTCCTCCTGTTTGTTCCCCATGCTGCATGCATTAGTGTAGATGCACTTCAGCTGGGCTAATTGTCCTGCCACTTTCTTGGGGGCACAAGCCTTAATTTGCACCTGATCATGCTCAGACACTTCTGTAGTTACCAAATTATCACTACCCCTTGTGTCTTTGCTGCCACACAAACCACCATCCCCTGCCTTCATTGAGACAGACTGCAAGACCTTGCTAACACTTTTACCCAGAAGCACTGGTATGCTGCTCCCAGGCTCCAGTTTAGTAATCCTGGATTCATTCCCATCACCCTTCAAAACTAGTTTAAAGCCCTATAAATGAACCCTGCTAATTCTTGTCCCAGGATCTTTCTTCCCCTTTGGGTTAGGCTATCCCCACCTGTTCCCTGCATGCCTGGTTTCCTGTAGATCAACCCATGACCAAAGAAGACAAAGTTCTGCTGGATGCACCAGTCTCGGAGCCAGGAGTTAATTTGCTGGCTCCTCCTATTTATCCCCTCATCAACCCCTTCAACTGGTGGGATAGAGAACACTATTTGTGCTCCTGATCCCTTAACCAGCTGTCCCAGGGCCCTAAAGTCATTCTTCATTGCCCTTAGACTTCTGGTAGCTACCTCATCACCACCTACTTGAAATATCTGTAGTGGGTAGTAATCTGATGGATGAACCAGGGAAGGGAGTTTTCTCTGTATATCCTTAATCCTGGCCCCACGGAGGCAGCTGACTTCCCTGTGGTATGGGCCCGGTCTACAAATGGTGCCCTCTGTTCCCCTTAGAAGGGAGTCACCTACTACAATTACTCTTCTTTCTTTCTTGGTTGAGGAAATCCTAAGGTGTGGGGGTGAGTGAATAGCCCTGGGAGACTCACTAGATGGATCATCCTCTCCATCCTCAGTCATCTGGCCCTCGATTTCCAAAGCTCCATACCTGTTACACAAGGGCAACTGGGAAGGTGAGGGGGGGCGGGAGGGGTTTTGCTTACCTCTCCAAGGAGGGACCTGTCTCCACTCTCCCTTGTCCCTTAAGTCCCCTCCTTCTGCCTGGTGACAGGAGGGAAGGGGATCATCCACTTCTGGTAGGGCCTCTTCTTGCTGCCTTTGCCTCAGGGTATGGCTCCACCAATCTATTTCACTTTCACAGTCTCTAATACTTCTTAACCTTCCCACCTCTTCCCTCAGTTCAACCACCTGCCTGAGCAGATCATTTACTTGATCACACCTCACACAGGCGGTGTCTCTGACTCCCTCTGATACCAGTGCCAGGCTCAGGCATTCGTTGCAGCCCGAGACCTGCGCTGCGGTGCATGCTATCTTCACTAGAAGAAAATACTGGGTACTAAGCAACTCTTTAGTCTAGCAGAAGAAATCAAGACAAAACTAATGATGAGGAAGTGAAACTTTAAAAATGAAAATAGCCAATAAACACTCTTTAACTGTTAGACTGTTTAATAATGCAAACAAGTGTTAATTGTTGGAACAAAGGGAGCAATCGGTACTCTGTCTTTTCATGTTGAACTGAAAAGAGAATTTAGCTAAATGAAGTTTTAGGACTTTAGGAAGCTGTGCAATGCAAAGCAAGCATGGAAGTATTCAGCAGCTGATCAGATAAACTAATGCTGCTTCTGGTCAAACTTCTGAAAGTAGAAAAGGAAAATCATCTGTGAATTACAAACTCTGGTATTTCTTTAATGCACAGTTGCCCAGAATGTGATCTCAATGACCCTATGCAAGTCCAAACAGTGTATAGGCAATGAATAAATTACAATAATGTTTTTTTCCAGATTTAATACAACAGACTTTTATCCAAGTTTCAAGCTACTAGGACATGTTACATTAGTAAATATAAGAGTTTTAAATCTATATGCTAGTGTCAGAAAAGACTACAAAGCTTTTTGCATGGACCAAGGAAGATGTCCAGAGCCCAGATGAATTTTAGCTCTTTTCCATCTTAATTTTCTATCATTTGCATGGTGCCAAAGAAAAATACATGGTCAAAGACTTAAATTTTTACTTTATACAAACTACTGAAATCACCAGGTTAACATAAATAAATGTATTTCACAATGTGCAAAAGGTTTAAAAGTGTCACACATCTCCAGGAGGCAGAAATTGCTTATATTTCTTATAGGTAAGTACAAGACAACTAGATTGGCTTCAGCTGACTGGCATATTTTAAGGCAGTAATCCAAAACACTTATCTACTGTTCAGCGACACTGGCTAGAAGACAAAAGTTTGCATTGCACAGATGGGTAGAATATGAGTTCATGTGAAATCAGTTGAGAATAAAACCTCTCTCAATAATTAAGGATCACTTCAATCTATAGTTTCTTTTAATTTCCGTCCTGAACAAAGCTGCTTGTCACTAACACAAATCTGAGCAGGGAAAGGTGAGACAGACTGAACGGGGACCGAACTCAGCATTTTGCTGCCAGCTGCAAAATTAACTTTAGTAGATCATCAGAAGCAGGAGTTACCTCTGGTTCATAGTGTGAGCTTCCATCCCTGAGCTAAAGATCTAACAGGTCCTCGAGGACTAAGTGACACCATTACAGAGAGGCAGAGTGCTGAGTACAAACCTATGCAAACACTACCCTAATTCTCAGGGCTCTGGCATTGCTCCCACTGTCACAGCTCATGCCAAGAAACTTTTTTAGCTAGTAGCGGCCCTGGAAAGCACACATGCTGAGTGACTTTAGCACTATCAACTCCTAAACTAGTCTGTGCAGCTGTGTAGTTTTTGTTACGTTCATCTTTCTAGGAGAATCACATTGGGTTGGTGAGTGATTCAAGAATGTCCCAATAACCTGATTTTAAGATTTCAACTCAGAAAGTACCTGTCACTCAATCCAGGCTGCAGGGAAATCAGACAATCAAAAAGCTTTCATTCAAAATAAATGAATTAATTAAACATTCATTTACAACATGAAAAAATGGTCAAGAAGGTTCCAAAGGCTTGTTAGAGTTATATGTCAAAAAGGAATAAAAAATATATATTTAATCTCTTATTGATCCCAAGATTAAACCCATAAGGCATTTCTGTCCTTTCCAGCATTTAGGAGACAAGTTGGAGATGTTTATTAGCCTGCATAGCTAATTTTTTTCACATCCCACGTCTACAATCATGTTTTGTAGAAGAAAATCTAGGAAGCATGCTAGATTTTGTACTTCCATTATTACTTAAGGTCTGCTCGGGGGTTCATTAGTGCTTAAACCCTCTCCTTCTTTTTTCCTGCCTTCCAGCACTGAATGATTCTTAAGGAGACAGATTCAATCTTCTTCTCCTAAACTTCACCTCTTTGGAGTGGAACTGCTAATGTTATTTAAGCAGTTCAGTTAAGTTGTTTCCTCCGCTTGACTAAATTACTAATAGCTTCTTAAATGACTGAGGTAAGGAAATAGGCACATTTCACAGTAAAGCTTTTCTAGAGACCTTTTGAAAGGATAGTAACTTTTTTTTTAATTCTTCATGAAAAGGCAACTTTTAGGTGCCCAGCCCCTGCAGCAGATTCGGGAACCAGGAGTTAACTTTATACAAGGGCAGTGTAGATTTGAACAAGAAGCAACTTAGTGAGTTTCTTGTAGTGCTTCTTATGGAGTTCCTAACCTCCTTCGCAAGGAAATTAAAGAGTCCAGAATACTGAGCTCACCTGGGAAGGATGTGAATCAGTGCCTTGAGCTTGTGTCTGGAAGAGACTTCTTCAATAGTAACAAGGATAGGCAGAGAGGGAGAAGAGGCTTCTGTTTTTCAGTAAATCACAAGATCATAAAGAACTGCTAGGATGATGAGACCACGAAAAGCACCAACAAAATCTTGGGATATACTGAGTAATGTAGGTATGTCCTGTGGTAATTTACAGCTATTAATTGCACTGTGATAGACACCTGAGAAACCTCTTCTGGGGTATTGTTTACAACCCTGATGACCCATGTTCCAAATGTTGAATTCAGATTGGAGCAGGTGCTGGTAGATTACCGTAGGGAACACTGAGCCCATGTTGTGAGAAAAGAGCAAGAGAATGGACTTGTTAAAACTGACAAAATGAAAACAGAGAGGTACCCCAAGACCCATAAATACACTTGAAAATGAGGACTGAAGGGATGGAGAATGGGATAAACCTCAGGAAAAGAGGAAATATATGTAATCTAAATGGCTATTTTGGAAGAAATTAAGCACAAAGCTGCTTTTGAATTACTTTCCTACAGAAATTAGAAGAAAATATCTCATTAATATTGAAAGATTTAGGAGATATGTCCCAACTGCAGTGCTAAGAACCAAAGTATCTTGTTTTGAGACAGAGCCTGATGCATTTATTGCTATATTACATGACTGCATGAAAGCATCAGAGTAGATTCAGTGGTTCACGATGTTCCTACATTTGAAAATGCTTAAGCAATGCAAAGATCAATTACCTGTTAAGTATATCTTGTATAAAAATTTCCGTATGAGTATCACAGACTTTTAAATGGGGAGAGGCAGTTAGTGCATAGGTGTTGCCCATGAATTGCAGTATCCACAAAAGATGGTAGCAAACCAAGTGTTTAATTTCATTTCACATCCTCAAAAATATCGCCTTAGATATGTAACCACCTAAGTCTACCATTTAGGCACCTCTGATGTTCTCATCATAACAAATGGCCATAAAGTTGATGCCTATGTTACGGTTAATAACAGGACTTACAAAGGTACCTAAAAGCTTCTACCGGTTTATATGCAATGACCTTCTTAGAGCTCAAATTCCAGTCCTATAGACCCTATAGACCCTGAAACAGGATATTCAAGCACTGTCTTACCTGATCATGTAGACGTGCTCTGAAGATGTCTGAAGTCCAACACTTGCCAGACTGCAGTGAAGGAAGAATGGAATAGGATGCTGAAGGAATGAACAGCATAAATATGTGTCCCTCCACGAATAAAGATTGTGTAGGAAATGAAATAACTGAGTTTATTAATAACTGAGCCTGTACACCAATGCGTGTAGCATGGGGAATAAACAAGAGGAGTTAGAGATCTGTGTGCGGTCGCAGAACCATGACCTCATTGCAATTACTGAGACGTGGTGGGATGGCTCACATGATTGGAACACTGTCATGGAGGGCTATGTTCTTTTTAGGAAGGATAGGCCGGCAAGGCGAGGTGGTGGAGTTGTTCTTTATGTGAGGGAGCAACTGGAATGTATCGAGCTCTCCCTGGGAACAGATGATGAGCAAGTTGAGAGCTTGTGGGTAAGGATCAAGGGGCAGGGTAATATGAGAGACACAGTTGTGGGTGTCTATTACAGGCCACCTGATCAGGATGGGGAAGTTGATGAGGCCTTCTACAGACAGGTGAGAATCGCCTCACAATCACAGGCCTTGATTCTCATGGGGGACTTCAACTACCCTGATATCTGCTGGGAAGGCCACACAGCTGGGCACGTACAGTCCAGGAGGTTCCTCCAGTGCATTGATGACAACTTTTTGACTCAGGTGGTGGAGGAACCTACAAGGAGAGGTGCTTTACTGGACCTGATACTCACAAACAAAGAGGGACTGGTGGAGGATGTAAAGGTTGGGGGCAGACTGGGCTGCAGCGATCATGAGAAGATAGAGTTCAGGATTAAGTGTAGAATAGACAAAATGACAAGTAGAGTTGAAACCCTAAACTTCAGGAGGGCTAAATTTGATCGTTTCAAAGAATTGCTTGGGCAAATCCCATGGGAAAGGGCTCTAGAGGGTAAGGGGGCTCTAGAGAGCTGGCTGCTATTTAAGCGTCACCTCCTCCAAGCTCAGGATCAGTGCATCCCAAAGAGAAAGAAATCAGGCAAGGGGAGAAGGAGACCTGCTTGGCTGAGCAGGGACCTTCTGAAAAGGCTCAGGTGGAAGAAGGGAGTTTACAATAGGTGGAAGAAGGGGCTGACTGCTTGGGAGGAATACAAGAATGCTGTCAGGGTATGCAGGGAGGAAACAAGGAAAGCCAAGGCAGCCTTGGAATTGAACCTGGCGAGGGATGTCAAGGCCAACAGGAAGGGTTTCTTTAAGTATATAGGAGACAAAAGGAAAACTAGGGAAAATGTGGGCCCGTTGTTGAATGAGACAGGTGCTGTGGTGACGGATGATGCAGAGAAGGCGGAGTTGCTAAATGCCTTCTTTGCTTCTGTCTTCACTGTTCGGGCCAGTCCTTGTGAGACCCCGACTTTGCAGGTAACAGAGAAAGTCTGGGGGAAACAAGACTATCCCTTGGTTGACAAGGAGCACGTTAAAGATCAGTTAGATAAATTGGATATACATAAATCCATGGGGCCTGATGGGATGCACCCTCGGGTGCTGAGGGAGCTGGGGGAAGTCATTGCTGGGCCTCTCTCCATTATCTTTGAAAGGTCCTGGAGGACAGGTGAGGTGCCTGAGGACTGGAGGATAGCCAATGTCACTCCAGTCTTCAAAAAGGGCAGGAAGGATGACCCGGGAAACTACAGGCCGGTCAGCCTCACCTCCATCCCTGGGAAGATGATGGAGCAGCTTGTTCTGGGAGTCATCTCAAAGCACCTGGATGAAAAGAAGATTATCAGAAGTAGTCAACATGGATTCACCAAGGGGAAGTCATGTCTGACTAATCTGATAGCCTTCTATGACAAAGTAACTAGATGGGTGGATGAGGGGAGGGCAGTGGATGTTGTCTACCTTGACTTTGGCAAGGCTTTCGACACTGTCTCCCACATCATCCTCACAGGAAAGCTTAGGAAGTGTGGCTTAGATGAATGGACGGTGAGGTGGATTGAGAACTGGCTCACAGATAGAGCTCAGAGGGTTGTGGTTAGTGGCGCAGAGTCTAGTTGGAGGTTAGTAACAAGTGGTGTCCCTCAGGGGTCAGTACTGGGCCCAGTTTTGTTCAACATATTCATCAATGATCTGGATGAAGGGATAGAGTGTACCATCAGCAAGTTTGCTGATGACACAAAACTGGGAGGAGTGGCTGACACGCCAGAAGGCTGTGCTGCCTTACAGCGTGACCTCGCCAGGCTGGAGAGTTGGGCAGAAAGAAACCTTATGAAGTTCAACAAGGGTAAGTGTAGGGTACTGCACCTGGGGAGGAATAACCCCATGCACCAGTACAGGTTGGGGGCTGACCTCCTGGAGAGCAGCTCTGTGGAGAGGGACCTGGGAGTCCTGGTGGACAACAGGATGACCATGAGCCAGCAATGTGCCCTGGTGGCCAAGAAGGCAAATGGCATCCTGGGGTGCATCAAGAAGAGTGTGGCCAGCAGGTCGAGGGAGGTCATCCTCCCCCTCTACTCTGCCCTGGTGAGACCGCATCTGGAGTACTGTGTCCAGTTCTGGGCTCCCCAGTTCAAGAAAGACAGGGAACTGCTTGAGAGGGTCCAGCAAAGGGCAACAAAGATGATTAGGGGACTGGAGCACCTTTCTTATGAGGAAAGGCTGAGGGACTTGGGTCTCTTTAGTCTAGAGAAAAGAAGATTGAGGGGGGATCTTATTAATACATACAAGTACTTAATGGGAGGATGCCAGGGGGATGGGAGGAGTCTTTTTTCAGTGGCACCCAGTGATAGGACGAGGGGTAATGGGCATAAACTTGAACATAGGAAGTTCCATCTTAACATGAGAAGGAACTTCTTTACTTTGAGGGTAGTGGAGCACTGGAACAGGCTGCCCAGAGAGGTGGTGGAGTCTCCCACTCTGGAGACATTCAAAACCCGCCTGGACGCTGTCCTGTGTAACGTGCTGTAGGTGACCCTGCTCTGGCAGGAGGGTTGGACTAGATGATCTCCAGAGGTCCCTTCCAACCCTAACAATTCTGTGAATTCTGTGAATTCTGTGAGTTTGAGAGCCAAAACTCTGCCTGATTTAGGCACCAGGTTCTCTCACTTCCAAAATGGGAACATGAATTAAAAGACTAATGGCTAATACAGAGGTGAATTTGCCTCAGTCTCTCCACTGGCACGTCTTGCAGATAACTCTTGAGAGAAGCAAGGACTTGAGTATGAGTTTCATCACATAGGTATATCAACATTTTACTTGACAAGACACACTGAATTGCAAACTCTCCTGAGGATGTAGTTTCAGTGCCTCTGATAAGCTTCTTGCATCCAAATCCCATCTGTTTTAACATCAATCAATATCAAAGTTCTCCAAGAGCAGAGTTCTACCTGTACCCTGTCCCATTTGATTGATAAGGAATTGGTGAGGTGGCCATATCCAAAGAGTTACAGTCAATGTCTCAATGTCCAAATGGAGATCAGTAACAAGTGGCATCCCTCAGAGACTGAGACCAGTACTATTCAATATCTTTATTGATGACATAGACAGTGGGATTGAGTGCACCCACGCAAGTTTGCAGGTGACACCAAGCTGAGTGGCACAGTTTATTCACTTGAGGGAAGGAATGCCATCCAGAGGGACCTTGACAGGCTTGAGGAGGGGGCCCACGTGAACCTCATGAGGTTCAACAAGGCAAAGTTAATGGGATGAAATTTAACAAGTTGAAATGCCAGATTCTGCACCTAGAATGGAGTAATGCCAGCCACAAGTATAAACTGGGAGAAGAGTGGCTGGAGACCAGCCCTGCAGAAAGGGATCTGGTGGTGCATCCTGGTTTTAGCTGGTTAATTTTCTTTCTAGTGACGGCTGTGAAAGGAATGTCAACAATGCATGTTGTTGCTAAACAATATTTATATTTTTCCAGGACTCTTTTCAGCTTCCCATAGAGGCTGAGAAGGAGTACAGACAGAACAACAGAATGGCCAATGTAATATTCTGTACCATAGACATCATGCTCAGTATATAAATAGGTGGGGGACAGGAATCCACGACCACTGCTTGGGAAGATGCCAATTCACCAGGCGTTGAGAGTGACTAGTGTCATTATTATTACTGTTGTTAGTATTATTTCTATTTTTCCTTTCAGTTATTGTTTCTATTAAACTATCTTTGTCTCAACCCATGAGAGTTTTTTTTCCCTTTCCCTTTCTCCTCCTTTCCTCCCTCTTCTTCCTTCCCTTCTGAGGGAAGGGGGAGTATGGCAGGAGTGACTGGGTGGTCCTAGCTGCTGACTGGGGTTAAACTATGACATGGTGCTGGTCGACAGTAGGGTCAGCAGTGTCCCCTGGCAGCCAAGAGGGCAAACCACATCCTGGGGTGCATCAAACACAGCATAACCAGCCTGTTAAAAGAGGTGATTATCCCACTGTATTCAGCACTGGCACGGCCTCACCTTGAGCACTGTGTGCAGTTCCGGGGACCACAATTTAAGAAGGGTGTGAAGGTCCTTGAATGCATCAAGAGGAAGGCAACAAAGTTGGTGAACGGGCTGGAAGGAATGTCCTATGAGGAGCAGCTAAGGACTTTGGGCTTATCTAGTTTGGAGATAAAGGAGGCTGAGAGTCATCCTCAGTGGTCTCTACAGCTTCCTGAGGAGAGGAATCTTCTTCCTGGAATCCAGTGACAGGATGTGGGAATGGTTCAAAGGTGCACCAGGGGAGGTTCAGACTAGATATTAGGAAGCATTTTACACCAGGGGAGGTTCAGACTAGATATTAGGAAGCATTTTTTTACTGAGAGGGTGGTCAAACACTGGAAAAGGCTTCCTAGAGAGGTGTTGAATGCCCCAAGCCTGTCAGAGTTTAAAAGGCATTTGAACAATGCCCTTAATAACATGCTTTAACTTGGTCAGCTCTGAATTGGTCAAGCAGTTGGACTAGATGATAATTGTTGGTCCCTTCCAACTGAAATTATCTTATCCTACCCTATCCTATCCTATCCGATTGTGTTCCATTCCATTCCATTCTTTTCTATTCTATTCTATTCTATTCTATTCTATTCTATTCTAAGTGCAAGGTCCTGCACCTGAGTCAGGGCAATCCCCAGCATGAATACAGATGGAAGATAAATGGATTGAGAACAGCCCTGTAAAGAAGGACTGGGGGATACTCATGGATGAAAAATTGGACATGAGGCAGCAATGTGCACTTGCAACCCAGAAAGCCAACCACATCCTGGGCTGCATAGAAAGAAGAGTGGCCAACTGGTCAAGGGAGGTAACTTTCCCACTTGGAGTGCTGCATCCAGTTCTGAGGTCCCCAAAACATGAAAGATATGGACATGTTAGAGTGGCTCCATAGGACGGCCACGAAGATGATCAGGGGGCTGGAATGCCTCTCCTATAAGGAAAAGCTGAGGGAGTTGGGGTTGCTCAGCCTGGAGAAGAGAAGACTCTGGGGACACCTTATTGCAGCCTTTCAGTTCTTAAAGGGAGTTTATAAGGGAGACGAACATTTTACCAGGACCTATAGAGAAAAGGGTAACAGAAAAGAGGGTGGGTTTAGACTAGACATAAGATAGAATTTTTTTACAGTCAGGGTGGTGAGACACTGGAACAGGTTGCCCAGAGAAGCTGTGGATGCCCCATCATTGGAAATGTTCAAGGTCAGGATGGACGGGACTTTAAGCAACATCATCTAGTGAAAAATGTTGCTGCTCTCAACATGGGGGTTGGAACTAGATAAGCTTTGGATGTCCCTTCCAACCCAAACCATTCCATGATTTGATAATTTTATGAAAATACTTTTGTGATTTTCCTCTTCAAAAGCAGTTCGAATAGCTGAAGACCTGGAGCTTATGCTCATTTGAAGTACATGTTGCTGGATTCTACCAGCACCAAGTACGCTCCAGATGCTTCTTTGCAGATGACAGCTAGGTTACCTCAAAACTCATTTTGAGGATTCTCCCACTGTAAGACAGGGTGGATGGGGGGCTATTTTCACATCAGTGTCTTTCTGGCAGCCATTCCACATGGTGCCTAAATACACAAAGCAAAACCTTTAACGTCTAGACATCCACCACCAAGTGATGCTCCCAAACAGTAGTCAGTTAGGTGCCAAGACTGATTCTTCAGTATTCTCACCTTGACTATCTGAAGATGCCAAGTGTGATAACTCTGGAGTTCTTGTCTTTACGTATGAAAGAGCACTTTTCAAATTTCAGACCACCTTCAGAAAGGAAATCCCACTCTCTTCCTTGTTGCCACTGCTCATTTCCAGCCCTCCCTTTCATTAGATCTTGTAATTGTGAGTGAGTTTGTTCCACAAACTGATCTAAAGGAAAGCTTTTTCTTGATGGCTTACATCTACATCACATCATCAAGCTAAACTGATTTACCTTATGGCTACATGAACACGAGATTTGCAAGAGAAGCTAAAGGGACAGAACCTGTGGTGATAAGGCCAACCTTTTTTGATTTCATCCTGCAGTTACACAGGTTAAGTCATACCATCAACTAACAGGCTAATTCTTTCAGTGCCTGGACTGAACAACTGATTACTTAATTCAAGGCTGAGAACTGATTACCTAATTCAAGGTTGATGGTCCCATTGTAAGGCTTGTTTGCACAACATCTCAAAAGCTTTGACACTCCTTGCCTTTGGAGCTTAGACATAATTGTGTCTTGACAGAAGCAAATAGAGAATTTAAGATTTCTAGAAAAGTTCTGTGCCTCAGAATGGAAATTTAAAACTACAGAAAGTTGTGTAAGGCTTGTTATGTCTTTACTGTAGGTAACAATATAAAGAAAAGCAGGATATATTATGGGTTTATTTACTTAGATGTCATCTACCAGAATGCTTTTTCTACTCACAGTTCTTTTTGTGTCTGAGCACTGGAAAAAAACTGAAGGATGTTTGTTGTTCTGGTATAATATCTGGGCATTTTTCAAAATAATTTTCCAGCCATAACTGTGGAAAGCCTCAGCCACTTTCAGAATAATGCACTCTGCAGATGGGAAAGATATGTTTGTTCACTGAATAGATTTATGCTAGCTACAGGTAGCAAGAAATGTAGATAGTTCAGGCACCTGGAAATCTTCTAATTACCAATATCACCGAGGTTTTTAGGAGTTTGTATGAAGAGCTTTGAAAAGAGTACTGCCAATGGCCATTTAGGGAAGCTTCTGCCTTTAGCTCTGATGGGTTCATTCATCATTTCCCAGTATGTTCTCTGAAATAAAAGGGAGTGCTCATCTACAATTTTTTTTTTTTTTTTCCAGCGGATTTATTCCACCACTGAAGGAGCTAGCCATGAAGCTACTTTTGCATTTTTCATTCTCAGCTGCAGAT
This sequence comes from Charadrius vociferus, assembly GCF_000708025.1. Classification (NCBI taxonomy): domain Eukaryota; kingdom Metazoa; phylum Chordata; class Aves; order Charadriiformes; family Charadriidae; genus Charadrius; species Charadrius vociferus. The sequence continues at coordinate 1,008,370 of NW_009647680.1, forward strand.
TATCTCTTGGGGTTGGTTTGTTGTTTGTTGTTTGTTTTTTCGTTGTTTGGGGGTTTTGGGGTTTGTTTTCGTTTGTTTTTTGTTTTTTGTTTTTTTTTTTTAAATTCTTAAAAGAGAATAATTCCATAGAGAGAATCAAATCACACAGGATCTTAACAGCTACAATTGAGTAGGCAGTTTAGGAAACAGGTAGGACTTTTTATATATATATAAATAGAATAGTTTGCAATCCTTATTTATGTGACAGGAAGAGGTAAACTTGTGGATAAAGCACCAGATTCAAAAGATGTGGGCCTTGTTGCCTGCACATTGCATAGACTCCCTGTCAAAAACTGCTAAAGCATATTAGTGAACAGCCAGAAAGTAGAATCAGTTCTTAAAATGTGGGACCACAGCAATCCTGGTGATCCTAATCACTGTAAAAAATAGGGAGAAGAGGCTAAATGAGGGAAAGTGTACATACTTTCATTTCAGCTGAGGATGTCCACAGCTGAGATTATCACATTAAAATTTAGAAAAGTACATTATTGGCATTTATGTTTTAGCTTTATAATCAAGGGAGAGATATAGGCACTTTACATGATTTTGGGGGGATAGTTATGTTTCAGGATGAGATTAATCTTGTCCTAGGCTTCTCTGTTTCTCTGTATTTACTATGAAGATATTCAACCCAACAGGCTCAGATGTAGATGTTGACATCAATCTAATACATACCATTCTGCGTCCAACCCTGCCTCTGCACTTTGGGCTGAGTAAGCAGCCATCCATATCACAGAGGCTAACACACAAGCTTTCACCTCTGGCCAGTGTAAAGGTTTAACCATTGGTTCTCTCCCACGGTGTTTGATCGCTGACGCAACACTACTCAGAACACTTCCTTCCAAAGCTTCAAGGTAAGCTTCAGGAAAAGGCTTTTGTCCATAGTATCATCCAGAGAAAGCGGCAATGTCTGACCACTTTCTGAAGAGCAACACGCAACAGAAGTTCATCGTCCATACTCTTGGGGGAAGCAATGGTTGGACCATGTAGGATGCAGATATCACTGTTCCTTAAAAATAATATACAAAAAAAGATGCAAAAGGAGGTTACAGAGACAGTGGCTTGTCATTCTGAGAAAGCAAAAATGGAGACCATGCAAATTCTGTAGAAAAATGTTGAGGGATTAGAGACTTAGTGAGTTCTGTTTTGTCTCTACTTTATTTGAGAAGAATGTATTGATTTAGAAGTCTAGTTTCCAGATCTGCTGACCTTCCACCTGGCATAGAGGTGCAGAAATGTCTGCTGTGGAGGTACAAGGTCTGGTTCAGAGACTCCATACCCTAATATCTTTTCTTGGGTCTGGATAGAAGAAATGTTTTCTACCACTCTCTATATCCAGGAAATCTTTTCCAAATATGAATCCGTCATCATGATAATATTGAAATAAAATGTTGTTATGTTCCTCAGCCCTCCAATAGAGACAAAGGAATCAGAAAAAAATGCAATTAAATGAAATGAAACAAGGAAACACAATTTAGTCATATTAACTGCTTTCCGCTTTACCAGCCTACCATTGCTCCAGAGAATAGTGTCATACAGCTATTTCAAGCATTTAACAGCATGAAGGGGAATAGTATTAGGAGATTTCCTTAAAAGCAGCAAAAAATTCTTAACTGTCCAGTTTTTCTGAAGCACTAACAAAAACCACTGGTGTTTAATCTGGTGTGATACATAAGCACACCCACTGCAATGATACATATGAGTATAGTTCCAGGGCATCTGTCAGTAATACATTCCTCTTGAACACAGGTGAAGTAATGGAGGTTAATTCAGCAGCAGCACCATTCTTCCTTAAAGTTATTTGTGCTCTCCCTAGCAGTTGCTGTTTTCAACCTTTGATAATATGAATCCAAGAGTGATGCAAGGGCCGGGTGCCCTGGCCTTCCTGCTCAGCACAGGTTTGAAAATTTGCTGCTGGCTTTTCTAAGCTGCTGTTATACTTCCTCATGACCTTGCAGATTATAACAGGTTGGCCTTGGCTAACAGCAAAACTCCCACCCAGATGCTTGTTCACACCCCACCTCAGTGGGATAAGTGAGAGAAAATAGGAAAAATAGCACTCACAAGGCTTGTGGGTTGAGATAAAGACAGGGAGATCACTTATTGACATGGGAAAAACAGATTCAACTTGGGGAAAATTAGTTTAATTTATTACCAATTAAAATAGTTTTGGGTAGAAAGAATAAAAATGGCAAATATTAAAACATCCTCTTTCCCAGGCTCAACTTCACTCCTTCACTCCAGACCCCTCTACCCCTCCAAGCAGAGCAGAGAGGTTGGGGAATGGGGGCTTCCAGTCAGTACATTGCTGTTTCTCTCTGCCACTCCTTCCTCCTCAATGATATTTTTACTATTAGTTCAAGCTGTGGTAGAAGTTAAGGTATCAACTGGCTTGAGATTTCTCAGTGGATAAGAGAACAGGAATCTATGGTGTAAAATACTCCCCTATAAGCCATAAGCTTTTTTTGATTTAAAGAAAAAAAAAAAAAAGGTAGAAAGATTAGACTGGGTAAAGAAGTTAGACTTTCCTAAATATTTGAAGAAGAACCTTCAAAACCTGTCGTATGAGAAGCTGTTTTGCAGCATCCAGAAGGATGGGATCCATGGGAGCCAATATTTACAGACCACCTATTAACGAGCATATAGGGTGGGTTGCAACTCTCAACTGTTTCCATTGCCGATTTAGTCAATGCCAAATGTAGGTTTTCAGTTTAGATTCAAATTCCAAACCTGCTAATTCCAGAAGGATAAGGATCTCTAATAAATTCTGATTCATATGTACCAACACAGTACAGATCTCCCAGATACACTTTGTTATTCAAAAAAAAAAAAAAGTCTCATTCAGAAATATCTTCTATTAAATGCAGTAAAGTTTTATGTAGGTTTAAAAATTAGTAACAATCAAATTGGAAATTACTAGTGATTTTTTGTGTGTCTATTTTTAGATATTCACTTTGAGAAAAAATTTAGGGGATATAAAAATGCTGATCACATGTTTCTGACAACCTTGTGTTAAAAAATATACCCACTGAGAAGCCCAAGGTTCTCTCACAGTTTTTTGCAAATGGTTCTTTTGTGTAGCTGTTATTAAAATGATACACTAAATTTCAGGTGCAACATACTTTCTCAACAATACTTTATTCATCCTATTATGTCTGTTTACTTCTGCTGGTTCCAAGCCACCAAAGATTTGTTGCTTCTGTATTCTCATTCTCCGAGTTATAATGATACTTCACTGAAACAGCTTAAGTGGACTAGATATATCAAGGTACACTTTCTCCAGGAGGAAATCAGTTCAACATCTTTGATTTATACCTGAATAAGCCCTAAAATCAGGTTATATGGCATCTGCCGCTCTTACTGTACTTACAGTGTCTGTTACTTCATTTGCAGAAGCAAAGCAGATAGGTTTGACACAAGTTGTCCTTGACTTATCTCTGTTATCTGCTGCCCATGTCCTTGTTATCTTCCAGATGCTTACAAATGATCATATTATATGCCTTTTTTTTTTTTTTTTTTTTTTCCTGGGGATTGAATTTAAGCTGTTTGGTCCATAATTCTATTCTTAGCCAATTTAAGAAAAGTGGCACATTTTCACTCCTTTCCACATTTCTTCTATCATCTCACCCATCTTCTACAAAATTCTGAAAGATAAACACTATTGGTCCTCAGGTTACATAAAATATTTGTTTTCAGATACCTGAGGGTTAAATTCATAATGCCAAAATGGCTTAAAACATCAATTTAAGAACACACTTTAATCTACTTTTCCCCTATATAAAGTCAGAAATCCATGCTTTTTCACTTAGTATTGTTTGTGCTCACCACCTCCTACTGGTGGCATTTTTAGTGAAGACTAGCACAAACCCCAAACACTGAACATTAAGCTGTTCTTGGCTTCATTTGTGGACAGCTTTCACTCAGCTAAGAAGCAAATAAAAAAAAATCTCTCCCTTCCTACTACAGGCATAGAGTGATATTTCTTACTTTTAATTTCTCTTGCAAGTTACTTCACAACCTCTGCTTTGACATTTGCAATTTTGTCACTGAAAACTCACACCATTCTTTGCTGCATCTGAAGTCAGTTTGTGAGTTAACCATGTTGGCTATGTACTACATTTCTAGTCCTTACTCTTTCTTGGGATAGTTTACATTGTTGTAATATCATTTTCTCAGAGAAACTTCCACCTCTCTCAATGTCTTTTCCTTTGGAATTGTGTCCTTGCAGTCTGCATTTATCACTTCTCTGAGTTTGTGCAAGGAACATTGAAGCATCAGCTTCACAACCTAGAAAAAAAGCTGCTAGTAATAGATAATGTAGGAGGAGTATATTGCATATAACAAACTGATGAATGCTTAAGGGAGGAGTAAGTGAAGAGAGGGAAAAAGGAAATCTTAACAGGCCTCCAGTGCTACATATACATTCTCCAATCCTATACAACATGGGTAGCACATATATTAAAGATAAAGGTACCATAATTAGATTTTTTGGGCTTCCCTAGCAGTGAGAACCTGTGCCTGGACATATATCAACATAGCTCTGGCGATATACCATCAGATCTGGAACCTGACAGAAGCGTATTCAGAACATCTGGCCCACTACAATAAAAATAAAAAAAATAATAATACAAAAAGAAATCTATTTTCAAAGCTCAGTACTTCTATGAGTGCCAAGTTCTAGTGTCAATCTCCACATTCCCTGCTACATTTACCTCTACATTCTACCACCAGATCCATGAAGTTAATGAAAATTCCTTTTCTGTTTTCAAACCTTCATTTTGTTTAGTGCTTTTTCCTCACCAAATGCTGATATGGTCAGCTGCCAACAGCTGTTAACATCTGTTAAATTATAATTTTGCAGAACGAAACACTGGATTGGATCCGGATTTTATAAACTTCAAAAAGAAGAGGTTTCAGTTCAATGTCTTTAAGCTAACATATGGAGAGTACCTTAAGCCGAGGGGAGATCAGGCTGACAGATATTTTGGGCAAGTAGAAGCTGCTTTTGCACTATCTTCCATTCAATATGTGGAACAATTAATTGCAACAGGACCCAGTGAAGTCAGGCAAACATTTATAAGTTTCTTTTGTCATTGCAGGGCTTTCTCATGGTTATACATTTCTGACTACAGTCCAACCACCGCAGTATCACACCAGCAAAGGGAATTTGCTCTTTCCTGCTGTGTGCCAGACTTCTCATACCCGAGCTATCACACATCCAAGGATTGTACACACTGTCTTTACAATAGCCTCATGCTGACTGGACACACTGACTTGCAGCAGCAGTTGAGAACAGACGGACTCCCCTACTGGGTAGGTTTAAAATGGTATATAAAGAAGGCTTAAAGCCCTACAGGATGATCTGGACAGAGAGTTGAGAATTATATATTTGATTAAAACTGGGCACTTGCAAAAGGAATATAAATTACCCAAAATGTTTAAAAGCAAAACTCATTCATTTTATTCAGCTCAGCAGCCTGACAACTTGGAAAGGAAAAAGAAAAAAGAAAATTTTGTCCAGCACAGAGAAACTACAAAGCATGTTTGAAAGCAAAGGAAGGGGCTCAGCCTTTGTTTAAACAACAACCGCTGTTGGTTTGTGGCAAAAGTTGCCACAGAAGCAGGATCAATGCAAACTTTCCATGACAAAGTAGATAAATCAGAGCTTATGCCCAGTGCCTACAATCTGATGAAGACAATGCCATTCCTCCCTCCCACACCAACCATGGGACCATATCTAGGACACTATGCATCTATTTGTGTCATCTTCAGGTCCTACGTGGAAGCAAGCTCAGCCCTCTGCTGAAATGCACGCACAGAACAGTTACAGTGCGCAAGATGGTTTGGATGTTAAACACTCATACTCTGCCCTTTCAAATCACCTCCAACAACATCATCATCTAATCACTGGAACATTTATAACTTTTCAGCTACGTTACGGGCTTATTGTTTTGACATGCCTTCACATTCATGATGTCTTTGCACCTGACAGTTTTTCAGGACAAGCAGTACTAGCTGCTTTCAGGTAGTTTTGCTTTCAGGACTACCTTCATCATCATCTAGGTGCCCATTTTCTGCTCAGATGAGCCTGTTTTCCAGAGCCTGACACTGTGCTCCTTTGCTGCCAATACCATCACATCAAGAAATGCATACAGTGTGAAGAGCTGTCTCTGAAGAACAGTCACGAGCAGGTTGAAAGCTTATGGGTAAGAATTAGAGGCTGAGGCAACAAAGAGAACCTTGTGGCTGGTGTCTACTACAGGGCATCTGATCAAGGAGAGCCTACTGATTAAGCCTTCTTACTCCAGCTACAGGAGGCATCACACTCACAGGCTGTTATCTTGCTGGGGGACTCCAACGGCATCCTAGCCTGCATCAGGATTAGTGTAGCCAGCGGGAGTAGAGAAGTGATTGTCCCACTGTACTCAGCACTGGTGATGTCGCACTTTGAGTACTGTTTTTTGGGCACTGCAGTATAAGGACATTGAGGTGCTGGAGAGGACCTAGAGAAGGTCAACAAAGCTGGTGTCCTCAAGGAGTTAAGGTCAATGTGACAACCTGCGAAACTGCCCTCAGGGACAAGGGAGCAGAACAGACTCGGCAGATCTCCAAGTATATTTTCCACAGAACACAAGAGCTCTCGACCCCCAGGTGTAAGAAATCAGGAAAGGAAGGCAAGAGAACTGCATGGATGAGTTGAGACCTGCTGGTCAAACTAAAAGGCAAGAAGGAAATGCAGAGGCAGTGGAAGCAGGGACAGGTATCCTGGGAAGAGTATAGGGATGCTGCCTAGGGATAGAGTAGAAAGGGAAGGGGACAGGAAGGCCAAGGCACAGCTGGACCTGAACTTGGCAAGGGACACGAAGAATAACAAGAAGGGCTTCTACAGGTACGTCAGTCAGAAAAGGAAGGTCAAAGAAAGTGTACAAGTGTAGCCTCCCTCCCCCCCACCCCACCCTGATAAGCAAGACTGGCAAAGTGGTAACAATGGACGAGAAGAAAGCTGTGGAACTCAACAACTTCTTTGCCTCAGTCTTCACTGGCAACTTCTCTCCCCACACCTCTTGAGTGGATAGACCTTAAGGCACGGTCTAGGGGAGCAAAGTTCGTGAGCACCTGAGGAACCTGAACATACAGAAGTCTATGGGACCTGGCGAGATACATCCCAAAGTCATGAGGGAACTGGCTGATGCAGTTGCCAAGCCATTTCCTTGATATTTGAAAAGTCATGGCAGTCAGGTGAAATCCCCAGTGACTGGGAAAAGGGAAACTTTGCACCCATGTTTAAAAAGGGTGGAAAGGAGGACCCTGGGAACTACTGCCCTGTCAGCCTCACCTCTGTTCTTTGGAAGATCATGGAATAGATCCTCCTAGAAGCTATAATAAGGCACATGGAGGACAGGGAGCTGTTTTGAGACAGCCAGCATTACTTCACCAAGGGCAAGTCCTGCCTAACCAACCTAACGGCCTTCTATGATGGAGTGACTACTTCAGTGGACAAGGGAAAAGCTACAGATATTGTCTCTCTGGACTTCTGTAAGGCCTTTGACATGGTCCCCCACAACATCCTTCTCTCTAGATTGAAGAGATATGAATTTGATGGGTGGAGTGTTCGGCAGATGAGGAATTGGTTGGATGGTTGCATCCAGAGCGTAGTGGTCAACAGCTCAATGTCCAGATAGAGATCGGTGACAAGTGGTGTCCCTCACAGGTCTGTAGTGGGGACCAGTACTGTTCAGTATCTTCATCAAAGACATAGACAGTGGGATCCAGAGCACCCTCAGCAAGTTTGTGGGAGACACCAAGCTGAGTGGTGTGGTTGACATGACCAAGGGATGGTATGCTATCCAGAGGGACCTGGACAAGCTTCAGAAGTGGGCCCATGTGAACTTCATGAGGTTCAACCAGGCCAAGTGCAGGGTCCTGCACGTGGGTCAGGGCAAGCCCTGGTATCAATACAGGCTGGGAGATGAAGGGATTGAGAGGAGCCTTGCCAAGAAGGACTTGGGGGTACTGGTGGAAAAGTGGCCAGCTGATCGAGGGAGATGATTCTGCCCTTCTGCTCCGTTCTGGTGAGACCCCACTGGGACTACTGCATCCAGCTCTGGAGCCCTCAGCACAGGAAAGATATGGGCCAATTGGAGTGGGTCCAGAGGAGGGCCGCAAAAATCATCAGTGGGATGGAGCACCTCTCCTATAAGGACAGGCTGGGGCATTCAGCCTGAAGAAGAGAAAACTCCAGGGAGACCTCATTGCAGTCTTTCTAATACCATAAGGGGGCTTATAAGAAAGATGGGGACAAACTTTTTAGCGGGGCATGTTGTGTTAGGACCAAGGGATAATGGTTTTAGACTAAAAGAGGGGAGATTTAGACTACATACAAGGAGGAAATTTTTTACAATGAGGAGTGGTGAAACACTGGCACAGGTTGCCCAGAGAGGTGGTAGATGCCCTATCCCTGGAAACATTTAAAGTCAGGTTAGATAGGGCTCTGAGCAACCTGACCTGGTAAAAGATGTCCCTGCTCATCGAAGGGGTGATTGGACTCGATGACCTTTAGGGGTACCTTCCAACCCAAATGATTCTATGATTCTATGACTATCTCTCTTCTAATTTCACGTGCCTCATCTGTCAACACTTCCTACTTCCACAATAGTTACAGGACCGACCCACCTTACTGCAAAGTTAGGTAGGGTCAGTTGCTTAAAAATTATTACAAGTAATCGCATGTCCTGCACAGCACACTGGGGGATGTTTTTGTATTCTCCACACACTTCCTAGCTCAGGCTTGTTTAACACAGGACATCCGATGTTTGCATGAACAAAATGTTCATTTGTACTGAGTATAACTGTATACTTAACACTGTGCTTTTATTACTACAACTTGATCTTCAGGTAGCTTACTGACCTAATTGTAATTTATAGACCAAATGTTTCAACTTAACAAAAATAACATCTCTGTTTTCCTCTGATAAAATATAAAGTTAATTTAGACTTCTGGGTAATAAGGTAACTTCCAATATCAGCATATTCCTAGTTCATTTACTTACACATAGTATGTTTTTTAGGCCTAAATTTTCTCCCATTTTCTTTTCTGAAAAGGTAAAAATCTCAGCATGATAACTGCATTGTGCTCATGCCGCAACATCAAAAATAATTTCTTTGCTTAAAATTCTATTTTAGCACTTTTAGACTGGAGAGTCAGAAATGACAAACGTAATTAAAGCTTTGCTTTAAAATACTTCTCAGAGCTCATTGGTAGTGAGAAGTACTTCCCCTGCTGTCTGAGTGTTCTGACAGCTGTGCTCAGTGAAATCAGGTTCGTTTTCTCTTGCAAAAATAAAGATTTATACTTTTGTGGAGGTGTAACAAGCTAGTGAAAATAACACTGGGCACCAAACCAAATTATTTTGAAAGAACCCACAACACAATAATTTAGTGTTATGAAAAAAACATTTTTATTGCCTTTACACTATTCCACTTTGTGTGCTGTAATTTTATAATGTATATCTTTGATAAAGTAACTAACTGATCTGGGGGACAAAAGATGTACAACATGCTGAACCTACCTAGGCTGCAGCAAGATCTTTGATAAACGCCACATGAAAAATTCCTAATGAACACAGATGTAGTGAATAAAAGAAGGCACGAAAATAAGTACAGGTTTTGCAACAATGGTGTTGCAAAGCGGGGGTTACTGAACAAACAGTACCAGTGGAGGAATGGTCTTGCGACTTAATGAGTATTTTCATTAATGAACTTTGGCACAAAAAGTAGGACTATGCTAATGAAATTTGTCACCAAAGCAAATCTGAGAGGCATTATCAATAGCACAGATAAACACAGAGGAAGCAACAGATGACCTTGAGGACTTAGACTGCAATTTGAATGACATTCTGCAGTGGAAAAAAAACCTAAGGGACTAAACCCAAGGATTCCTGCTATAAAATCAGTTTGAAATACAAAAGGAGATAGGGACCAGGGGCTTTGCCAATTACAACATGATTACAATGTGATGTGCCTGCAAAAAAGCAGAGCAAATAAAATATTCCAGTAGATCTAGGTAAATATTAGGGCCGTTATACAAGGTCTTTGCAAGCCCCACAGGGGATACTGCATTTTACCTGGCTGAAGAGGAGGGTTCAGGCTGAACAAGGGAACAGAAAGTCTGTTAGGATGATCAGGCAAACAGATATCACATTAATTTTGGAGAAAACTGGGTCTTTTAGTGAAGTCATAAGTGTTCTCTACAAAATACCAGACTAACAACAACAAAAAACAAAGTCCAAAAGAGAAGGATGTATTGTAACGGACAATTTTGGAATGAGTCCCATTTGGTTGAATATTAAACAATTTTTAGCCTTAAGAAGGAGATTCTTGAACAGACCTCCTAAGAATTAGGGGAAGGAACATTAAACGTATCTGTTCAAAAAGTTACATGGTAAATCTGCACATGGGGTCATCTTCCGTGTACCCCTGACATAGCAGAGAACTACATCCAGTGACGATGGTCACTGGGTCAGAAGGTGGTGAAGGATGAAGAAGAATTGTGCTCTGCTCTTTCTCCCAATATATTCTTGCTCAGTCTTCTTCCTAGGAAACTGTTTGTCACTCAGGCATATCTCCACAGATATAGCTTGAGAGTCCTGGAAATGAACAGAAGTCGTTCCCAAGAAAAAAGCACAAGTCCTATTACCATAAATGGGATCCTCCAGCACTAAACATTTTCATCATCACAGCCTCATGTCATTTCAAACCCGAAGCTTCTCACTGATCTTTTCCAAGTATGATGTTCTTTTGTCCTGTGCGTGCATATGAACAATTTACATAATAAGGAGGATATTTCACTTAAAATCTTATGATAGAATAATTCAGGTTAGAAGGGTCATCAGGAGGCTGCTGTTTGAGCTGCCTGCTCAAAGCAGATGTAACTATGGTGGTAGTTGCTCAGGACTTTGACAAATTCTGGCTGTCTCCAAGGATGCAGGCTTGCACTCTACTACATCTCCAGACCACGGCTTCAGTCTTTGATCACCATCAAGACTACTTTTTTTTTCCTAATATCCAATCAGAATTGTATTTGATTTTCTAAATTTATTATCTATTTCTCTTTGTCCTTTTGTCATGCACATCTGAGATGATTTTGACTCTGTTTTCTCTATATCTATCAGCAGAAGAGCCATAGAACCAAAACCAATATTTCTGTACTGGACTGTTTCCCTTATTATAAACTGATTTTGTCTTTGAATTAAGTCTTGGTTGTTTTTTAATAGTGGAGTAGGCCTAGAAACAAGACAATTCAAGAGAAGTTTTTGGTTTGGCAGATGGCTTTAATTCCTTTCAGCTGGTTCAGTTCAGGTTTAGAACAATGGGTACAGTATAAATATCCTTACTTATTTTGTTAGATCTAGCAGTAGGCTTTGTCCATAAACCTTGATAGTGGAGAATAATTATTATTTTTAGATCAGTGTTAAGTTGGTGGGTTCTTAATAATAATTGTAATGAAAATCAAATAATTAGATATATATTTGCCTTTGTGATTTTTAGTTTTAGGCATCCAGAACTAGGAAAAGATGTGGTAAGTATGGTAAAAGGCAAACATTTGGGTTGTTGAACCATCACTGTATTCAATTTTAGTTTACAAATAATTCAAATGTTCAACCCAGAAGAATTCCTAAATACCAGTATTCACAGAAAATGAGATTGTCCCACCACAAAAAGGCCACTTTGAATGACTACTGCGGGTCACTTAAATTTTTCATCCAGTGAATTGGAAAGGGTTTATGTCTTTGTGATGCAATCTCCTCATGACATCGTTGACATTTACAAGCAGTGAATTTCTGTCAGGCATGCCTGAGTTGCTCCATAAAGGATACTGTATAATTATTGTCATTCCTTCAACTTACAGTTATTAGTTTGTTCTCAATGGACATGTAAGAATTCCTTTAGATAATATTCACTTTCATTTGAAGATCACAGTATAAACTTACCCCAAAAAAAAGAGAAAATTATATTCAGAGGACTGAGTTTTCTCTTTCAAAATGAAAGGGAAACTGCAAATCAAACTGAAAGTAAATGTTTAATCTGACTACTTGAGGTCAAAATATGAAAGGAGAGCAGTGGGTGGAGCTAAAGGTAGGAGAGGTTAACAGCTCTTGTAGGTCATCTTTGTTTCCCCATTGAAGGCGTAAGGCTCTGGAGAGTCATTTCTTCCCTAAAATCTGAAAATAGTATATAAAAAAAAAGAAAAAAAAAAAAAAGACTTGAAATAATTGGAATAAATGTCAAATCTCATCAGTCAGGGGCTCTGGAAGGAGCATGGTCCTGTTATTTCTTAGAATGGATGAGAAGAAGTAATTTAAGAATATTTTCTCCAGTCTTTTGAGCCTTGGAGACCTTTTCCTTTGATATGAACCCCTCCACATCTGGCAAAGACCCTCTTTTCAGAATAGCATAAGAGATATGTTTTATCCTACCTGTTAGTCCTTAGAAGGGACCTGCCACAGACTTCTGCTGTCAATGATTTTTTCCTCTTCTTAGGACCAGCACAAGGACCAAATTTGTTTTCTTTTCTTTGAAGGGTAATAGATATGCAAGCAAGGCCACAATAAGCTCCTGCATAGTTAGCCAGAGCAGAAGTGATAGACAGACATCTAGTAATTGGAATAAAATCTCTTGAGAAAGTGTAGTGGTTGATATGACATCTGCCTAAAGCTGGAACTGGGTTTCCAAATATCTCCCTACTCTTAGTACCTCTGTCAACAGTTAGGTTTTATCTGAATTTACACATAGCTCACTTACTCACTGTTAATGTCAGTTGTTGCTTCACTAATCCTACAACTCCAATTTTGCAGGTCCCTTGTGTGCTGCCCTTTTCCTGGTCACTGAATCTCAGGTTCACTCGGAAGCTCTCAGTCCTGAAAGTGAAATAAATATGTTCTGCATCTGCAAAGGAGAGTGGCAGAAAGAGGAATGACCTTTGGCCAATACACTTTCTGTAGTCCCATTAATAAAAACCCAGAAGACAAGCAAAAGAAGGAAAGATTTGCACCCATCTGCATGAAAATATGTCTTCAACCACCTGAAAGACTTTTTTTCTTCCCATTTTCATTGATGCACATAGAGCTACTATACACTAACCTTACACCAGAAGCATACAAAAATTAAAAATATTCTGACCTTTCTCCAGGTGTCAGTGCGCCATGAGAGTGCAATGCCATCTGACAAGCATAATAAACAAAAAACCTGAGCTATGCATCACCAACCCAGCAACCTACCCAAAGTTGCGCAAAACAAGAAATTTTGCGCTTACCCAGACCCACAGGGAAGATAACTTTTAAAGCCAAGAACCATTTGTGACGCATACCTTGTTTGCAGATGTTTTCATTTAAAACCATAAGAACTCTTGCTTGAATGAAGCCAGAGCTATGATAATATTGCACTCACACTGTTTTGTTTTGTTTTGTTTTCTTTTGGAAAATGTTGAACTCTTTAAAAAAACAAACACAAAACAACCCACATCGTGACTCTAGACCTCAGATTAAAAACTCTTTCTTATGGCAGAAGATAACAATTACTGTTGTGAATCACGGACCTTGATAAAGCACATGGAAATGATAGGATCCTTTAATTCATGTTAATTAATAAGCAGTGGAATGCTTTTGATTTCATAATAACTGGAAACAATAACAAGCCACCAGCAAAAGCAGTAGTTTGCATAACAAAGCTAAGGGGTGGTCTTTGGGGATTTGGTTTCCTTTCAGGTGCAGATCCCAATGCAGACTTGCCCATTGGTCAAGGTGCACACGTGCTCAGGTGCAGGTTTGAGCAGAGCTCCAGATTCGGGGGCAAAGCCCCATTTTTCATCCTAACAGGTAGGTCAAGGGAAGGAATTGAGCTATAGTCCATCCCACCAGGGCATATCCAGAGCAAGATTTTGTTTCTTAGTATGGTGCGTGACATTCGTCTGAGTAAATATACAACTCTGATCTGACTTTTTAAATTATCTTTATAGTTAATAGGGAAAAATAAACATTTTTATGGAGTGTTTCATTTCATCCTAAAGTAAATATACAATAAAACTAATGAATTGCCTCCCAGAAATACCTGCTTTTCTGTAAATTGCAAAGGGATCCTAGGTTTACTAATTCAGGTGTGGCCCTCTAAAGTCAGCCAAGATGAGTGGGTTTTTTTGACTCAAGCAACAGTCCAGCACCCACAACATCACCTGATGTAGTGAAGTTTACTCTTAACTTTACAACCAGAAATGGGTAGTTGTTTAGAGTCTAAGACTATGACTGACAGCAGCCGTGGTGGTGTTCGGGAGACACAGAAAGCCAGTAATAAGGAAGGTCAGTAGTCCTGCACCGACAATGAAAGCAGAAAGGTCTCTGAGCCAGACTTTACTGGAAAGACAAGTTTGCAGACTGTGGGAGGAAAAACCGCTTATCAAACATACAGATTAAAAAAAGGAGGCTGAGCTTTCTTCTCCAATCCCTTCTCCTTCCACAGCGGTGTTCAGAAAAAAATGACTTTTTATGCAGATAAACAGGATGAAACTTAAAAAGTACCTAACTAATAGCATCTTTTTTTTTTTTTTTTGTCTCCAAGAAAGAACCCATAAAAAGCCCAGGTTTTAGCTATCAGCTAAGTGCACAGGTCAAAGGGTAAGTTATACTGCAGGCAGGCATGGCCCTGGGTGCTGAAATATTCCATGCTAAAGGGCTGACTCAGGTTCAATATTTCTGCAGAAGGTTCCAGCTAGAAAAAAATCCATTGTTGTCAAGGGAAAAGATATTGTCTCTGACCACGTTAAAAAAAAAAAACCCAACAAACAGATCATTCTCTGAGCAGCCTAGAATCCTTGTGTTTTGGTATAGCATCTGATTGTGAATTTTGATCTATGATGTGCTTGTTGTACATCTGACTAAGGATCTTTGGCTTGATAAAAGGGGCTTGAGAGCAAAGAAGGGAAAGATGATAATCTGACTAAAAGGAAATGGAGAGCCAGACTGTTAAGGGAAACTTTGGGTTGTTTTCTGTGTTTCTACGTTGATGTTCAAGGGTCTGATTTGCAGAGATTCTAATCCTTCACACCTGCATTGAGAGATGCTGGGAGCTGTTCTTGACCATACTGGATACCATATCGTGTTAAGTACTCTGTGAGGGGGGGGAAAAAAAAAAAAGAAAAGGAAAAAGCTAAAAAAAAGAACAAAAAGGAAAAAGGAAAAGACCTTAGGCCTCTAATCATTCAACCCAAATTAGTGAAAACTTGGTCATTGCTTATTTTATGCACCAGATCTTCAACTGCGACATGGGGAAATAACCTCCCTCCATGAAGGTAGTGTGGGAATAAATTAATTCATATTTCTGAAGCCGATGGATACCACAGCAATGAATGCAGTAGCCAAGATGATGAGAGGATTAATATTCCTGTATTCACAGAAGGATTTGAGGAACTGGCTGAGGCATGAGTCCTGTGGGTGAGGGAGGAAACACATGTATATAAAACCCATAGTGCAATCATAATCCTGGAGTTTTCGAGCTTTTAAGTGCTAGGCTTCACAGCCTTGAAAATATTCTCTTCTGTTGTTGGGTTTTGACTGTAATAAATATAGAAAGAGACAGAGGTTAAAATGTACATCATTTATCTAAAGGCAGGCTTTGTGTTCCCTCCCCTTTGTCTCTGGAGTGATGTCCCTAATGCTTATGTAAAGCTAATAAAAGGAGAGAAAACTTGGATCCTTTATCATTCACTGCACAAAACACAATTATGTATTTATACAGTACAAAATATGAATTATTTACCTGGTGGACCACAGTGGCCTCTGAGAACAATGCTATCTGTCTTACTAATACATTTTGAACACATGCATGGGGGGAAAACCAACAAAAATTGTACAAAACCTTAATCCAGTGCTTGTAAATTAACCATGCATGAAAATAAGCATATAGAAATCTTTGATTTTCCTTAAAAATACAAATTCATTAAGTTCTCCTAGATATAGTGCAACGTTCCAAATACTCATTGACTCTGAGGTTTGAAATTTACTTGAAATCTTTCTTTCCAGCATACTTTTTCCCCACAGATACCTTAAGCACAAATATTTCTATTCTAAACGTGTGCATATTTACTTTTAACATTTCCCTGTTATATAATAAATGCACTGTGTTATCAACTTCCACCAGTTCCATATTGTCCTAAGCAGAAAATATGTGATTAAAATGAACAAAGTTTTAAATCTAATTCAGGCATTAGTTGTTCAGTATATTTGGGGGGGGGTGGTGGGGGGTGGTGCCATACAATTACAAGAGATTCAATAGGCCTGGGCTTCATTGGATACCATTTATGTAGCTGGCTAAAAGTGAAAAATTCAGCTTATTAATTAGTTTGCACTTATTGGTAGGATATAGTATGTTTTGAAAACTTGGGCTCTTAAAGCAGTACTTGTTAATTTGATGAGTGTATAACTTCGAAATAATTGTGTAAGGCTTTTAAAAAAACCTCCCATATTCGAAAGGAAACTTCAGGTTCTTGTAAACGTTAAGATTTGAAGGGGGAAAGGTATAAAACAAGGCTTACTAGAGATAACACCGGTGGCGGCACACCAGTGTTTGAGGGACTGTGTGCTAGCAAGGTCCTTTGGCCTGTCATCTCAGTGGAGATAGGGGATGGAGATCCATGCAGCAGCGGAGACGCAAAGGTTATTGATGTGTTAGAAATTACAAAAGTGCCTGAGAATGGTCACACAGGAATTAAAAACTTTCCCTAAAAAGATGGTGGGATCAATAGCACAACAGAAGTGTATCTATGCCAACGCACACGGCATGAGCAACAAATAGGAGGAGCTGGAAGCCATTGTGCAGCACGAAAACTATGATATAGACATCATCACAGAAACATGGTGGGATGACTCGCACAACTGGAGTGCTGCATTGGATGGCTATAAACTCTTCAGAAGGGATAGGCAAGGAAGGAGAGGTGGTGGCATAGCCATGTATGTTAGAGAGAGTTTTGACTGTCTGGAGTTGAATGAGGGTGATGATAGGGTTGAGTGTTTGTAAGTGAGAATCAGGGGGAAGGCCAACAAGGCAGATATCATGGTAGGAGTCTGTTATGTAGGCAGATGAAATATTCTATAAGCAACTGGGAGAAGTCTCACAATTGCTAGCCCTTTTTCTTGTGGGCAACTTCAACTTACCAGATGTCTCCTGGAAATACAATAAAGTAGAGAGGAAACAGTCTAGGAGGTTCCTGGAGTGTGTGGAAGATAACTTCCTGACACAGCTGTTGAGGGAGCCAACAAGGGGAGGCGCCCCACTGGACCTGTTGTTTGTGAACAGAGAAAGACTTGTGAGGGATGTGATTGTTGGAGGCCATCTTGGGCATAGTGATCACAAAATGATAGATTTTTCAGTACTTGGAGAAATAAGGAGAGGCATCAGCAAAACCACTACCTTGGACTTCTGGAGGGCAGACTTTGAGCTGTTTAGAAGCCTGGCTGACAGTCACTTGGGAGGCAGTCATGAAGGGTAAAGGAGTCCAGGATGGCTGGACACTCTTCAAGAAGGAACTCCTAAAGGCCCAGGAGCAGACTGTCCCCATGTGCTGAAAGATGAGGTGGCAGGGAAGAAGACTGGCCTGGCTGAACAGTAAGCTTTGAATGGAATTCAGGAAAAAAATGATGGTTTATGACCTTTGGAAGAAGGGGCTGGCAATTCATGAGGATTACAAGGAGGTCGTGAGGTTATACAGGAAGGAAATCAGAAGAGCCAAAGCCCAACTAGAATTTAATCTGCCTACTGCTGTAAAAGACAATTAAAAAATGCTTCTATAAATACATTAGCAGCAAAAAGAGGGCTAAGGAGAATCTCCAGCCTTTATTGGATGTAGGGGGAAACATAGTGACCAAGGATGAGGAACAGGTTGAGGTACTTAATGCCTTCTTTGCCTCAGTCTTTAATAGTAAGAACAGTTGTTCTCTGTGTACCCAGCTCCCTAAGCTGGAAGACAGGGAAGGGGAGCAGAATAAAGCCCCCATAATCCAAGGGGAAATGGCTACTGAACCTGCTACAGCACTTAGACATACACAAGTCTATGGGGCCAGATGGGATCCCCCCTAGGGTACTGAGGGAGCTGGTGGAACTGCTCACCAAGCCACTTCCCATCATTTATAAGCAGCCCTGGCTAACCAGGAAGGTCCCAGCTGACTAGAAGTTACAAAATATGATGTCCATCTACAAGACAGGACAGAAAGAGGATCCAGGGAACTACAGGCCTATCAGACTGACCTTGGTGCTGGGGAAGGTTATGGAGCGGATCACCTTGAGTGCCATCACGCGACACCTGCAGGTCACCCAGGTGATCAGGCCCAGTCAGCATGGGTTCATGAAAGGCAGGTGCTGCTTGACAAACCTGATCTCTTACTGTGACAAGGTGGCCTGCTTAGTGGATGAAGGAAAGGCTGTGGATGTTGTCTACCTCGACTTTAGTAAAGCCTTTGACACCGTTTACCAGAGCATTCTCCTGGAAAAAAATGGCTGCAAATGGCCTGGATGGGTGTCTGCTTCGCTGGGTGAAAAACTGGCTGGATGGCCAGGCCCAAAGAGCTGTGGTAAATGAAGTAAAATTCAGTTGGTGGCTAGTCACAGGTGGTGTCCCCCAGGGCTCAGTACTGGGGCCAGTTCTGTTTGTCTTTATCAATGATCTGGATGAGGGGATCAAGTACACTCCCAGCAAGTTTGCAGACAACACCAAGCTGGGTGAGAGTGTTGGTCTGCTTGAGGGTGGAATGGCCCTACAGAGGGATCTGGACAGGCTGGATTGATGGGCTGAGGCCAACTGTATGATATTCAACAAGGCTAAGTGCTGGGTTCTGTGCTTGGGTCACAACAACCCCATGCAGTGCTACAGGCTTGGGGAAGAGTGGCTAGAAAGATGCCCGGCAGAAAAGGACCTGGGGGTGTCGGTTGACAGCTGGCTGACTGTAATCCAGCACTGTGTCCAGGTGCCCAAGGCGGCAAATAGCATCCTGATTTGTATCAGAAATAGTGTGGTCAGTAGGACTAGGGAAGTGATCATCCCCTGTTCTCAGCACTGGTGAGGCTGCACCTCAAATACTGTGTTCAGTTTTGGCTCCTCATTACAAGACAGACATGCTGGTGCTGGAGCGTGTCCAAAGAAGGGCACCAAAGCTGGTGAAGGGTCTAGAGCACAAGTCTTATGAGGAGTGGCTAAGGGAACTGGAGTTGCTTAGCCTGGAGAGAAGGAGGCTGAGGGGAGACCTTATCACTCTCTACAACCACCTGAAAGGAGGAAGTAGCAAGGTGGGGGTCAGTCTGTTCTCCCAAATAATAGGCAATAGGACAAGAGGAAACAGCCTCCAGTTTGCCAGGGGAGGTTTAGTTTGGATATTAGGAAAAATTCCTTCACCAAAAGGGTTATCAAGCACTGGAACAGGCTGCCCAGGGCAGTGGCTGAGTCACCATCCCTGGAGGTATTTAAAAGATGGGTAGATGTGGTTTAGTGGTGGACTTGGCAGTGCTACATTAACCATTGAACTCGGTGAGCTTAAAGATCTTTTCTAACCTAAACAATTCTGTGTTTCTATGATTCTATGAAATAAGACAGCAGAAGGTATAGTCAATTAGGGCCTGATATAAAAGGTTCTGGCGTCTGGTTTTCTTTTATCCATATTGTTTTTACAACGTTACTGCTTGAAGCTTAACTCAAGTCTGAGATTTATTTTCCAATAAATCAAATGAGTTACCAAGGGAGTAAGAGGTAAATAGAGATAACAGGGGCAATTATCACTTAGAAGAAACAACAAAGCAAACCATGAAGAAAGTCATAGACAATGCCAAGGCTCAGAAGCTGTTATTCCTTTTAATAAGTTTCATATTTCTAATAAATCTTATACAATACTGAACTGTTGACACAGACCATAGGGTTGCAGAATACTAGGCACTTAGTAGATTAACAGAATGACTGCATTGCAGAATTATAATAGAAAATATTATATAAATATGTATGTGTGTATATATATATATGAAAAAACAGAATTTATCAGAAAATGAATCCAAGATCAACTTTTGTTAAAATGCTATTGATTTGCAGCAATTAAAAATGGCTAGACTCAGAAGTGTTCAGTAGCATGTGAAAATTCAAGTACTCCCCCGATAGGCTCTCTAAAATTGTTGAGATCCAAACTCTGCATCCATTTCTGAAAAATCTTGTTTCAAGAACATTATGCATTAAAAACCAACAAACAAAAAAACCCAGTCTGAAAAGGGACAAGATCCTGAAAATGACAGTCTCAGAAAACTACATCTCCACTAAAATAAAGTAACATATAAATAAAAGATAAAGAATGTAAGACTACTAAACCACCGTGATGTTGTTACCTGATGAGGAATGCACTCTTCTGGGACTTTGCTTTATTCCCTCAGCTGCTACTGGTCTGCTGACTACCATAGGCAAATCACTACAATCCTCCCCACTTCAGCTTCCCCATCAGTAAATCAGGACTGGCACTTAACCTTTTTTGTAAAGTGCTCTAACTTCTAATGACAGAATTCTGAGCTGGGAGCTCAACACTATGATAAATATGAGATTTTGGCATACCAAAATGATTACGCTTTTAATGGAATTACAAAATACAATTAACCCTCAAGCTTGGTATTATATGATAAAAGTAATCCAAATGTGTGACAAATTATCTGTTTTATTGTGTCTTATATCATAATTATGTTTGCTTAAAGTATGCTACAAAACTCAAGGATGGTTTTCTTACCATTGAAAAAATAAAACTCTTGTGGAGATTTTTTTTGTTTTGTTTTGATTCAAGCCAAGGAAATATGTTCTATTATGAAAGGCCACGAGGATCCCTTTAACAAGTTGTGTAACACTCTAGAACACTTTGAACTGTGAGAAAAGAGGAACTCTAAAATGTTGAATGCTGTTTAAGAGTACACCAAATTAACAACAACAACAAAAAATATGGCTTGATGGCAGCAGGGTGTAATTGGACGAATATTAATAATTGCTTTGGTGCTAATTTGGGTATGCAATCCCATGGTTTAAATAATGTGAAGTGCTTTACCAAACCTTGGTTATTCAAAGTAAAAGTTAAGCAAAATAATCTCAGGGCAGTTGTTAACTAATGACTGCGCTACTGAATAGTGTCTACTCTATCGTTAAGCAAGGAAATGGGGAAAGCAAGACATGCATAATAAATACTGGTTATCCCACTTACAATCTCTTCTCCATTTTCTTCAATACACAGTCTCTTAAAAGTGGATAGGAGTTTAACCTCTTACACAAGCGAAAAACAAGGCACACACCCTATATCACTAATGCATGAGACTCGTGCCCATTCTAACAGCAGCTGACTAAATCTATGGAAGAAAAGAATCCACTGAGTGATATTAAATACCAGGACACCCCCTCACTCAACAAGTCCATAAACTGCAAGTATCTGAAGGCTAGAAGGTTCTTCTGGGGAACTCTCATTATGTTGTTCTTAAACTCTTCCTTATGTACTAACTTTTGACTTCAGTTTACCTATTATTTTTAACACATATATGCCCTAAAAATACATAGTTACTGCTTATATTTGTTTACATAGTTACTGCTCATATTTGAGCAGTAGACAGTTAGACAGCCGCCTGTCTGTTTCAGAGAAGAAGTGCAAGTGCGTCCTCTTTCTGTACGGTAGCCTTAAAACATGGAGTACATTCGTGATGAGGCTGATTGATAGAGATTAGACGGAGGTTAAAGTCAAGTCCACTGCTCACACCTTACCCACCAGTCATCTCTCATCATAAAAAGCAATATGTTTGGCCAGGTAAAATTTAACCTTCATAAACCCATGATAGTTGCTCCCAGTCACCCTCTAGTTCTTCATGTGAGGTTGTCACCATAACCTTTCAAGTACATGAGATGAGGCTGACCAGCCTACCATTCCCCACATCCTCTTGCCTGGCCGCCCTGAAGATGGGTGTGGTGTTTACTTTTTCTAGTCATCAGGAACTTCTCTCAATCATCATGGTATTTAAAAGATGAAAAAAGAGCAGTCATGAAATGACATCAACAATCTCCTTCAGCTCCCTTAGCTGAGTTCAGCCTGATGCCAGAGACCTGCATAGGTGGTGTTTAGATGGCCCTTAACTCTACCATAGGGAATGCTTCAGTTCCTTAGACTGTATCAGCAGACACACAAGCCTTCCTATCATAAATGGAGGTGACAAAACCGTTGAAAGCCTTGGCCTATTCCATGTCTTTTGTCAATAGGTCCCCCCCTTCCACTAAACAGTGGATTCACATGTTCTATAGCCTCCCATTTACCGCCAATGTACCTATAGAAGCTCTTCTTATTGCTCTTTGGATTGCTTGCTACTTTCAACTCCAGGGGAGGTTTAGCCTTCTTAACTCTATTCCCATACTCTCGGGCATTTTTTATTTTTTTTTTCATATTCCTCCTGGATAGACCATCTTCTCTACATTTTTCTGTGTGTGTGTGTGTGTGTATGTTCGAGCTCAAACAGGTACTGTCCCTTCTGCCAACTTGGCCTTTTGACATATCTGCTTGACTTCCTGCACACTGTAGTGGACCTCAGAATAAGTTGTCCTTGAAGATCAGCCTCCATGGCCCCTTTCCTCCTCAGAATAGTATAGCACAATACCACGTCCATCACATACCTTATCAAGCTGAAGTTTGCACTTTTAAGTTCAGAGTCTTTAGTTTTGTACTCATTCTCTTCCCTTCCCTCAGGATCTAAAACTCCAGCATGTCATGGCCAGTACAACTAGGGCTGCCTCTGATCTTCTCAGTCTTAATTCTTCCTTATTGTGACCTACAAGTCCATTAGAAAACATATCCTAGTTAGCCCATTCAACACCTGAGTAAAAACTAGTACATGGTCCAGAAATCTAGATTTCTGGCATCCCAATATATTGCTTTCCAGAAGGTTAATAATCCCCATGACAACCAAGGACTGCAATCTTGAAAACTCTTACAGTTGTTTAAAGAAGACTTCATTTGCCTTCTCTTTCTTTTGATCAGGTGTCTGTAGCAGACACCCACCATTACATTCTCTTGTTGGCCTCCCATTTGAACATGACACAGAAGCTCCATGCATCTGAGCTGCTTCCTTTCAGAAGTACAAGACCTTGACCTTTGCCTTCTTTGCCTGTCTTTCCTAAAGAGACTCTATACACCTGTCAGAGCACTCCAGTTGTGAAAACTACCATAGCTCCCAGGAATATCATAGCCCTGCAGCTGCTCAGAGACTTCCATGCCTTTCCCATACTGCATGCACTTACGTAAAGGCATTTCAAGTGGGCTTCTGCTCACCTCAATTTCTCCAGAAGGATGTGAGAGACTACCAAGTCATGCCTTCCCATGCAGACTTCCCCCCCCTGTTCTCCTACTTAAGCTTTTATGGCTGTCTTCCAGCAAACTTAATTTAAGATGTCCTCTGTAAATTAATAAGCCTGTTGGCAAAGTCGTTCTTGCTGCACTTCATCAGGTGGATTCTGCCTTTCCCAGCGACACTTAGTTTTTGGAGAGGATTCCACAGTCAAGAAGCCAAACAGATCTTCTGGCAACACCAGCCATGAAGGGCTGAGCTGATCTATACCTGGGCTTCTACGCCCTTCACCTATTCCCAAAAATCCTGTAGTCATTCTTGAACTTGACAGTGTTTCCATTGGTGGTACCATGGTGCCCATATGGCAAAACAGCAAAGAGCAGCAGTCTGGGTGATAGACACTTTGCTGAGTCAGATGTACCTTTCACCTGACCAAGTTTGCCATACGTCACTGAAGAAATATTTGCACGGATTTCCACAAGCAGACATTACAATGGCAGCTCCAGCCAGCAGTTGTGGAGCCACATCAACAGGTGCTGGGCAAAAGACAGCAAGCTCTTTGGAGTGGTGATGCATTCATGTGTGAGCTTTGAAGCTTCATTGCTCTATTGCATCTATATCAGTCCCACCAGTATGTAGCTCTAGTCTGGGGACATGGTGACAAAATAAAGAATGAATTGTCATATTTCCTGACAAGGGCATCCTTAACTTCATATTAATGATCCATCAACACTTTTAAATACATTTTATGGTTCAGCATTCAGATAAGTATGCACTATGAGACAATGGACTCCCTCCTGTCTGTCCTTACAGAAGGATGAATATGCTTCCCTGCTCCCACTGTGCAAAAAAATCCATCTTTCATCACTTGTTCTGTCCCCTCACTAATTCCTTATGTAATTTCATGTGGTGTTCATTGGCAGATACTTTTCTTTAATGCAAAAGTGATTATATCAATTTGTGCTGATTGCATCAAATAAACAACTTTCCAGGAGTTAAATATATTTGATAACAACAACTGCCAGTCTTCTGCCTCAATCTAGTATTTAAGGATAATCCTTTTACCTGGGTCCAATCTAATGACCACTTCCATCATTCAAGTTAGTTTTAAATTCACATTCTTATTTTCTCTGAATTTTCTCCAAAGAATATCCTTTATCCTCAGTAAGTAAGGAATAGAATCATAGCTAACCTTTGCCTTGCAGCACTGTAACTTTCTTTAGTTATTTTTATCTCAGTTACACTAATGCTCAGCAAAAGCTAAGCAAATCCTGATTTCTCAGTTAATGTGTTTTACTTTAAAATGGGAATTATTAATCATTTAGTGTTCTATCCCACAAGGCTAAGGATGAACATCTGCTGATAACCATCGCTGAGCTACTCAGCTGCTGCTGATTGTGTTGTTATCACACTCAGAGCCTGATAAACTGAAGCAGATTATTTAGATCCCAAACTCTTTGCAGTGGGGATTATGTCTGCTTTCTCCCACGCCACATCTATTACAGCAGAGAGCTGACTGGTAGCCTTCAACAAATGCTGAGGAAAAGGAAAGGGGCTGCTCCTTAAGGCAGGGGAGAAACTAGATCCATTTTATACTACAGGACTTTGCAACAGCTGGCCGTAAGAGATGCTGATCCAAAAAGACCATCCCTGTCTGGCCACGGGAGAACAACTGGTGATACCTGTCCCCCAGGAAGTGTGAAGTGCAAAGTGTCCCTTCAGGTATCTCCAGTAACCCCCACATAAACTACTAATCCATGTAGATATTTTCCTCCTCACAAAATTAATCTCAGTTCCCAACACTTGCTGTCAAAGGAAAAAGAACAAAAACGTAAAAAAAAAAAAAAAGACAGCAATCAAAACAAGCTCTGCTCCTTCCCATGAGTGTTCTTAACCTTTTCAGGCACTGCCAAGCTATATCAACATTGTATAAGTTTTCTTTTCCTCCTTCCCATGCCCTATTGCCATCCCGCTATACCTCATCCCCAGCTCTTATCACTCATTTCATCCATGACACATCTGCTTGGAAACCTGGGCTGCAGGATTTAGCCTGCATATATAAATGAAGCAGGGCAACCTGGGAACTCCCAAGATTATGCTCAGAAGTTTATTGCCCCACTGTCCCGATTCAGAAGGTTATCTTGAGAAAAACAGCTCTGTGCCAATATGGCCATGGAGCAAAAGGCAGATTGAGGTTGTCTGTTCCCATCTGTGCAGATATGCCCTGAGAGAGCCTGTGCCTGCGTCAGACTCTCTTCTGGGAGCAAGAGTAACAACAATGAGCAAGATCTCAGATTTTTATTTCATGGAAAGGCTCATGACAGTGAAGCTGTATCCATTCATGTTCTTAATGAAAGTAAAGGCAATTCAGTATTTCTCAGAAAAATGAAAAAAGTACTAGTAAAAATTCAATTAATCACTCAGGAGCCTACACCCTGAAAAAGCTGGAAAGCTGGGAAAGTTTCTTTTTTAATTTCTGTACTTGAAATACAACATTTGTAATACAAGAACACACCTCCAAAGAAAATGCATTCTGGAAAAAAACCCAAACAAACACAAAAAACACACCCCCCCAAAAAAAAACCAACCCAAACACCAACAACAAACAAAGCCCCCAAAACACTTACTTTGTTCCATTTTGAGAACATGTTCTGGTTTTTAGCTCAGAATTTCACCTCGATGAACAAGTTCCTGGGAAAAGAGTTGGTTTTGATCAAAAGGTAATTTTCTGTTGAAAAAGTGTTCTGTTGGAATTCCTAGAGCAACTCTACTGAAATCCCTAAAATGGCTGCCTCATTCATCAGCTGTATTCACCAGACCATGCCAGACATACTGGGCTTGATCTCTGCTAGGGCAAATTGACTTAGTTCTACTGACTTCTGATGTGTTTCTGATGCTTTCTATACAGCCTGCTTCTGAGCTCTCACACTGAATTTTGTCCTGTGATTAGCAGTGCTCCGTTAACACAGGGAATAAAAGTTCGTCCTCGATGTTTACTATAGGCAATGAAATGAAAAAGGCATTTCCATAAAGCGATTTTGGCTGAGCTTAATCACCCTGTAAAAGAGCTAGTACCTTCCTTTGAATGTAGGCAGAAGATAGGGTGACCCCGCTTGGACAGGTAAAAGACTGAATCTGCTTACAGTGCTCTTTGTACTCAGAAATATCTCCATGCCAACCTCTGGAGACTTTTGTTTTTCTAACCTTCGCAGCATGAAGTATGACAGTGATGAGGAAGAAGACGAAGAAGAATTATTAAGACTGAGTAATCCTTCCCTAGGACAGAGCTATCTCTTATAAGCAGGTGCAGTTTTAACAAGAGGATGGGGAATAGAGCTCTATTAGGCACAGTTAGTGTGGCATTTGAGCTGTACATTATGTTACACAGCAATGGCTTCGCAAGTCCCATTTCATCCAGTGTGGATTTGACTGCATTTGACTTTTCTTATTACACAAACTCTATGGTTTTTTAATTTATTTATTAATATTCCCAAGTTTGAGGTTGGTACGTGCATATACAAATGAAAAGATAAGGGATCTTCCCCAAAGAGATTTTTGGGCCTATTCTGGATAAAGAACAGACATAGTCCAATTCATCTTGTATCCAAAGTCTATTTCAAAGCATTCCATCAATTTAAATCCTCTAGGTGTGGAATTAATAAGGATTAGATAAATTTAATAAACTATATAATCTTCAGAAAGTGATAACATTGTTTAGCTCTCCATCTCTTTATAGCAATAATCTCTTTATCCATACTAATAGAAAATGCCAAAGTTTCTATTACCATATATCTCAGTCTGAAGCCCTTACAAAGGCAAAAAATCCCCTGAAAAGAATTTCAGAGAAAGGACTTTGTGACTAGACTGGTGGGTTACTATTCACTCTAAGCAAAATATACACCATTTATATACCAAAGGATTGTGAAGCAGTGTTCAAATATTACGGAAGTCTTGTGCTAACTTCCTGCATGAGGAGAGAGGCAAAAATTCACTCCCAGAGAATATCTGAGGACAACGGCATAGGAACCCTGAGATTAAGAACCCGCAAACATTTCTAAAGATAACATATCTTTATTAGTTTTCTGTTCATCCCTGGAGAAGAATTTGACAGTTGTCCCCAATTAGCAAAGTCCAAAATTAATTTGCTTGAATCAATAGAACTAAAAACCTTAATGTATTCATTAAGAACACAACTAAAGACCTCAGCTAAAGAGATTTTTCAAGAACTGGAACAGAAAGTTAATTCTGTTAAAGTCTGAAGAATACTAGCTACTGACACTAAAATGCATGTGGTCCTTTTCCAGGAACAATGTTTGATTGACCAAGACAAGTAGAACACCCATGTGCTCATAACCTTTTGTTTAATTTATATTAATACAGTCAACATTCATCAAAAATATTGGCCTGGATTGAATTATTAACCTTCTTATTTTCTTCCATTTCACCATTACCTCAAATCTCCCATCAAATCTTTAATTAACACGAAAAGAGAACTGATGATTAGGATGATCATCTAGAGGTCAAGAAACTCAATGAGATTTATTAAAGGCTAATGGCAGAGTTCTAATCAAAGGACTCTAATTGCAAATCAAACCTTTAGAAGATAAATTTCATGGCTTGAATTTGCAAACATTTAGGTAAATAAGTTAATAAACTTTACATATGCAAATAACTCTGTTGAGGGCAATAAAACTAGTCAGAGGTGAAATGATACAGTTGTAAGTGTAGTGAAGGTACAGGAATCAAGCAGCTGAGATTTAAGCGGCCGGGGAGTTCCCTGAGATGTGCCAGTCATCGGAGGGCAGCAGAACAGCCGTATGCATGTGTCTAACACGCACACATGCATGTGTAATCCTGTAGTGCCAGCAATTCAGAATATGTCTCTAGGAGGTTTCTTCAGATTCTTCTGGCTATGCAGAAAGCAAAACTTTTTGCGGGGTCAAACTTGTCACTTCCTTCCACACGCAACCTACACATTTCAAAATAACAGCAAACACCTTTCCTTCTGTTGTTTTAAGGACCACCAGTGGAAGCCAAAGCAGGTGTCCAAAAACTGAAGGTAATTCAAGGGGAGGGGACACAAACAAACATTTCAGTTTGCTTTCTTCTCTTTCAATGCTGATTCTTAAACCAAACTTGGGTAACAGCATGACTACCAGGGATTCTGCAGCCAGGTGAAAGTCCCTTTGCTCATACAGGTAGAACAAGCTGTTGCTCTTTCTTTCCAAGCTATGTTACCACTGTGCTGCAATCAGGAAGAAAAATCTGATTTAGACAGTAAGATGAACAAAAGCGTTAAATGGGAAAGAAGATACCATTTTACACCTGCTTCTTTCTGGACTGCGGTGAGCCTTTATTAGACAGTGTTTGACTTGGCAGCATTAACAGAATTCTTTGTTTTCCTCTGTTATTCACTGCAGAAAAGTGGTCACATTCATATTTTCTTTCCCGATTTGCACATCTGTGGTTGAAAGCACCACCTTCTGGCCAGTGCACACTGAGATTTGAGCAGCAAGCAGCTGCAGTTTTATAGCTATCAACGGAAAGTCCTCACACATTTCTGTTAATGCAAGGGTAATAGCTCAATACATGCACTTGCAATACAGAAACTAGCATTAACAAGATGAAGATTTTTTTTTCTTATGTCACTGTAATATTAAAAGTAATATTTTAAAGACCTGGAAAAAAATTGAATGAAAGCTGTCAGTGAAATATCTTGGAAAATACTCATCTTCCCACTTTGTTTCTAGATATTTGGCAAAAATGGTCCATCCCACAATGCATGAATGTGCCTGCTTATCTTTATGTATGCAAGTATAATTGGAATTAGTAAGATTATTTTCATATCTAGAGCACACATATGTGATTGGAGCTGGTAACAGACGTTAAATTTGCAATGGCTGCATTTGCAGTAGCTGTGTATCCTGCCACATTTCCTATAGCTATCATACAATCTGAAAAAAGAGACTAACAATTTAAGACCTGTCACAGTATTATAAAAGGTAAAATAAGGAGTTATTTAGCAGAAACACATGGTGCAGATTAAGGAAATCATTCTGCACAGCTCTGTGACTCATTCAGCTTCTTCGAATTGTTCTCCCTTTATTGCCTTTTTTGTGTTTGATCTCTCTGTGGACCCAATCAAATCCCCTCACTTATGATTCTGCTAAAAGAAGATGGATCACACCTCTTCATTCATTTCCTAGGGGGAAAAAAAAACAAGCAAAAAATAAACAGCATCTAACTCAGGCTTAACAAATGTATCTTTTCAATTTCTTATTTATCATATTCAGAACATACTTTTTTAGTGGTGAGATATTGATTAGCTGAAAAAGGCTGATTGAGTGAGTTTATTCACTCAAAACTCACTACCCTTACTTTTCTCATTTATCCCATATTTGTCTCACAAAAAATAGTAATACGTACACAAACATTCTATGTTTGCAATATGTTTTGTAATCAGTTTTTAAAGAATAGTATTCCTGGCTCAAGAAGTATGAACACTACAGTCTATATGTCAAACACTTGGAGCAATATTTTGGCCCCCTGGACTCCACAGCAAAAATTCTCAGTGCCTTTAATTGGGCTGGACTTCCATCCGTGTATTTCAAAATGCACAAGCTGACATTGCAGGCAGAATTATTACAGAAATTGGACTTTTTTTCTTTTTGTAGGCTGTAAGCATTTGGGGAGTTTTGTGCAGCACTTCCCAGTTTATGCTCCAACTTGCTCATTTTCTAAAGGCAAGCATAGAACGATAAAAATCAAACCAGCGACCGGAGAGCATTAATGAGGAAATAAACACGAGGCACATCCTGAACAATAATTCTTTGTAACCACCTCTATTAAATCAAGGCAGGACTTTCAGCGAGTTGTATAGTTATACCTCCATGCCACTAAGCACCTCGTGGCTTGTTAATACTCTTTGTTTGCAGCCCCACTGACCATTTTATATCCACCTGGTGATATTTAAAGTAATATTGTAATATTTCCACAGGAGATAGAGATCAACAAATGAGAATTACAAATTATCTGACAGACCTAGGGGGCGGTCCCGTGAGCACCTTAAAGACTAGATGGGGGAGGCCATTCTGCCTAATTAAAGAGGTCCAGCGCAGAGCTGGTACAGTGAGAGAGACTTGAATCGGGATGAATTGGAAGTCATTGGAAGTGCACAATGGTCCCCCTTAGACATATCTCATTTGTGTCAGTGGAGGAAAGTGAGTGGTACAAGCTCTGAGTGACCCAGGTACAGCTCACCATCACAACGGGTTACAATCCCAGAACTGTTCCCATTCGAGTGTGTATCTCAGACCCAGACACGCATTTCCTTCAAATTCACTCCTCTGCTCTTTGTAACGATTGACCAAGCTTAACAATGCACTGTCAAGTGCATACATCAGGTGGCCCATCATTTCTTCCACTTTCCCCACAATTTAATATCC
This sequence comes from Charadrius vociferus, assembly GCF_000708025.1. Classification (NCBI taxonomy): domain Eukaryota; kingdom Metazoa; phylum Chordata; class Aves; order Charadriiformes; family Charadriidae; genus Charadrius; species Charadrius vociferus. The sequence continues at coordinate 1,039,224 of NW_009647680.1, forward strand.
CCTTTGCCTTCTGAAGTACTGCACTTTTCTGTTATAATCATAATGCTCAAGTATTGAAAACGCTAAACAAAAGCAGCTCAGTCAGTTAGTAATATCTATCCCAATGATTTCTCATGAGAAACAGAGTGTACTCATCTCCCAGAAACATCAAGCGTTCCTATAAAAGCATGTTATAGAACTGGACCCTAGAGAATTATTGTGCAATATATCTTCACGAAAGTGGTGATTAATTCACAGTAATTTACCGTGAGTTATTTGAGTATATCTTTCACAATGGTGTGATAAAAGCTTGGCTTCATGTTGATTTTTGGCTGGCTTTGTTTCACCTAGTGCCTGATTTTGTTTTATGTTATATTTTTTGTCCTTTTGTTTTTAGGATAAAGAAATCTGCATCTGTGATGTTTCATTATGTGCTTTATCCTTCCAAAAATTAATGGAAGATACATTCCTGGCACAATAGCGCCAAATTCTGTGCTTGTTTCTGTTTCTTCCAGGCACCAGCAAGACTCACTTTCATGTCAGGATTTTCCTCCAACAAATTAATGAATATAAGTCAAATGATTTCTAATTTTCAAGTGAGAAATTTATAAAACCCAGCACAGCTCATGTTTTGCTACAGCTGCCTCCTCCTTATTTATTTATATGGCAATACGGTACAGCAAAGCAGGAATAGGAAAGCCGTGCTGACAGAAGATGAAGATAGCATAAACAATACAGATTACAGTAGTAAAAGCAAAGCCGGATATAAACCACTACAAGTGGAATCAAGAAGGGAGAAAACTATATGAAATATCAAATTGCTAAGTTAAGTAACACAGTTGGAGCCGGGAAGTGGAAACTACTGAGATGATCTGAAGTCTGTTGCCTTCTTCTGCTTTCTGTTACTGTCCTTTAATGTTTAGATTGTGTTTTTCTGGGATCAGGAAAGTATTCTCTTACTCATTTAAGCTGCATTTAACCCACCAAGGCCCCAACTTTGTAGGATATTCTAAGCACTGCAGCAATAAAATTAACCACTACATTAGAAAAAAAATAAAACTCAAAACCAGGAAAAAAATAATTTCACACATGTTCATCTTTTTTCCTCAGAGAAGGAGAGATGAAGACACTCGATATGTGTGAGCAACACACTTGGCTGAAAAGTACTTGCACATTGTAGGAAACCCCAAAGAACAAGCACTGCTTTTCTTTTATTTCCTTTCTTTTACGAGTATAGCCAAGTTCTCTTTGTTTAAAACTAAAGACTTTTAGGCATTTAAAGTATCAGATACTCTAATTCCTTAGGCAATAGACCAGCTTTCCCAGAAATGGATATTTTGAGTGTTCTGTAATGTGCTTGAGCAACCTTATCTGCACATGTGCTGAGAAACTGCCTGATATGAAAGGCAAATCCTTTCTGTATGTGAACCTAATGTACCATTTTATAACTGCTGCAACCAGAGACCTAGCTCCTCATGACACTTGACCAAAGACCACATGGAATCATCCCTGCAACTGTAAGCAGGGATGGACATTCGGTTGCTCTATGTTTTCAAAGATATTCACACATCTTTACCTCCCAGAAGCCATTCTTCCATACTTTTAAGAGACACCACCTTGATTGACAGCAACTCTAGAAATTAAGGCTTGAAAGAAGCCAAGGCTACTCTCACTTTGCTGCAGAAATGGGCTTCAGATACAAACTGAATACAAAGTCAGACCACAGATGTTTAGCTGGCATGTATATTTCTGGACAATATAAATGAGCATCTCAGTGCTTATTCAGCCTGACAATTCTTCACACGTTAAAGGTTGGGATACAAAGACGGGTGCCCAGTACCTTTTGCATTCACAGGCTTTTAACCAAAGCAGCAAGGACCAAACTGCTTGGAGCTCAATGGTTTTTGTCGTTCTTGACCACATCTGACTGGAAGTAATTCCAGCTGTGTTCCTCCTTCTTCTTACCTGATACCAACCATTTCATGTCAGTGGAGCAATGGCTATATACAGGATGTGTTCCTATTGAAATAAATATCTACCAGAGGATGAGGTGCTACTGCTTGTGATCATAGCTAATAAACTTAATTAGCTGGTCATGCATGTATTTTGATCACCCCAGATTATTTCGCATAAGCAGGCAGAATGGGTTGTGTCCATTCTCTGAGCAAACAAATAACACGCTTCAGAGTAAAGAGAAAGAAAATAAGCCAGAATCCCAGCTATTATAAAGGCCAGTCTTTTGGAAAAAACACACCAGGATCAGGGGCTGCTGTTTTAGAAGAACTCCTTAGCACAACTGTCATAGCAAATAAAGCCACTGCAAGTTGAGTAAAATAATATTATTTACTATCAACATGTTTATTATTGTTAAATCATCAGAACAATTATTTCAGTGTAATCTCTCTCTGGTTTGGGACTGAAATCTCTGCCAGAAAGGGAAAAACAAATTATTTTTTTTCTGCTTTAACTCTGCAGCCAGGAGTTGTTCAGGAATTAGAAATGCCTTTGTCAGGGGACTAGCAGTGTCACTTCATATTTGTGTCTCAAAACTTTAGGGAAATGGCTACTTAACTAAACAGGTGTTGAGGGAGAGCAGAGAGGTGGAGTTCAGAGAAGGAAAGAAAAAAAGGAAAAAGAAAAAGAAGATGCTGAACAAGAGAAATAGGAGGTATGTGTATTAGTCATAAATTAAAAAAAAAAAACAAACAAAAAAAACCACACACAAAACCAAAACAAATTAAAAAAAAAAAACAAACACCCCAAATCCAAAAAACCCTCCACACAAAAAACTCTCTTTACTCAGGACAGGAATTGTATAACTTTAACATCCAGCACCGTAGCAACCAACCTTCCTCACCTGTTATTTACTCTCACTCTGAGCTAATCAGACATCAGGCAATCAGAGCTCTGTTATATAAAATAGAAGGAATATAAAGCAAGAGCAGCTTGCAGGTTCACCCTCCCTCAGTGCGAGTGACAAAGAAATAAAGGAAATAATGGCTTGTACCTACCTTTTTGTTTATTGTGCTTGGCTTAACTTAGGCTTCTTATTACTGGCAATTAAATTTGGCTCTCTTGAGCATTTTAAAAGAGAGAGGATAGGCTGTGTCTGCAGCACTCTGGCAGAAACACATGTGCTGCAGGCAGCTCCGGGAGCAAGAGAGCCTGCACCAGCTCACCTGCTCCTTCTCAGAATCACAGAATGGTTTGGGTGGGAGAGACCTTAAAGATGATCTAGTTCCAACCCCCCTGCCATGGGCAGAGACGTCTTTCACTAGACCAGGTTGCTCGAAGCCCCATCCAGCCTGGCCTTGAACACCTCCAGGGATGGGACATCCACAAATTCTCTGGACAACCTGTTCCAGTGTTTCACCACCCTCACTGGAAAAAACTCTTCCTTACACTCAATCTAAACCTACCTTCTTTCACTTTAAAATCATTGTCCCTTGTCCCATTACTACAGGCCTTGGTAAAAAGTCTTTCTCCATCTTTCTTATAAGCCTCCTTTAAGTATTGAGAGGCCACAATCAAGTCTGCCCAGAGCCTTCTCCAAGCTAAATAACCCCAACTCTCTCAGCCTGCCTTCACAGAAGAGGTGTTCCAGTCCTCTGTTCATTTTCATGGCCCTTCCAGGAACCAATCCTAACAGGTCCATGTTCTTGAACATGGGTTTGTCTTCTGCAGTAAATCAACACCAGTACACAAGTCCAAACAGCTCCTATTTGGCTGACCAGAGTCTGTTTTCAGTTGTGGCCTCAATATTCTGGGGAGCATAACTGATTCTTGATCTTTGTTTTCCCCATTTTCAAGTCCACCTGCAAATTTACTAGCTTCAGAGAAATTTTAACATGTATCTAATGTAGTAATATTGTTAGAGACGCTACTTTTAATTGGGAGAATATATTTCTGTACCAATACTTTGTAAAAAAGTATTTCTCGTATGTATTCAGATCATTAAATAATGAAAATGATGATTGTTTCCTCATTCAGAGCTTAACACTGAGTAGCTGACTAATCTATCCAGTTGCTGAATGCCTTGCACTCTGAATGACTCCGTGTAAATCTGATGAGTAAAAGTCCAATAGTACATAGACAAATAAGAACAAGTGAGTTCAAACATGTTAAAATCTTCATCTTCTACTTTAACATCGTACACAGCAGCAAATAAATAATTCCAGATTTGCAGTGTTAATAAGTAAAAATATCCATATTGGCAGATCAGCCACAAATGAAAAGCAGCAACAAGCCTTTTATAAAGAAAGAATTATTATTTTGTCAAATCAAGCAAGATCTCATTAATAAAATAAGGATTTTGCTCAAAAGACTCTTCATCATTAAACTCTAAGCCAGATGAGAGAGACCACATTGAGAAAAGGGCTGATAAAAATAACTTTAGAAGATGAGTCTTTGCTGCCAGTCAAATCCTGCATCAATTATACATTACATGTAAAAGACCTTGCTGGCTGTAGCCTCCTCCTGCATTAACCAAATCTTATAACCAGGCAAAAGGAGAATTCTTTCATTAAAGAACAATCTCGATCGCTCTGAGTCTTTTATTATCTCGCAGAGAAGGTGGTGCCTCGGTACTGCTAAGATAAAAGGGATCCAAAAGCAGGTCAACCTCATTGTGTGGAATTCTTTTATGCAATCTGACGCAGTCTGTCTTATGTATCAATTCTCTTTTCCTTTTAGACAAGATGCTGCAACAGGGCTGTGTCTCCTTAGACACATTGCATAATGCAAGCAACAAGAATTCCAAACCACTTTCTGAAAAATAATTACACAGTAGCACTTCAGGCAGTTAGAGGGGCAGTGTAGGCAAAAAACCACCAATTTGTGCTTTTCTACTTTTATGGAAAAAAAAAATATCTAGTCCATTTTAACATTAAAATCACCAAATGAAAATTATTTCTTTCCTATAATTAAAATAAAAACATGGACAAAGTTCCAGTTTCACCAAAGCAAATCCAGAGTAACTACAGGAATACAAATGGAGTTTCTCCAAATTTACCCAGCAAACACTGTGATTGGAATCTGGATTTTCAAGTGTCCCTATAGGAAAATAATACACCATAATCTAGCTGGAAGAAAGTATAGAAAAATGTGGAACATTAAAGTAGATAAATTGCATACAGCATCTTTTCTGTAGATATAATTAGGTGAGACAGTTTGCTGGTAGAAAGAAAAAAATAAAGGATAGTTCCAAAAGAGAGAACTTACATCAACAACTGTGCTCATAACACATCAATTAATCTATCAATCAACATTTTATGGACAGATCTGTCTTATTACTCAGTCAGGCTGTATTTTGATCTGCCTTCAGCTCATCAGAAATACCAGTTCACTTCTGCATTGCCACTACAAAAAAAGTGCCAACTTGGGTCACTTCTAATAAATTAATTGGAGCAGAGGACTGAGCTGCAGTTTCCTGCATCCTAAAGGGGCATGTCACATCTAGGGGACTGCAGAATCAATCACTTGCCATTCTTTCCCCTTGCTCCAGGAATAACCAATTATTTGGACAAAACAGTGCAGCTCCCAGATAGTCTCCCAGGCTTTTCTCTCAGAAGGTGGCACTCAGATCTATGGCCTGAATTGGGCCTCAAGGGAATTGAACCAAACCCTACCCCTACTTGAAAGACAGAGGTATTTGGTAAGACTGAGTTCAAGAAGTTCAGCCCCAATGCTGGCACGGACATATGTGTGTATGGCACACATGAGTTGTCCATGTGTGTTAGTTCCTGATATAATAAATAAAGATCGAGAGCACAATTAAGTTGCCTGAACTCAGGTGTCTAATGTCATTTCAGACACATGAGGGCATCCCACCTGGCTCCCAGACACAAACATAGAAGACCACTCAGCTTTCCATAGGTCCTGATTCATACATATCAACCTCAGGGGGAGGCCCCAGATACCTCTGGACATCTCAGCTGGCTCTGGGTGACTGTGTCTCTCATCATCCCAGTTAATGAAGCCAAGAGAATGATTTACATGTCAGCCTCCTGGTATCTACTGCAACATTAGTCCAACAACCATGTAGGCTCTGCTGACTATAGATCAAATGACTCACCAGTAACACTATGTGAAGCTTTGAGACTTTCATATTAAACCCAAAATACAGAGGAGCTGAATGTCCAGAGATGAATGTCCAGAGCTGAATTTCACCCATGGCCATTCTGAAGTTGGTATTTCTTCCTTTCTGGTGAGCTGCTGTTTCAGTTCTCCAGTATTGCCTATTCCTCCATCACCAACTGCAAGTTGCCAACCTGTCAGCACCTACAGAGCATTTCTGCTTCAGACTTTCACAGGAGTATCCTAGGATTCTCCCAATAACATGTTACACAAATGCTTCCAACCTCTAAATATTTGCTCCGTACCTCACTCTGACTCATGGCTCAAGTCAGAAGAAGACTTTCATGCCTAACACCGAACCAAAGCTCTACATCTTCATTTGTCTGTCAGGATTAATATCAGGATAAGCTCAAAGCCCTACATCAAGGACAGTAAAAAAGTTTGAGGAGTAGAGGCACACGATTTATGCTAAAGCAGAGGAGGGCTGTTCATGTAGAAACACTTCTTATGTGAACAATTCCTCATGTGTGTCAGCCTCACATCTGATCCAAAGCCTGCTTGTGTATTCTTATTAACACCTCGAGGTATTGAAACAAACTCTTCTCCTATCAGCCCAAATGATCTGGGATAAATTGGGACACTTTTGCTGACATGGAGTTAATGTTCTAAAATTAATTTGGTGACACAAAGAGTAAACCATTGTCCCTTACAAGTAGGGGAACAGAATTGTAACCTTCAAGATCATGAGGAATATTGTAGTAGTGTCACTGAATAATAAACCCTGTTTGCAGAACAAGGAAACACTTTTTTTTTTTTTTTTCCAGCAAAAACTTGAAAACCAAGACATTTCAGGCCTGTAATAAAACCCAGAAAATTCTTCCATTAAGATTGCAGAGTTCTTATATGGTATTTGGTCTGCTAATTATCTAAATGAAGTCTAAAAGAGAGATTGCAATCCTAAATTGATATTGTAACAAAATGTTTGTATGGGACCCTTACAATGAGCATGATGATAAAATCTGTAAACATCAGATGCTAAGGGGTTTAATTTGCAATCTTGTTATCTGCCAAAGGTGGAAGAAAAGAAAGTATGCATAGACATAGCAGGACACTTTTGGAACCCTTGACAATCACACCATTCTGTCATTGGTTTGTATTGTATTTAATTTTACATTGGTTTTGCGGTGCACCTGCTGCTACCTGCTGGACTTCAACTCTTTATTTAAAAACATAACCCTTCTTTTCCACTTCAATCATATGGACAAAGATAAATTAAGTAGTCTTGTGACATTCATTCAGGGAAATGGATGAATCCAGAGACTTTTTGAGTCACTGTTGTACCTCTGTTGATGTTAGCTTTAAAAAAAACTTAAATTGAATTTCTACTGAATTCAGCATATGAAACAAAATTTATACAAATAGAAAGTTACCATGTCACAAAATTGCCACAAGATTCACTGAGGCCCATTATGTACAGCACATGTTATGTCTGTCACGCAAGGTTACATCAGCCATAAAAAAGCTGTAAAGCTCAGGCCAACCTGGGGATGTGCTTACAGCATCTTCTTATAGATGTATCAGGATACATCTACAGGCCAGTTTGCCACTCATCAAACCAATGATTTTTTCACAGTTATACCAACCAAGTTTCATCCTAAATGTCTCTGTAAAGAAGAAAGAAAATATTTATCTCAAATACTTCTCCTGTGTTCATTGCTAGAAAGAAAGCATGAAATCATCTGATCACAGCATTAAATTTCCATCTGTTGCTACTCTGATTCCCTCCTATTAGAGACTTGGTGTCTTAATTGAGACAAGAGGAATATTATTTTTTTTAAGAATGACAGAGAAATTTTAATAGAGTTGTACCTAAATAGAAGTTTCTCCTCAAATCTGAGGAGTTGCAACATCATTAATCTAGTTAGACCTTTGTTCTTTCAACAGCTAAAGCCAACATCTTCTAAAGCATTTTGTACCACTTCTTAAACGTAGCTTTGGTTATCTGCCAGTGGGATAGTCATCCAGTTTGATGGACTCCTGAGATTTCCCTGTGTGGAACAATCCTAAACTCAGTTTTTCATGTAGTTGTTGAAGTGTCTCAGTTCACTTCTCTCTTGCCTTTTGTCTTCAACCCAAGCAGGAAAAGCTCATCAGAGAATACAGTTGCACAACTGCTGTTAGAGTTAGTAGTAATCATACGAAGAAAAGGATTGTTTTTTTCCTTGGTGCCATGCTGTTGTCTGAACAGATGGATATCATGCTTCTTCACTTTCAGAAGAGCATCTTCTCTGCTGCTTCTCACCTTATTCTTCTTTGCAATAGAGGAATTTGTGCTACTTCCCAGTCTTAACTGCATCCTGTTAGCATGATCTACACATCAGAGGGCAGTCCTTCTTCTATATTTTTTTTTACTCTAGCACATTCACTTAGATAACTACTTTTATTTCTCAGTGTAATAGGAAACTTCAGGCAGACTTTTTTTCACCTGGTACAACTCCAGAAATTTTTCAGCTGAGTTTTCTTTTCTTGTTCCTCTTCTTACTATCATATTTTCTCTCCTTCCTCTCCACAACCTTGTCTTTTGCTCTATTTTCCTTTTTGTTTTACTTGTCTGTCTCAAAACACTAATGCTGTTGTGTTGTTGGTGGTGTTCTGTTGTTGTGGTTTTTTTTTTTTTTAAAAAAAGAATTGTAATTACCTCCTTTTCTCTAAGTTGTTTTTCTGTCATTCATTTCAGTAGTGGCAGACTGAAATTCAGACTCCTCATGATGACAAAAGGTCTAAGTATGCTGTTTATGGCATAGAGCAGACTTTGCCTGAGTAGGTATTTTCTCTGTAAAATATTTGATCAATTTTATAAAAAGCAGAAGGAGCTTCTTAATTCAACCTCACCCATGGATGCTGCTGTTTTCAAATACATGTACAGAGACAAAATGTAGTATAAAAAACAGTCTGTCAGCATTAGATATTTTCTTTAAGAACTCCAGAGTCTGATTATCAAATTGAGGACAGATATTTTTAAAAGTGAAAAGAAGAACAATACCTGCTTCGCTTTACAGTACATATAGATCTTTCTGCTGTATAGAAGTTACACTGGGCCTTTTCTGCATAGAAAGAAGCATGGCAATAAGAGCTCTGATTCACATCCCTTCCCCCTTACGCAATTTCCAGAGGGTGCAAGGCATTGCTAGGGATGTGCAAGGCACATAACATAACACAAAAGTTAAAGGGACAGCCCAGAAGCATGGAAGAGAAAACGAGGAAAATATTGTATTCCAAGAAGTCTTGCTCAGGCCTATGGTCATTTAAAGGGAAAAGGGCAGCTCCTATCTTTCCCATCAAACTTCTCTAACGTGTACCTCTAAAGCAGCCTAAAAAAGGTAGGGGTCTCCCAGTTCAGCTGAAGTCCTGCTGCCAGAAGGCAATGAGAACACAAGTGATAGAGATGAAGCTAAAAAAGAAGCTCAGAAGCTCCATGAAGTTGGCTCTAGCCTACATGGGGTTACTGAGGCAGCCCACCAGTGTGGAGTGAACCCAGTCGAACTGGTGGATGTGGAATGAACAGATATGTACGAGCATGAGCTGAGATTTTACTCTCTTTTCTTTCTTGCTCTCTAAGTCAATGTCTCAGCCCTTTGGAAACCTATGTATAGGTAGGCCTTCCAAAAGGACACCTCAGAACGACAGTCTAAAAAGGTTCTTCTGAATTACCTTTGAGGAACTCAATTTTTTTCTTTTGAATAAAGACAAAACTTAGGGATATTAGCTAGCTGTTAGGTATCTGAATTTTGATACCGTTGCTATTCCTATTATTATCTATGCTCTCAGTTTCTTCTCTGTAAAATGAGAATAGCCACACTACATGGATGTCAAAGGAATGTTGTAATGATAAATGTGTCAAAACAGTTGTAGGGTTATAGTTAGACAATAGCAAAAATATTATCATATTTGTAGATAAATTGCCCTGTAATACCATTACCGTTCCCTCAGATTTATTATTTTTATTCAGAGATAATAACATGACGTGCACTCAGCACATTTGAGGAAACTGTACTGCAAAAGCTTTATTTTCAAATATCAAAAAAGACAATTCTTCCCTAAGATTTTACAACCTAAGATATGACAGTGAGAAACAAAGCATAACAGTAGTAAGTTCCAGCTCAGCAAAACAAAGGGCAAAGCACTTGCCATCATCTAATGGCACAACATTATGTCCCTGCCCCTCAACAAAACACATAGCCAAAAAAACCCCCAATAAATAAAATGCCAGCCTCTATATTACATTCACATATTTCCTCAGCCTTGTGAGATGCAACAAGCTGATTTTATAAAGATTCTAGGGGACAATAATCAGATGAACAAACTGCACTGGTAACAACATGCACACAAAATGCGACACCTGATAAAGCAAGTCAAACAAGCTGTAATGGAAAATGGTAAATGAGGCTGGGAAGGTCAGAGGAAATTACAAACCTTATTCTCAATGCTCCACAAAACTGTTTTCCTTTTGGAATCTTCTGAGTCACTTTGGCAGTTTCTGATCCAAGAGCACGTACAGTTCAAATGCAGGTTTCTGAGCTCTTCTGGGGGAATGATCCAAAGCCTTAAGGAGTCCATGGAAAACTCCTTGCTGACTTCAAAGCTTTTTGGATGTTTGAGGTTGGTTTCATCTCACCTAACTTTATCAATCAAAAACTTAGTCATGTAGTCTAGGATTGTTATCATCATACTTAAAATTGTAAATAAAGACAGAATGACAACTCTAGAGAGTAACACATCTATGACAGACATGTAGTTTTTTGGACAGCGAGGAAGCCCTCTGGAAATGACTCTATGAACTACAAAAGGGAGCCTAGAAGGCTAGCTAGATGGCTTAAAATATACAACGAAAATATCCTCATTTCACAGACTCATGAAAGACAGTGTAAGACTACAATTCTAGAAAGAAGCCTTAAACTCTAAATTTAAGCTTAACTTCAACTACATTAAACTGCCTTCTTGGAAATCCTGCCCTGTGGCTTGAAAGCAGAAGTAGCGATGGCAAACTTGAAAAACACAGCAAGAAAAAGATAAGTTGTGAGATTGACAGACAGCCTTAAGACTATAGGAGATACTCACGATTTTGAAGGAAACCCATCTCATGTTCAAAACAACAAGAGTGTGTCATCATTCACTACCCTATTCACTATAGGGACATTTCTTGTGTGAGCTCCCCTCTGACAGTTTTTGTGAAAGCTGACTTTGTCACAGCACAGGACTGGGGCCAGCTCCCATGTAAAGTTCAGAGTGAGAACCATCAGTCCACAAGAGCCTGTAGTTTCCACTTTAGCCCCTTCCTCCTGCTCCTTGATACAGCATGACATTTTATATCTAAAATCTCACTTGTGAAGCTGAAGAACTCGTTATAAACTTTTGCGTTATCTAGATGCCCTGGGACTTCCAGTGCCACTGCATGACAGGAGCTGACAACCTGATGATGATCAGAGCGGTATGCCAGCTTCAGCCTCACCAAACTGGAGAGAGATGAGTGTTCTCAGCATGGTGACCATGAAAACCAATTCAGGTGTTGGATGACATAGACAGGACTTCCTGTACCATTCAACAGACTGGTACAACTGATGAGCAGGAGAACTGTGCAGGAAAAGGTGGCTGGGGTAGGCTGGAGAAAACTAAATCCTCTCTCCCTGTCAGTGTTGTACGGCTCTCCCCACAGGCTCTCAAACATGATATTGCTGACTGTGGCAGAGCTTTCCTATTTACCCAGTTTGCTGGAGTTCTTGAAAGCACTAATGTAGCTTTGTAGTAAATTTGCAAATCAAAATGACAATATATACCATTCATCTTTGCAATATTTTTACTATTTTGTATTATTATTATTATTGTATTATTCACATTTGTAGTTTGTGAGGATAGGTTACAAGCTTTTCTTAAGACCTGTCCAATCACCCAAACCCACCTTGCCAGGTGGGAGAGGCAAACAAATGAGAGCACCAAGTCTCTACTGGTGCCTCGTTGAATCACTTAAAACTTTTCAAAATGGTGCAAAAGAAAATTTTCTGATCTAAGTCTCTCATACACACTTTGCCATGCTGTAAAAAATTCTATCAGATGCAGAGGAACAGAGAAATCGCAGCTGCCACAGATATCAGAAAGACAGATCTCAGCATCCATGATGGTATCAGTCTCAGTGATTAATCTGAATATCTTAATATTGCTCATGAAGTCACAGTGCTTCATTGCCTTCTTGAGAGCTAGCAAGTAAATAAGATGGATGCACTGTAATAGCAAACCCCAGAAAACTAGGCAGCCAAAGTGTGGCCCGTTCATTTGTAAAGTTTATATTTTTGGATAACACAGATTGTAGAAAGTGTAAATGGTCTTCTACCGGAATTTACTGACCTGGAAGGAAAAGGGTGGGAAATAAACACCCACACTGGTACTAAAACTGGGAGCAGGGACATCCTTATCTGCCAGTTGACTGAAACATTTTACTGTGGTTCAGCACATCCTTGCTAAACAATATATTAACCTATGTTGTGTAATTAAAAGAATTGTCAGCCAAAAGTAGTTTTCTTTGCAGTGAAGACTATGAGTAGATATGACATTCTTGAAGCACCCTGTGGTGGGCAGGTTAAATCTACCTGCTTATGTCAAAGTGACAGAACAAGATGCAGAAAGGTCTTTTTTTTTTTGCCTTTACAAAAGTGAGGAAGCCCACTGGGTATGGCATGGATGAAAGTCAATACAGAGGCTCTATATACACAGAAGAAGCCAAGAGAAGCCCTGTGTAGCTTAGAGCAGCCATCACTTTCTTTCAGATATTAGTCGTAGGAACAGGTATTACAGTCCCTGTAACAGTTATTAGCCCTGGGAACACCCACCACAGGCTGTTTGTAACTCAGAAAAATACAATCAATGCTCTAAAAATGTAATCCAAAACATATTTTTAATGTATCATTAAAAGATATCAACGGTGTCAGTAAACCCTGGATCTCAGGATTGGTATGAGATTTGGCAAGGTAAATATTCAGATAGCCCTGGGTAATGGTTTAGATCTATGCATTAAAAGAAAGTTAAGCAAATAAACAAAAGCGTGATCAATGATGTTTGCCAGTTTGCCTGAAATCTGTCCATAGGTTTAATCCCCAGCACACCAGCAGGCATCTTGGTTTTCTTGGTGTTCAGACTTTTCACATCTCCTTTCAAAATGCTTTGTTCACAATAAAATCCTATTTCTCCAACAGCAGAATATAAGTTCCTAAAAAACAGTGAAAAGTCTCCTTTAATTCAAATCTTTGTTCCTAAATATTCTCAAGTGTGGCCTTCTGACTTTGGCACCTCTGCTGTCTGCACAGCACTTCCTTCTCCTACTCCCATTGCAGCTTCTTAACTCACCGACAATTACCCTTAACATATGCCAGGCCTTTCTCTTGGTCAAACATGACGGGAATTTTGAAAAGGAAAAAGCAGTGTGAAAGGAGTGGTCCTTTCACAAGCAGCACGTGTGAAGCTGTTGCAGTACTGAAACCTGTGGAAGCTGAGCTAAATGACCTAATATATTTTATCCACTCCTAAATCCTACCTAAAAAAATGTAATTATATCTGGATCTGCTCCAGGCTCTGATTTGTTCATTTTTCACACATGTTTGAAATCCAATGTTTAAAAAAAAATAAATTAATTTCCCTTCCAGAAAGAGTGCCTTTCACCTCCATGAAAAAGTGGAGGTGACAAAATAAAAATATTTGGCTTTTGGAACAAACATAAAATATCCTCAAAACCCATAAATGTGTTTTTCAACCAGTTTTAGTAGCAATTGTTTATAGCATACAATTTATATTCCCTTAACATCTAGAGACCGGGATGGAGATCAGACTTACCTTTCAATAGATGCAGTATGTACTAACAACTTAAATTCTATGTAGCCTAAATAATTTTTTTTTTTTAAAAAAAAGACAGTTAACCTCTTCCTGAAGAGGAAAGATGATACAGAGAGGTCATCTGGGTCTTGAACCTTTATTTTCTATAGAGAGTTCACTACCCCACTAGCAAGACTATTTTGTTGAAAAGTACTAAATAAAAATCAATTTTAAATCTAACTTTACCAACCCCACCATCATAATACCTTAGTTTCATACTCTGTGAGCACATTTTATGTTCATTAAACTGAAGGGCAGGCAGTTAAAAAACTTTCCACACTACCCACCTTTCTAAAAACATTTAATAACATTTAGTAGTTCAATCTTTTCAAATAATGAAAAGGCTTCTAATTATTTTTTAATTAAAATGTCACATTCTTCAGAATGTTTATGTTATTTGCATAAACCTCTCTTATTTCCCTTCAACGTAAACAAACTTCTCACCTATTGCTATTCATGCAGTGTTATGAATTATTTCTATAACTACTCTTCTGGAGTGGGGAAATTTGATATAATTGCCTTAAATATGTCTTTGCATGACTAAGTACACCTTTGGTAGAGTAATGGAGTTTACAGGGCACATAATATGCAGTTAAAGTGATGAAAAACAGCAAATTTCGGGCATTTGTTAACACCGATGAGATTCCATACTATGTCTGAAGCAGAACAAGAAAGCTTTTAGTTTGGTGAACCATATTTAATTTTGAAATATGACAGCCCTTCAGCTGACCGATACCTTCATGCCACAGTCTTCTTTATGCTTCAGAGTAGCATAAAGATTTATCTAAGAAACAGGGTAGTATAACAACTTACTCAACCTGCCAACAAGCTACCAAAAGAACAAAGTTCTCCATTTTATGGAATGCACAGCATACAAACACATTCAGCATTGTCAGATGCCACGTTCTTCTCATGTAATTTATACACAGATAAGCGTCATAAATTACCAGTACCACAAAGTGATACCTATGAGACATTTTCTAACACTGCCTGATCCAGCAATTGCTGAAGAAATAAACTGCATTACTGATGTTTGATTCAGGTTTCAGAAGAGAGGTTTCTGGTGGAGCTTATCAAAGAAGTTCATTACTATTTCTATGACCCTTTGGCTTGCTTTCCACACCTAGTTCAAAAGCACATTATAAAAAAAACATGAAGCAAATTAATCTCTCCAGAATTGTTACACCAGAGTACCAGAAGTCCCTCCTCTGCCCCCTGGGGAGTACTGTCCCAGTTGATCAATCTTTAGGGGTTGCAATGCTCGGTCTATGGTTAGACAGCTCCAGTAGCCAATAAAATGATGGGTTCACGAAACTCCCTCCTCACTTGTTTTGAGCGTGGATGACACTTCACTTATCTATAGAGAATGGCATTACAGCTCTCCAGAGTCAAAAACTATGGCTGGCTACAATGTGAACTAAGGCTTTGCAGCTGCTGGAAATTTCAGTTCAGAAATCTGGTAGAGCACTGTCAAAGTCTCGTGACACACTCTTCCCAAAGGAAGAGGAAGGAGATCTCTTTAACTTTGGGGACATGTAAGAATGGAAAAGAACAACTTCAAGGGAAAAAGAGATGTGAGATTATTCTTGGGGAGTTGCTCAGGACTGGGTCTGAAACCTAATTCCTCATACCCTTTACTGTCACCTTGGATATATGTTTTCACCCAAGGAAATTAAGTGTAAAATGCTGTCATTTTTAGATAGCATTTCTGACAACTGTTTTGCACAGATATAAGTTATTGCCTACTTGTGATGCTACGGAGCTACAGATTAGGGTGGGGAGCAACCCTTCGTGGCTGCTTCTACTCACCTAAAACTCAGCGTTTGAATTTTTTTTTTTTTTTTTAAGGACTAAAAGAATCCTGAAAGGCAGCCAGATGTCCTTTTTTTTAAAGACAAGTTATAGACAATGTTATAAAAGAAGCTACTTGGGAAGAGGGCAAGAGGGTTGGTTTGCTGGACAAGGACAGTAGTGAGTTTGATAGGGATATAAAGGAAATCAGACTTTGCTTGGACAACTCAGGCCCCATATGAAATATTAGTCTTGATCACTTACAAATCCCGCACAGTAACATTTCTTTAATTTGTTTATAAACTTTGATCACCCCCCACACACACTCCCAAGCAAAGTCAGGAGCTCTTGAAATGAAACACTGATTTTTCAAATTCTTTTTACCTCTTCAAATCTTATTAATCAAGGACTGTGGTGATTGTTACACAGTTTGAAGTCACAGTTCACTGAAAATTTCAAACAGGATGAAAGGGAGAAAGAGTTAAGGGGAAAAAAAAAAGGAAAGCAACAGCAATCCAGATGGTAAACGTAAACCAATAATTAAAAAGCAGTTGATTTCTAAATCTGAGAGAAAAAAGGTAAAAAAAATAAGCAGAAAATAAATCTGTCTCATAGGAGGCTAGGGGTAGATTATGATAACATGAAAGCAAAAAAACCCAACAGCACTTTTATAAGTATAACAAATTCAAATTGTTGATGGAAAGAAGGTGACTCAAGCAACTCAGAGGCTGAAAAAGAGACAAACTGTAAAGAGAGCTGGGGAAAGGGAATCAGATGTGTGAAATGAGGCCACTAGACAAGTGAGAAAAGAAGTGAGACCTTGATCATACTCTCGCAGCCGTTAACTTGTTTGGGTGGGGGTTCACAGCAGCCCACTTCGGACGGAGGATGGATGCGCTGGGCAGCACAGCACGCCTGGGGCTGGTGGGTGGGCAGAGTGCTGGCAGGTACGGTGCACCCCACTGAGCCAGCAGCAGCAAGATAAATGCTTTCTCTGGCACAAGAAAAGGGGCCCCCACACAGCAGACTATTTTAGCTAACAGGTGGGGTGAGAAGATCTGACAGACAAAGCTTATTATGGTCTCCCGGCAGAGTATGAAGAGGGTAGATGCTCTTAATGACCGTATACGAGCTGACTGGCTCGCTCCTATCTGTTGAACAGCTTGAAAGGAGGATATTTTACCCTGAGGAAGAAAGACCTGCCTTCTTCATACCCTTTTTTTTTTTTTTTTTTTTTTTTTTTTTTTTTTTTTTTTTTTTTTTTTTTTTTTTTTGTAGCATTTAATAATGAAAGTTTCCTCTCATGCAGCAGACTGGCTGCTGCCATGATGTCCCCATGGCCTTGAAGCCAAGCGTCCAACAAGCTCCAGATAACCTTTGCCCTGCAGAACCATGGAAAATGGCTCTGTGAAAAGCTTTTGGAAGGGCACGAACTGTACAGAGGAAACCCAAGGGCCTACTACCAGTGGGTTGATCTCTGGTGTAGCTATCTGACTACACCACTTTGAAGCTGCAGGGCACTGAGTCTGTGTCACGGTGTTTCTTTTTCTCAGTGCTGTTCATAATAGGACTGATAGATAATATTTTCATACATTTTCACTTGTCTCATCTGGTCTCTGACCATTGCTGAAACTGATAATGCATTGCAAACTGCTCTTGGAGAAAAACAGAGTAATGGTTAAGGAATAGACAAGCCATGGGGGGTTGGATTAGGGCTGTTTCAGAGACAGAGAAAAAGAATGAAATTTTATACAGGTCACAGTGTGTGTAGGAGGGACACAGAAGTGTCTTCTCACTCCTGCAGATACACTTCTGCATGTTTGAGACTCTATCTGCAAGGGAGAGAGCGAGCAGGACTGACTAAAAGCAAATTTCAGCTTGACCATTTGAGGAGATTTGGGACATAGTGAGTACAGATTGTTGTCTGACATTCCTAATAACTGTTCAAATTTGGCCATTCCCACAATGATTGTGCTCTGGTTTATTTTTCCCATATGTAAATTAGGCTACGGCCCAACTCATATGCCTACAGATATTTACTGTAAGTAAACAAGCTATTTCTACTCTCCACGGACAAGACAGATTTAGCTTAATATACAGTATAACCCAGGGACAAATTTCCTGGCAGGATGCTGGGAGCAGCGTCAGCACTGCTCTGTGCAGAACAAACACTCTTGATTGACCACAGCATAACCTCTTCATCCGTGTCACAGCTTCATCTGGCCCTCGTATAATCAATGGGTATTCAGTAGAAACACTTGTCTGTAGCAAATGTTAGATGAGGACTGTGAAGTGAAACACAGAGTGGTTTTGACGAAAAAGCCAGGTAATGAGACTGGGTTCATATATTTATGTTTTCCTATAGGGTCGAAGCATTTGCAGTAGAGATGGTGGGGATCCTGTAGAGGACTGAGTTTCCCTTCTCCTGCAAACAGGCACAGGGACTTCCAGGTCTGTAATGCTGTAGGTGTGGGGAGGAGAAGCCTCCTGCTGAGCCAAGCGTAAGCACCGCGGCTCTCCAGAGACAGCAGCAGTTGGGGACTGGGTTTCCTGAAGGCATTTGCTCAATGCTGTTTCTACTGAGCCAGGCTGAATCACCTCAGTGGAGCAGATTGTGCTCAGACTCCTCAGGATTTTGTACAGCAATGCAGTAAACCAGACGTGTCAGTTTGGTGTATATCTTAATAGGAATTCATCTCACCTGTCTCCTTGTGAATCAGTCACTGAGGTCCAGCCACAACAAATGGAGGGAATGAGGCAGGTCCCTTCACCTGCTTCAGATATCTGCTTTTAAATAAGATGGTTTCTGTCTGTGAAGTGTCTATTTTTCTCCACTGACTACGAAGGAATTGTAAGCACCATGCTCAGATGTAGATATCTACACTATGAATGAATCCTATTCTACCTATCTGTACCAAACTGCAAAATCCATTTTGTTAAAGAAAATTGTCTTCCAGCTTCTACCTTTAATTCATAATTCAGAAGATGTTGTTGAAGATCAAACATTGGGGATCAGTCAAGAATCATTAATAGATGCAGAGTAGATGCAAGCAGCAGAGACGAGCAAAGAATAAATGGTTTGGATGGGAAGGAGGGTAAGAACATCTTTAAACAGCTTTGCAGGCAGCTATGGCATGACGGACCAAACATGGAAGGAAGCCTGAGCTGAAGAAGGGTATATTATGATCCTGAACAGAGTTATCAAAGATGGAAGGGCTCTCAGAAATGTGACAGCAATGAAGATTGATTTTGTTTGAGATTTTGCGCTTAGGTTAACTGCAATAGGAAATCCAGTAACTCACAGACCATCAGGCAAGGAAGATGCTGACCTTACACTTTAGCTAGTTTCTCCCTATGAGCAAAAGGTGTGTTTGTTTAAGAAGCTGTTTGCAAATTAATTTTGCTCTGCTTCTACTACCAGAATATTTTGAACATTTCTGTTGTGTGGGAAAAGGTACATCTTTAGTATAGAGAGTAACTAGGGGTAGGAATTTTCAGCATCATTTGCAAAGTGGTCAAGCAGACAGTCTGAGTATGTGACTATGTCTCTAAACATAAACACATAATTCTTCTCGGACCCAGCAAGCCAGTACTGAGGGACCACAAGGTGGACCCAGCACATCAACCTGGGAGTACCCAGCTGTGGTAAGCTCATCAGGTAGCAATAACTGCACGCACTGCAAGGTAGTTTAGCTTGGTTCAGTTCATCTGCTATATGCTCAGATCTACAAATGGTCAAATCAGTCAGCTTTGTCTGGACTGATTCCAGTGACACAGTCATAGGAAGCGATACTGAGAAGGATTTCAAGAGGCCATCCAGTCTATTGCCTCCCCCCATGCAGATTTTATGGCTGGCTCTGATCCTCTTGCAGAGAAAGAAAAAAATACTGCCCACATCTGGAGGCGTATTATTCAACGGTTTTTAGAGTCACCCAAACGCAAAAAGTGTATCGTTTTTTCATATTATTTCCTGCATATCTTATGGAAATTTGTTACTTGGCTTAGTAAATTCAAACGGTTTTGCTGAACTTTATTGGTAGTTTGCTCTAATGTGAGATTTTTTAATAGAGCAAGCACTGAACATACCAAACCTGCCACATCATTTTTATAAAATATTTTGTCAGCTACTTTGCTAGCCATTGTGACGTAACGTGATATCTTTCCTGACTGATTAGAGAGTTTATTTCTTGGCTGACAGTTTTGTTTCAAATAGAAAAGAAAGAAAAAATAAGTCACAACCCACGTTGAACATTATATGATTTTGTTGCACATATTCCCAGCCATTATCTGGAACAATACAAAACAATTTGTTGGACTTCAAAAGATGAAACAGCTACTTCAATTTCAGACCTCATGGAGGATTGGTTCATAGAACGTGTCTGGAATTCTTCACAAATAATAATCTGTAGCTCACAAACCATCATAACTATTTCCTGGTCTGGTTCCTTCTAATAATAAACGTAGTAGCTCATAACTTGCTAGACAAGGAAAACATCTACTTGCTCCATTTGGTAAAGCAAATCCTGCTCTTTTTTTAATGCAGGTATGAGCACTCCAGGCTAGAACTTTTGCACTTAGAAAATTCAGCTCACAATTAAAATAACTGACAGAGATGGGTCACAATTCTCCTGGTTTTCAGGACACCCAACAGAGTAAGAAAAGCTCATCAATTTTTATATGTACCAGTAAGACATTTGTTGACAGCATAGTGGCTTTTATCTATCAATATAGTCCCCCTGGCGATATATGTCAGTGCATCCTGAGACTTTATGGATTTATCCTTGTAAGGATTTTGACATGAGTTACAGCAGTTTTACCCTCAGTGTACAGACAGCACAGATGAGGTATTTGTCCAGAACTATAAAGAAGCTATATCTAGTTTTCTTGAAACCTATCCTAAAGCCTTAAACACAATGCACCATTATTCCTATCTTATGTCTTTGGGACATCACCTAAAGACATTCAGAATCAATAGAGGTCATTTTGCCAGTTCCATTGGAGTCTGAACTGAGTCTTTAGAACAGAAGAAAAGCAGTTTATGCCAGATCTTTCTTTTTGGACTGGTGGAAATCACTGGGCCAAGACATCCAGTCATGCAGCATAGAATAGGAGGAAAATATTTTTTGATGGTAAAAGACATGTGGCTGCTCCCAATTCTTTCTCCCTTTCAATATTTTCTTCCTTCAGATTAGAAACCACTTCTGCAAGTAGAAGTCCATGGGCAACCTAAGTAACATCCAAATGGCCCACATTTGCCTTGTACCTGGCGCAGCCATGTGGACCACAACCCTATCCTCAGGGAAGCGGGGCAGGAACCTCCTCCCAGGGTATGAGAAATGAACATGGAGCACTCTTTTTATCTACAAAAGCACATGCATGAAGCGAGAGCCACAAGCAGGCTGGTATGAACACACACACACATGCACACAAGAATGTCTCATGCCTGCTCACTTGCACTTTTCCCCTTTTCTAGAAACTGTCTGAAGGATCCTGTCACCTGAGAGGTCCATTTACCTGGGTGGTGAATGGATTAGGTGGTAAATTGAATAAAGATTACGTTGGGAAGAGGAGAGAAAGACTGAATATACCTGAAGTATGTTCAGTGGTGAAATTAAATCATAAGTAACACAAGGGACAACAAAGAGTACACAACAGTATGGGTTTTGACATGGGGTCTCCAACATTTCTAGAGGCCTGAATACTGTGCATCTGCTTGGATCTTTGAGGCCATTTCTGCCATACCTTCACTGTGACTTTGACCCACATGAAATAGATCCCAAGTGAATTTATCCTACAGGGAAGATCAGCTAGCACCCCTCCACAACACTCCCCATTACCCAGCAGCTGGATACGAGTACGGCCTTTCCTCCAAGCCTTTATCACCTAAAGTGCAAAATCACTTCCCACCAAGAAAACATAGACACACAGAACCAAAAGACCAATGAAGTCCGCTCTGCCTATAATCCACCACTGTCCTTTGGGAATAACTGGATTCTTGTTTTCTAGGGTTTGTATCCTGTCCTTGAATCCTCTATAGCACAAACATGGTATATGATTTTCGGATATGCCTGTAACGCTTTGCTTCATATTCAGAATCAGAGCTGAATCTTAAATTTGTAGCAGTTTTCATGTTTTCATTGGGTTGGTTTCTAGATGGTACCCCACTGCTGAAAAAAAATTTTTATATTTTTTAGTCAAGTTTGAGAAAACATGCTCCTGGGACAACCAAAGGAGTAGATCCCAGAAAACTTGCATGTCTTTTTTTTCTCAATATAGTCAACAGCATCAGTTTTTCACAATCTCCAGTCCTGTAACGAGAGTTTTATGGCTAGATCCGGATCAAAGGTTATGCCTTTTTTTAACTTGAACTTTTAGATTGCATTATTTTGAGCTAATTATTACATTTTGTAAAATAAAAATGACGAAAAACTTGTGCTGCTTTACTATGAGAAAAATAAGTAAATTTGTTAAATGGCGTCAGTCAGAATAGCACGTTTGGAGGATAAATATTTTGGTGAATCAGTAAATGTTTAACAATATTCAGTTGAAAAATAACTATATATTTAATTTGATCTCAAACAGTTCGTATTTCCAGTTCTGCAGATAATACCTCCCCCATTAAAGGTTTAAAGGGCAAATGGTGGCTGTGAACACTGACACCTCTCCCATCCTGTGTAGACTCTCACATCTATGACTGTAGTATGCAGATTTAGCAAAGAAACCAAAGTCTGCCCGGTGTTTGCTTTCTCTTCTGCTTCGTAGGAGATGCAGTATCAGAAGTATGACATTGTTGGAAGTAATCTGTGCTAAACATTGTGTTAAATAGTACACTGGGTTAAGTATAGGCAATTTCATGTTAATTAAATATGCCTTGTGCTTTAACCAGACAATGGTGATATTTCATTTAATTTTTTTCATTCCCATCTGAATTTATGCTGAGACCTGACTGTAACTATGGTGTGAGTATGCTCTAAACTTCCAAGGGGTTGAAATATGATACAAACCACATCAGAGGCAGCCCAAAGACTGGAACAGCATACACAGAATTTACTTATTAGGTGGTATAGGGTAGTATATGTTATGTTCTTTTAACAGAGTAGAGCATTTGAAGTAAATAAGTCAGGCAAAAAAGTCCACAAATCTCAGTGGACAGTAACAAGAAAGAACATTCAGATTAGTCCGAAGAACATCTCTGAAACTCTGCAGGACAAAGAAGTTTCTGGAAGTTTGTAAGTAAAATTCAGGTGAGGGATATAGTCATGGATGGCACAAATTATTTCCTAATAAAGTTTGTTTGTATTCCCTAATAAAAAACTACATTCTTTAAAATTACCCATGAGCATCAGAAAAACACTTTCAAATCATGAATTAGAAATAAATAAATATATTAAGTGACTAATCCATGGTTTGAGTAAATCACTCTTTTTGCCTCTGCACATAGAGAACTCTAGAGTAGCTTATATGAATGGCAATAATTCCCAAAAGAAAACAATTGTATCCCTAACTTGTGAAGCCAGATGAAAAAAAAAAAACAACCCTCACTTGATCTCTGTGGCATGCAGTTAGCGTTGCTGTTGACAGCTTTGTGCAGCTTATCTCAAAATTTTCTTCTTGCAACCTACGAAGTGATAGAAATAACATCTCCGTAATAGTTAGAGGTCCTGTTACACTATATACCCAGTAAATCAGAAGATCTACCTTTTAAAATATTTTCCCCAGATCCAGATAATTCCCTATGAATTTGATACAGCACATCCAAAAATACGTTTTAGGAGAAAGTGGCTGAACTAGAGCAGTCACATAGCGTCACTGACCGCCAATATCACTGCTGAATCCAACAGCTTGGCACACATATCTATATTAGGGAAGCATTTTGCATATTATCTCCTCGATGATACTCACAGTGTTTTACAGAAAACCCCCAATTACATCATAAATGGTTCTATTAACAGATTTACATTTTGGACTCCGATAGATCTTCTGTGACAGGGTGTTACAAGCTGTAATTAGGCAAGAAGTATGCAGAATGGACTCACTTCATTAACTGGCTGTTGGCATCGAATTTAAAGGTCTAATTCTAATCTCAACTATAGGGAGATTGTGCATATACATCACATGTAACTTATGGAAATAATTTATGTTACCATTTGGCGAGGGACACCAGAGTAAAAACAGATGACCTGGGAGTATTTACTGTGGTCTATATCTCAGAATTTGTTTAAAATTACTTAAAGGTGTTGAGCCATAAAGAGACTGGAAGAAGGTGTATCACTTCTAATGTCCAAGAAAACATACTGTTTTTATTCCCATGGAAATGTGAGTTACTTCACACATTACTAATGAAAAATGCAAAACACTTTATCAGAAGATATCAATGTCTACCAACATGATCAATCACATTAATGCATTAGAAGTGCAGCGTTTCTCCCCTGACTGTTGCAAAGATACAAGAGTTTTATGCATGTCCAGAAAGTACCCTTTTGTTACACAGAGTAATTTTGGAGCAACTCCACTCATTTCCCTAGAATTGCTCCAAATTTATAACCATAAATCTCAGGACAGCGTTTTGTTCCTTTATTTTAAGCATGAACTGGGAGTTAAAAGCAATAAGTCACGCTGGACCAAGAAAAGAAGCTGTCCTGTCAAAGAATACCATTAAAAAGAGCATAATTCAATGATAAATTAGGGCTGTATGGTCCGAAAATGTCATGTTTTGTGGAAAAAATGAATCCTTAACATTACTACTACCCCAAGAATGTGCAGTAAGAGCTAAAGGAAGTTGTTTAATAGGTATATATTTCAGACTATTTCTTCTCTGAATTTAATCATTTTTCATATAAAAGATACCAAATCAGATAAGGAGAAGCTTTGATAGGAGCTACTGGTAGGTAAATCTAATTGAACTGTAAGAAAAAGAGTAGAATGGAACAAATAATTTTCCTTTGTACCAAAGAAAAATGGAATAGAATTGAATGCTTTCTTTTTTTTTTTTTTTTCAATACAAAGAATAATCAGAACACACTGCAGTGCTGAAAATAACCATATTAAAACAGATATCTGATTTCATTGGAGTAACAGATGCTTGGCTAATTCAAGATATCAACAAGGATGTGAAAATAGTAGGACATAAAGTCACCCCATGATGTGTCAGAGCTGGGGAAATTTTAAAAGATGCAATTCACTGAGTCACCAGCTTAATTGCATGAACTGCTGCTACTTTCAACTTGATGCTAAAAACGTTATTTTATCACCATGTCCTGTCTTACACCCACAGCAATAGAAGCAGTGACTCTGCCACTCTTTAGTGTTCCTAGTGTCTTCATTACTGCATCCTCTGAATGCCTAGAACTTCTGGAATTTTGTCCAGAAAGAAAAAAAGTCAAAGCTGACCTTGCTTATTACTTACCTTTTCCTCAGCCTTTATCTTTCCTGACTATTGAGGACCTGATTTAGGAAAGGCTTTTTTGTATGTACCTTATTTGTTGATATATTTCATGCCATTATTCTTGCAATCACTCTGTAGCATGTGCTAGTTTTACTTTTCAAATAAAGAAAGCTAAGCGTAGAAAAAACAAGATGTCAAAATGCACATAAGATGTCAGGGGCAGAAGAAAGATTTGAGCTCCTGATTTCTTGCCTGGTTTCTTCTTTAATTAGCTGAGCTATTTTGCTGAGGGCACTGTAAGAGTATAAATGCTAAATATTTGTTAAAAATTCATTATCCCAATGAGCATTGGGAAGATGAGGAACTACCAATATGAGGACAGGAAAAGCGATATGAATTTTCTTTTAGCCTTCTGTGTTCATAAGTCTAAAGGTCCCTATATCAAAACATTCTTGTTCAGCTTGGCATGATGGATTACAGCACAAAGCACAATGCCATGCACACCTAATTTTTCTGGTCCACTGTAGAGAGGATCTTTTCAAAATAGGGGTATGAAATGTTCATTTCAAAGCCATGTTTCAAGAACAGGTCTGGAGGAGACAATGCAAAGCATACATGGCGTACAGGAATCTGGACATGATTAGCTAGGATGCACAGACAAAGATCAGGGCAAACACTACAAAAATCATTGTATGCCAAACAAGTCCACAGTGCTGTGCAACATCTTAACGTGTTTATAACTTTCATATGATAACGAGTGCAAAACTTAACTGGCCATTGCTTTTAAGAAAATCTACAGATAGACAGCTAACACGCACCAAGCACTGAGTTCCTCTTACAAACGCTTACTTCCAGCAGCTGCTCACTTTCTGTTACTTTTATGCTGGTTTCTGTATTCAGAAAACTTTTCATTAAATTAATATTATGGAGAAAGAAGACGCAAAATTTGGGTATGCAGAGAGCAATAAAAGGTTTCCCAACTGTAGACCATGGTATTGACTAGAATGTCATTGCAGAAGAAATAGAGAAAGGTGGAAAAACATCATGGGCTAGATAACATCACAGTCCATCTGCTTTGGAGACCCACGGCAAAAAATGAACTAGTGCCTGCTGCAAGTTCCCTGATAGGGATCACACTCGGTTCCTGTGGATCACTGTTCCCATCACAGGAATAAAAAGAGCCAGGGAGAAAAAGATCTTACAAACCCCTGCTTCAATTAAAACTTTAGAGTGCCTCAGCCTCTGCCCAAAATCCACTTTCAAGCACATGGTAAGAGCAGTCACAGCTAGAAGAGCTTCCCTTTAGTATACCCAGGGAAATCAGACAGAAAAAGAACTTAAGATATTTCAACAATATAAGCTAAAACACGTAATGGGTATAAAGCATGTGAAAGGCTTAAAGACAACAGTCCTGTCCAGGAAGTGTACGAGACTGATGAATAGGCCAAGGACGTACACAAGAACAATAAATATTTACAGTAGAAGCAGAGGGGAAAAGTTAGGGTTACTAGGTTTTTTTCAAAATCATTTTCTGTATGATTATGCTTCAGTCTTATGTCATTTAAGTATTTCAATTCTATACCTTTGGTGAGTCAGATGATCAAATTCTATTAACTCAAAAATCTTTATCCTTACAAATTAATACTTTCTCCCTTGTCAATCATGGTACAATCCTCCTGTATGACAAGACTGATGGCATGTAAATGCATGTGATTTACAACCCTTATCACTCTCTGTCATTAATTTTTGCATCTCCAATTTCAAATCCTGGCTTACACCCAGCTTCCTCGAACTAAACTGTGATAAGATGAATATCTCATTTCTAGTTTCTCATTATTTCTTAAAGCTGTTTCCTACCTCTCAACCTTTACTTGATGAATATAGTTGTCAAAAAAATGGGCATGAACCCAGAAATGAAGTTTTCTTACATTTTTTATATTAGCTATGTTTTTGGGATCTCTTTGCGGTTGCAGTTCACTATTGTGAAGGACATTATAAGCTGTTTCAAATAAATCAACAATTAAAGACACATTATGAAATAGCACAACTAAGTAATGTGTTATTTGCCACCCAACTAATCTTGTACATTGGCTTACACCTACTACCATAGACAAATTAGATTTCCCTTTAAGATAAGAAGAATCTGCTTTTGTATCTGATATGAAGGTATGTGAATGCTGTTTTGGTGAAAGGACACTTCTTCTTAATATAATCCCAATGATAAAAATACCACCACATAGTAATCACTAATTTTGAAAGCGAAATAAATATAATAAGCACAACACTTACTTTTACTTGAGAGGCTTTTAGTCCAGAGAGATGGTCTTTCCTTATGCTTTACAATAACCCAAGGAAAGGCAGATAAAGACTTTAAGAACCTGATAAAATAAAGGTGAGTTGGTCCATAGGACTCACTAAAAGTCATGAGAAAAGTGGAAACACAGGAAATAAATTAAATACCTGGGACAAAAATAATACACGTACAGAGTTAGTTAAAAGTTGTATTTACTGCTATACCGCATCTGCAAGTGAAACTGAAAGTAAAGAAAAAGGTGAAGAGTGTAAGAAACAAAGCTTGAACTTCTTTGTGCGGGTATACCTCTCTAGTTTGTGAAAATATGAAATTAGTATCTCCTAACACCAGTAGACACATGCAAAACATCATCTAGAGACTGATGAATCTATCTCCCGTTCATTCCTCTAGTTGAAAAAGGGAAGATATGCACAGAACGTAAGATGTGTTTCAGTGACAAAAGACACGTCTTAGTGCTTGCAAAGAAAACTCAAATAATGGAAAATGAAATTCAAAAGATCAAGCAATTCAAGAGCTTAGTAAAAAGAGGAAATGAAAGATGAAATCAATGCAGAATGGCAAGCAGGAATACCCTGGTATTATAAAACGTTGCGCAGACAAGTAGAGCAGAGCTCAGCGGCTATTGAGTATAAGGATTAAAGTGTATAATTCTTCTGATAAATGACTGCATAAAGCTGGTGCCTCCTCTGTCAATAGATTTGAAACGATGCTCTGTTCTGGCTATACTGTGAAACAACTTGGAAGAGATAAACAGAAAATCTGATTTTTTGCATGCTTTACCTAGTTAAATTTGAAGTCAGTTCCAAACTGAAGCTGATTGATAAAGAAAAGAAAAATCTTCATTGTGACTTAGGTTTGTTTTATGATGTTGATACCATCCGGTGCCACTCCAGCAAATCCATGAGA
Organism: Charadrius vociferus; assembly: GCF_000708025.1. Classification (NCBI taxonomy): domain Eukaryota; kingdom Metazoa; phylum Chordata; class Aves; order Charadriiformes; family Charadriidae; genus Charadrius; species Charadrius vociferus. Next base: position 1,067,591 of record NW_009647680.1, read on the forward strand.
CTGCACATGTTCTGAAATCATAATCTGTGTGAATCGATCAATGGTGGATTAAGGAGGGCTTTTAGAAATGTGGGGTGGATTTCCCTCTTCCAGTTACACATTCCTAATGTGAACACTCATCTATGTGTTTACAACTGTTGGGGTGTCACGTGCGTCCATTCCTAATGCAGTGCATCCCACTTATCTTAAATTTATATCGTAAGGTGAAATGACCAACCTTCCAGAGTTACCTAACTCTTTCTATTGATTATTTAGAAAGCCCAGAGTATTAGTTTAGAATAAACATCTAATTTTTATGTGGCCAAAGGTAGGTGCGCTAAATCCCTCCTTTGTAAGTGGTGTTACTAAAGGCAATAATAATTCAACTTAACTCAGATAGGTCAGGTTTAACTCCAAAGCTATCAGGAAAAAAAATACATTATTGTTTACTTAAGCATATTTCATTGGGGGATAAAAATTGGAATAATAGATAATTTAAGCTTCTGTTTAATACATTTAGTACATTTACCATTTTTTTCTGAAAAGAAAAGAAAAGAAAACAAAACAAAACAACCTTCTGAAAGAAGATACTATATGCATCAGGATAACTATAACAGAAAACTTTTATCATATTGCCGTGTGTGAGACAAGGGCTTAGAAGCATTTCTAAGGATGTGTAGGTGGGTTTATTTCACTCTTCACTAAACCACTGCTTCTAGTCAGTAGTGGATTTTTCCCATGTTGTAATCATCTGGAGTAAAATACAGTGCCAGTACAGCTTTGTTCCTTTCCTTTTTGCACACTTCTTCAGGGGTCACCTCACCCTGGCACCCCTCCTCTGACCCATTTTCCTGCCTGGAACCAAAGGCTTCATACTGACCCAATAAATCCAACTGATCTGGTTTGCTCCAGTGCAGTGGCAGAAGGTAGAGGGGAAAACTGCCCTAGAAAAAAAGGTGGATATGGGTGAGAGGGTGGAAGAGGCAAAGAGCAACAGCAAGTACAGGACACGGTGCAGAGAAACATGTGGCACCATGATAGTATTGGTTGCCTGATCACTTCGGTGTTTTTTGTCATAATTTATACTTATCATCATTATACCACTATATATATGGACGTATAGAGAGAAGTAGGAGGGTGTAAAAGAAAATAACAAATACCCAAGAAGAACTCAGTCATGCTGACAGATCCATAAACGTAATAGAGAAGATGATTTTCCCTAAAACGATGAGCTCTATGCATCTGCATTTGCAAAAGCATTAAAAATCTACAAATAGTCAAAGTTGCAAAGTATCGCTTTTGATAGAATATGTATAAAATATGAGGAGGAATTGTAAACAGATTACATGACTAGAAGGAGAACTGGGTTTTTGAAGCAAAATGTTTTTGCAAGGAAAAATGTCCTGCCCGTGTTCATTTCTAACCACTTAGTAGGCACTGTCTGGTCTGATTCAAAGCCTTCAGACCTCAGTGGTGGCGAATGCTAAGGATCAGAGAGGCTTTCCTAGCCTAAAACACTGCAGCAGAGTAACTAAGTCAATGTAATTTTCACCTAGTTACAAGAATGTGAACATCTAATAGAGTGTTACTCACACTAGTTAAAGCTTCACTTTTATCCAGCAAGCTGAAACTAACCCTCTGAAGTCATTCAATGTAAACATCATTTTAAACTGGCTTGAGTGTCCAAGGATATGCACTATGGAACTCAATTGCTTTAGTTACACTAGGACAACTTGTCTAATAAACCCAGTGAGTTTGAAGTGCATCCAGATGAACATGGCTTTACCTTGCGGGTAAAAACATCATCATGTTTCAGTGAGTGGCCACCTATCTGTAATTCTGCTGACTTTTAGGAGGAATTCTGAAAAAGAGATTGAACTTCAGTGAGTCAGGGAATAATTTCAGATTTATTTAATTAGGAGGACCCAAGAGATTTTTGAAATGTGTTTCTCGTGAGAGGAACCCTCCCTCCAGCCATCTGCCTTCTCTAAAGCCCACAGCTGCCCTCGGCTTGATCTTACAGTGCCTGCAGGTCTCGCCCAAAACCTGTAGGCCTTCTGGGCCTGAGGTGAGGGTCAGGGGATCCCTTTCTGTCTCTGCTGTCTCTTGAAATCTTGCACAAAAAATAAATGTTTGCAATTTCTTTTAGGAGACAATACTTTCTGTTAGACTGAAGCAGTCTTGGCAGAATTTACTGTTCATGCATGAATCCATTTGTATCTACTTTAAACTTCATACCTGAGGTGGGTGTTTTAACCACCAAAACTGATAAATTAGTACAAAATTAATGAGATATTGGCTTGATTCTCTAGCCTCACCAACAGAAAGCAGGAGTGGCTTTCTGGAAACTATGTTGCATCGCATTGACACCTATGGAAATGAGGAGAAGGATTGAGCCCATTTCACATGTATTGCAAGATACTCTTTCCTACATATGCCAAAGTCAATAGGAATATGGGAGGGCACGTTCCCATCCACACAAAGCAGATGTGCTGTCAACAACAGAGACAATAAATTTCACAGGGGCTCACAGGGCAACAGAGCTGCATGGCAAGCCACAAACATGAAGGAAGGAAGGAAGGATCAGCGTTTTCCTTATCACCGTCAGCCATTCCCTGTGTCATGGCCATTTCATTGATGACTAGCCAGTACTGATCAGAGCATCTGTGGCAGAGTCCAGGCCCGAACTCAAAAGCATAGTAGCCCTGCCAGCAACCCCGACAATCACTTCCATGCCTACAAAATGTCTTCAGGGCTCTTTCTCTCCAAACCTCCATAGTGTCTCTGCCTCTTCAGGGTGGCAGAATGTGATCCAACCAAGAGCAATTGTTCTCCTGTTGTACCACTCTCCACTGCTGGAATATCCGAAGAGCCATCGCCCTTTGAGCCTCTTTTGTTGTTCAGCAAGAGCATTGCTGAAACTATAATGAGATTGTGGGTTGTTTGTATTTATTTTTTCTTTACAAGGACAGCTGCAATGGTCAACGTCTAGTGGGAAGAAAAATTACTGTCATCAGCATGCAGCGCCCGTCAGTGAGGCATTCATACCAGTGAAACATAATCAAGTTTTTAAGGCAGGGCCAAAAAAGCAAGCTCAGCACTTTTGCCATTATTGGAGCTACTGATAACAATTACTCTCCTGGTGGCAGGGACAGGGACAGGGGTCTTCTCTCCCTTTTGATTTTGACCTTTGTAAATCTTTTGGCATTGATGCAGCAATTACTGCTTAAACACATTACAGGCATGGAGATGGAGTTATGATCAATCATCACTTTTTGAAGGACCAGCATCCTGTTGTGCCACACGCTGCATGAACACCAAACAAAAGGCTGGTCCAAACAATTGCTCTTTTCTTGTTTAATAATCAAGGGGAAATCAGCTGCCTGGGAATCAGCCCAACATGTTAAATCTAAAGATATACTATTCCTGGTTCTACGATGACCTTCCAACATCTGTTCTGTTGTCTATTTACAATTCATACCACTTGTGTAACTGCATTAGAAGACCACCTTTTTATTCCATTCTTGTTTAATGGTCAAACAGTGGCTAATCAAGCAGGTAACCAACAGTATCCTTGTACCTACTCCATGCAGAAAAAACAGGCCAGAGAGATTCCTCTGTGTTTTAAATACATATCAGGTGCTTTTATAAAAGCACCCAAGGTGAAATATACTCTAGTGTTACGTGTAGCAAACTGTTGTTGTGCAGGGCACAGCAACTGCTGTGACAAAGGTGGAAAGCAGGTGCTGGGGTTATTATGTGAGCCACAGTAAAGAGGACACTTACTTAAACATATGAAAGCTGGGTGGGAGCTGCTGAATGGGATTCCTGAGAGCATAGACAAAAAGGCCAGATGCTGAGAGGAGTTGGAGAACTTTCTAGGTTTTCTGGTTGAAAACATTGCTTGAAACCATGGACAGCAAAGCATGCAAAGAGAGAGCCCTGATTTTACAGAGCAGTGCAATCAAATTGTGTTTAACTGTGAACAATTAAGGCTCATCAGGAGCAAGAGCATGCCATGATATTGCAAAACTCATTTGTGTGGTATAAATGTCACCCGTGTCTGAGGCTATGGGTAGTTCCAGCCATTGCCAAAAGGACCTCAGCTGTAAAGCACAGGTTATATTACCTTCTCCGTAATACTCACTGGTTCCCCAGCCAAATGCGCCTTAAATACAGCACAAATAGCTGCAGCAGAAGTGCTCTGGGGTTTTTGTTTGTTTGGCTTATTTGGTTCTGAGAAGACTTTCACTGCAAAACATCACAAACACATATTTGAATATAATAGTAATAATAGAAACTGAAGTCACTGATGAAACCTATACATCAGGAAGTCAGCTTTCAAAAAATTTCAATATACATTTTAATTTTTTTCAGAAGTGACCACCTGGCATATCGCTATCTAAAAGCCCATTTCATGTAATGTGGGAGGTGGGAGGTTATTTATTATTATACATATAAGCAAAAGCATTTATATAATTTAAAAAGTCTGTATATAAGTCTGTATATATGTTATAAAACATACATAAATATAGGCTTATATACACATATGTACAATGTTTATATAAGTGTACTCCTATAAATAAATAGCTTTAAAACATGTTACTTGTTACGTGCAAATTTATTTTCTTTTTTGAGGGGTTCTAACCAAATTTCTAATCCTGGGGAAAACCAGAAATTGTATAGGTGCTTATCAAGGTGATTGGCTTCTTCTAGAAATTTTGTATTCGTGATAGATGTACTTTCATGGTATTTTTGCAGTAAAGTGTTGTACACAAGTTTAGCATGCAAGTTCAGAAGGAATAAATCTTACTGTTTCCAATGCCTTGTCTTCAAACTCCTATATGGGCTGAAATGCCTTAGCAAAAAGTCTTGTCCTCCATGAAGGTGGGTCAGCTGGAGAAAGAGACTGAGAGACATATGAAAGAAGATTTCCCTAGCAATCAGCATATAAAATCCCCTTGTCCAAATACAGGGTGTTTTAATTAGTGAAAGCTCGAGGGATTTTTATTTTTTTTTTTTTTTTTTTTTCACAATTGTGGAAGTGTCAGGTGTCTGTGGTCCGCAAAATTACAAGAGCAGGAAGAGGCAGAGACTCTTAGTTTCAGATTGTGTCCTGAATTGGTTGGAAATGAGGAGACTCAGTTGTGTCTGTGCTAATAAACCTGACAGCAACATCAAACTCCTGTGGTGAGGGCTAAGGTTGGCAGCATGAGAAAGCCCATGTGCAGTCCTCTGCAGGACATCTCAGCCTCTGGAGTTTGAAGCTTGCAGGAGGAGACTAGATCTATGAAAGTTTTTGGGAGAGGGAAGGATGGACCATTTATTGGTTGAGTTTTTGGGAGGCATCCAGGGAAAGTGAATAACTGGCACAGTAAAAATAGCTTTTGCACGCGATGCTTCAAGCCAAGGAGTCATGAGAGGTAATGTGGGAGAGGAAACATAGCGTCTGACTACATGCTCATTAATAAGGAGCTGTAGCGCTTTCTGACAGCAGTTTTACAGACATTCAGCATGTGTCTGTCAAATGTGCGCAGGATTCAGCTGTGGCACAGGGACATTGGTGCCCAGACCTGAACAAAGGAAATGATAAGAATTCACAGCAAAATTGCAATGGGTGATCCATTTCATGCCTTCCACCACAGGCCCTGCCAAGCATACTCCCTGCCAGGTTAGGCCCAAATCCTTAGACCTCAGAGTGTCAGTGACCAGCTGTTCTACATGCAAATTCAAACACACAGCTTTGGTTCTAAATGTCTGATACAAAAACATTGTGGAAAGTCCCCATCTTGCTCCTCCAGCTTTTGCATTCTCCATGGCACCTCGATGAGGCGGCCTCTGACACTTTCAGGGAATTTAGTCTTTTCTTCCCGTCTTAGTGATTAAATAAGTGTTGCAAGCTGCCTGACGGAAGGCAGCTGGCAGAATGGACTGATTTGCTGAGAGAACTGTGGCTCCAATTTGCAGTTTTTGTAACTACTGACCCGAGTCCAATTCTAACACTAGAATCTATTAAAATATCCAAAAGCAAGAGAAGAACTAATCTGGGAGGAGAGGTCTCCTGAACTACCTTTAAGCAGTGAAAGCTCAATAATATTTGATTCATCGCCTAAAGCATATTTGTCAAGAAGAAACATCTCTGATGATAGATAGGACAGATAAGACTTCCAAAAAGAACTGGGCATGAGGAATGATCTCCATAAATAAAGGCAGTCAGACCCACAGAAGGTGCAATGTATACATGTATTACAGCTCTGTCTGTCTCCTCCCACTTAAAAAAGATCAGAAGAAAGAGAAGAACCTTCTACTTAATGTGGTGATGACTTTGAAGCCTCAACCTTTTTTACTGATTCTGAATTAGCATCAGTAACAGTAAAAAGCCTAAATTAAACCATTTTTTCTGTTTCCCACTCACCTTTATAAACCAGATTACAAGATACAGCAACTGGAAAAGGTCTGTAATAATTAGACCAGTAAAGGCAACCAATCCTTTCTGAAAACAATGGTGTAATATGTCAGAAACATCACGCTCCAAGACTGTAAAAGCAAATTGGGGCTGTATTCCCTCCCTCCAGATAGGAGCAGTTCAATTCTAAGCATAATTTAGAGCAGCTCCTGTAACTGTTGAACCTCTGGCATCCGGCAAGGACCACAGCTGCATCAACAGGTTCGCTGGCATCCTGCAACGCTTTTGTCCCTACTGTGCTTCCAGCGCAGATCCTCCCCCGAGGCACCCAGGAAGGACTGAGGCAGGCAGTCCCTTAGCTCCTCACCGACCTTGGACTTCACAGCAAAAGGAAAATCCTCAGCTCTCCATTTAGGGAATACAAAGAGTTGTCGACCAGATGCAGTCGAGACACAGCCTACATGCAACCACTATCGGAATACAGAGAAAACGTCACACAAGAAATAACTTGGTAGTATTAATGTGAAAAAAAAACCCTTAGCTTCTTCCATCAAAAAACACAGTACGAAGTCATGGCAGAAAACTCAAGTTATCCAGATTCTCCAAAAAGCCAGTAGGTTTTCTCAAAGTATTTCCTACCTTAAAACATTTCAGCCCAAACACTTAAGCTGTAGGTATTAAATTAGTTTGACTGGAGTCTGTCACTGGTAATCTTTCACAGCAATTCATTTCCAGGATAACTGGTTTTTTTATAGGACACACTTGTGTAAATGGGATTTTATCAATAATAACAGAAGAGATTAGAAACATTTCCCAGTTCTCTTGGCCACGAGGATGTAGCCAGAGCTATTCATCAAATAAATCCATCAGTTGCCCATGGTGTATTGCCCTGATTGAAGCATGGCCCAGATCCAACAAACAAAAAAGTACTGTTTGTTATAGAACCACCTCTTTGGTTTTGGCCTCTTACTTTCTTCATCACTCAATTGTCACTCACCTTTTCGAAACACTGATGTACACCGTGCTTTTTTTTTATTTTTTTTTTCCCTTCAAATAGATTGATATTACCTGGTAGTTTGTTTTTTCTTTATTATGGAAATTCAACGCATGGAGGTTTTTTGGTTTTACGTACTGAATTCAAGCGTACTTTCTAAACATTTGAACATAATCATGAACTTGGTTCCATGGATCGAGGAACATAAAAAAGGCAAAACTTTTTTCCTGTCTTGACTTGTTCTAGAGATTTTTGGTTTGAACTGGTGCTTGTCGTGGTAACAAATTAATATTATAAGTAAAAATGCTGCATTTTCATTCAGTTATTCCAATGAAAGTTGAACATAATTACTTGAAACAACAGCAAACCTTTCACAGAAGCCCTTTGTGATAATTGCTTTGATAATGCCGTTGATTTTGGGGGTATTTGATTTTGGGATGCCTAAAGATTTAGATTTTGTTGCTTTGTGCTGCCTGTAGTCACCTCTAAGCACTTCCACAGGATGACAAAAGTCACAGAAATTTAAAATTACTTTTGAGATTATTTAGTTATCTCAAAATAAATAGAATTAATCTTTGCTAAAATGTTTTCAAAATATAAGTAAGTAGTGGGAAAGTGTTAAGTTTCACTTTTTGTAATGCAAATTTCCACAAGAGATGCAGAAGGACAGAAGATTTGTCCTTGATTCTCTATATCGGATATTTTCATTGCTCAATCTAAATAATGAATTTTTGACAGTGAAATTGGAAGAGAAAACCACCTCAGGACATTAATATTTTCCCTGATACCAAAGTGGAAGTTTTAGAAAAGAAAAACAAAAACACAAACAAAATCCACTTCCCCCCAAAATCAGATT
>NW_009647680.1:1075961-1082060 GCF_000708025.1 Charadrius vociferus
GGAAAGAAATAGGAAAATACTTAGAGTCATATAAAAGTTATGCCTCACATAGGACTGTATGATTACACTGTGGTTACAAAGGATGGCATTTTCCCCACTAAATCTAAAAGTCTCTACTGGGATTGCAGGAGTCTGGCTGTCTCTATAGTCAACAGCAACGGACAAGCAGGCTTACAGGATGATGCTTCAACCCTTCTAAGCTGTGGGCAAAATATTTTTGCCTCGATATAAAACTAGCCGGAAGACTCTGCACAGAGAATGATTGTCAGTCATTCTGTGTTACCATGGAAAGCCTAAGAAGGACCCCAGGTACTGCAAGCATCTCTTCTGCGTGTGGCGCTCCTTATCCAGCAACTTATCAATAACGTCAGTGGTGGAGCAAAGGGTTTGTTAAGTTCACAGAGGCTGATGACCTCTGAGTGTCAGGGCATGGGCAATAGATAGCTGCTAATACCTTGGAGGACAGATTTCTTCATAACTTGACAATATAAACTAGAAAAATATGAAAAAAAATCAATAGGGCCAAACAAATTGTTCCAGGTACCTAGAAAAATCAACTAGACTTAGTGGAAAGGACTATGAGATGATATATTAAATGACACCTTGAGATCTTTTCAGTTTCGCTGTGCATTGTCTGGAGGTGCCTATCTCCCCTTAATGGCTAAAGACTGTATGTAGAGTGTTCAGGATCCTAATATTTGCACTTTGTGTACGTAAGATTAAGAGAAAGAGAAAAATAAGTTTGGATCACTGTGTATTCACTCTACCAATAACTCTTCTCGTCACATGGCTGGTCCCTGTTCTCCTAATGATTTTATAAAAAAGAAGGTCATCGCCTTACTACACCACTCACTCAAGGGCATATAGTTCCTTAGCTTAATGCATACTAAAGAACAGACGAGAGGAAAAATATTTCATTACTTGTCCCTATCCTTTCATGTACCAAATGAATTTCAGAATCTGCGCATGAAACATAGGAATTATATTGGTATCTGGTAGCTGCAAAGTGCCCCAGACAGAACACCACAAATACAGAAGACGCAGGATAATCGTTACAACCCATGCCAGGAAAGTGGAAGGATCATGTTGCCCTCGAGAAGGAGAGTGACTAAGTAAACCTGTGAGGTACTTGAGCTCTTCTGGGAATATCCAGTTCTGCACTGTCCCTGACTGTACTAAATTTCAACATAAAATTAAGGTAAAGGAACAGGGAAAAAGAGTGCAATTTTTATAGAAAATATTTCTTTGGTAAGACATTACCAGTACATAAAACCAGTACATAAAATCAAAAGATGATTTGCAAAGGTGGTAAATTGTTCCTAAAGACAGATCAACAGAATAAACTTAGAAAAAGAGAAACTGGAAATATCATATGTTGTCCTTGACCTCTCTCTCCACAGTGCTGAGCAGTATTTAGCCATGCTTAGTCAGAGCCCTGTTTCCTGGGCTTTATTTCTCCAACATGTGCTGAACCATCAGAGAGAGCTTCTCCAAGCTGACGGGGTCCCTTCTGCCAAACCTACCTCTCATGTTATCTTAAAAGTGAACTGGAAAAACTGTCATCTTATGCAGCAGCGGTCATCTTTTTGTCCAAGGAGATTTTTCTCTAAATTGTCAAACATCTGTTTTAATGGCTGAGTGTCACTAGTTTCTGTCTGCTGACTTCTTAGCGTACCTTTTCTTCTAAATCAGAATGAAGACTAATGACAACTTAAACACAAGGAATAGTCTGAGAGGCTAAATTAAGCTCATGCTTTCATCCAAGCTCAAGAAAAATTTTGTGGATGGAACTTATGGGTTGCATGCATACGAGTCCCTGAAAACATCACAGATTCCAGTTAACACCTACTGCCAAATTTTGCACTTATTTACACCATCTGCCACCATATTAGAGTCACTCACTAAAATCTGTGGCAGATTTGGCTCATTACACAGAGATTCATTTATTTGGTATCAGATGCTGCAAAGGAACAGAAAAAAACTTCATGTTATAAAAACCTCCAATCCTTTCTCATAACAGCAAACTCTTGCTTTCATTTGTGCTGACAGAATTATCATTATTCAGGCATTCGTTTGGAAAGGTTTGTTTCACCTGTTTCTATTTCTTTAATTGACTGCTTCTGTTTATACCTTAAACATTTAAGTACTTCTTAGTCACTATTTTATTTTTGTAAGTTTGAATCACTATTGTCAGAAAGATGTAGACTGAGCTATAGAAAAGAGATGTTAGAGACTTCGTCCTTATTTGTGATGTGAACACACTGTTGAGTTTTCATTGCTGAAGAACACTTTGATAGTACTATGATTCACAGTAGCAAGCATTCATTGTAAAAATTTTTGTCTTTTTGTGCCAACTAACTTGCAGTGATAATGGCAGATACCAGGTGCTGCAATTGTAGTGGTTGTTTCAAGATATGTGATTGAGTTTAACTGCGTGCTTAATCCACCAGTATCCTACTCTTTTACTGCTCTGCTATCGTCCCTCCAGCAGCATCCTCCAACACTGTTTTGTCAACCGCAGAAATCAAACCACCTATTTCAATTCTCCCTAAGAAAGCGGGGCAACTTATCACCAATCGCTTTTCCTCCTGCTGTCTTTCCAGCAGATTCTGAATCTGTAGCACTTTCTGTTAGTCCTGAATACACTGAATCATTTTCTTCTGTATAATTTCAACATTATATTGTAAGTCCTGAATGTTAATGTTGACTCTTAGCCAAGACTAACAGTTTCAGATTTTTAAAATGTATTGAACTTTTCACCTATGGCAAACTTCACCCTCCATCTTTTTTTCTAAGTTCTGGTAGGAGGTAGTATCCTCTTGGAGCATTATCCAGGCCACCTACAATGGCCTCTAAAATCAACATTAAGAGTAGTTCAGTCCCTACTCTTCAGAACTGCCAGATTCTGGCTCCACACAGAAACAAAACAGTCAAAGGTAGATGCCATATTGAAACCTCCTATGACAAGCTTCAATTTGGTCTGTACTTACCAATTCCCACTGACTACACAGTTAAGCAGCATTAAAGAAGTGTAGAAGATGTACAGAAGATGGCCTGAATCACTTGTAGCTCTCATACATGTGGATTAGGAGACATGTAGTCCTAAACTAGATACAAAGGAGATCAGACCATGGAAAATTATGTGATTTGGGCTGGCAGAGATGACAGAATCTCTACCAACACAATACACCCTTGAAGAGTAAACCGTGACAAAGGGGGCAGTCTTCTTCCCCATTTCACACATGCAGGGCCACAAGCTGATGCTCGAGGAAGGTAGCCCAGTCCTTACTTTGAAGCAACATGTGACATTCCTTGATCCATAACACTAGAACTGCTTATGCATACAAAACCCAAGACAGAAGAGTCAGAGGAGACTCTCCTACAAGAATGCTGACGCTTTCAGACAGGACAAAGAACATTTTAACAGCCATTTTTCCTAGACGTCTCTAGACATACACTTTCACTGAACATGCCTAGAAACAGCACAGATATTCAAAGGAAACAGAAAAAGAATTCTAATGCAACAAAACTAACAAATCTAATTTTAGGTAAGTCTTGCTACAAGGCAAAGACCTATATGCTTCAAACAAGATCCATCTCTTACAGAAGATAATTGAAGACCAAGGCTTGTGAGTACCTGCCAAATTTAAATACTTCCATTTTGGGATATCCAGCTTGAAGAGGTAGCACCTCTAGTTCTTTCAAAAACAGTGGTTTGGGTGACATGGCTGTATCACCCTTCCCGTGGAAACCACAGTTGTGTTTTGGACACTGGTACTTTTGGCTTTACATTCTAATTTGGAGACACTATGAACCGAGGCATAATTAACGCAGAGAAAGAAAAATACAAATGAAAAATGTAATGAAGTATAAAAAGGATATGAAACTCCACTTCTCCCACAGGCCAGAACAGCTTTTGGGAGGAAAAATGAGGGCTTTTATTGTCAATGGTTTTGCTTAGCCAGAAAACAATATTCTCAAGAGAAATCAAGAAATATTGAGAAGACAGGAGATGGTGATTCCAGCTCGTGTCAGGAAACATGAGTTCAAAAATAATTCAACGGTTTTGTGGATGTTTGCACTCCATAATGTCTTCCCATCCACTCGGTCCCATTAAGATCCCTCTAGTCTCCAAGACTTCTGAAGCTATCAACTATTAACCAGTGTACTGTAAAAGACCTTCATTTGTATCCTTGGCTTTGGCACTGTGCTGTCTGCATCCCATTCCCATGATGAATACCTGCACTGACATTCCTTCTCAGCAAATAGATTTTGTTACAAACGATCCCATTATTGATTTTGTAGTAAGTTGAGTAAATCCTAAACCTCAAATACGGTGTGGTGGTTATGTTTCACAGCTCTCAGTACCTTATTGGCATTCAAGTTGTGCTAGCCCCTACTAAAATCATTTTGTTGTGGCATGAAGCACAAATACATTTTACTGTTACGCTTGCTGCAGTCCTGACAATTATTTTAATGCTGCCATACGAGAAATAAATGAATGCTTAGATGTTTGTTTCGGCAGCTGATTTTTAAGCAAAATCACCCTCTGCACTCTCTACAAAATGTGCTTTGATCATGACAAATTCTGGATCACGGAAGCTAGCCAATCTCTTGTGAGAGGCAAGCCCACCAGTTACAGACAGACACAACATAGACACCTCTTTTTATTATTTTCGGTTAGATGTGGCATATTGTTATGTTTAATACATTAAAATTAGCAAGGCATGCAACAGCAAATTGCAAAGCAGATCTGATCACATTTTAACCACTCCTTTCTCTGCTGCTTTGTCAGTAACAACTATTAAAATGAGGAATAAGTCTTTTTTTTTTTTAAATCATGTACCAAAAAAAATTAATAATACTCTTTCTGCCTGCCCCTCCCTCCCCCCCCGGCCCAATTATTTCTCTTTGGTCCCAAAGGGTGTTTACTTTTGTATGACATACCGCCGGTCCGTCACATGCCACTAAATGAAGTTTCCTATGTCCCAGAGTAACAAGGTCTGTCACATTACAATTCACTGATGAAAGGTTAAATAGGAATGACAGATTTATCCAAGAAAGTTTGGAGGTCAGGAGGTTAGAAAAATCCACTGTGCTTTTATTGAAACTTGGAGCTGAATCTAACATTTTTTAGTCACCAAATACAGTGAGGGACAGCTAAGCTTCTCTGAAGATGGTGGAAAGATGCGGCAGCCGGACAGAGACAGTCTGACACACTCTTTGAAAGCACCCCTTCTCCCCCATTCCTGTTAGGGAGCTTGGGACCCAGAAAGCACGTTGAGTCAACCTGCTGGGCCAGACATCCTCTGCTGGTGTGTGCCACCACCCCAAGATCAATGTCTGAGTGCTGATCGTACTAACTGCGCTGCATGCACGCCGTCACAGAGCGGGAAAAGAGCAGTCATGGTGGACTTGGCAGCAAATATGACATTAATCCTTTGGCAGCTGAACTCCTGACTCCCCACCCACAGGTCCTGATCGTACTGCACATGGGATTTTAAGTTTGTGCTTACTTATGCACAGATGTCTCTAAAGCACAGTTTTTCATGTCGAGAAGGTGGTTGGGAGGCAAGCAGGCAGCCAGAGGCAAAAGCTTTGTGCCCATGCCAGATCTTTGGAGCTTGAGGTGCTTTCTCAGCAAATCACTGCTCACAGAGCAAAGGAGAGAAAGGGGTGTAGAAGTAACTCTGATGAGTTTATGTCAGGAACAAAGTTTTGTGAAGATGCTTAGAGACAAATTGTGTAGGTAACCCAACTAACAAACCAGAGCCCAGGGTCAGGACTTGCCTCATCCATTTTGGATATCTGTATTGCCTGCATCCCAAATAGTCATTCTGAGCTCCCTGAACGTTCAGTGGAGGAAAACAGACTTTCCTTGGGAGCACTTCACCTGACTTATTTTTAAAATTTTCAATATGGCATCTTAGAAATTCCTGTCTGTCTCCATCTACAGTGAAGGCAGCCTACAGTGCCTAGCTCAGATTTAGACACCTGCACTGTAGATCTCTACACGTGTCAGATGAATCTAATCCTGGTTACTTTTGTGACATACTGACTAATAGTGGGCATGTTATAGATTTCACTAACCACCAGTCA
>NW_009647680.1:1082220-1099262 GCF_000708025.1 Charadrius vociferus
AGGGAAAACCAATGTGAGTAAGTTAAAGTGTATCCACAGTATTACTCATATTGGATATTTCACTGGTATTGGGCACTTCCTGCTCTTATGCAGGTGAAATACATGGGCTTCAACTTTTTTGTTAAACGTTGCTTAATTTGGACATGGGCCTGAAAGTCTATCAATATTATGCAAGAATTAATTGGTAGTTGAAATGTAGAATGAAACTCCAAATTTAGGAGAGTAGAAGGAAAAGGAAAGCAAGAGAGAAAGAGAAGGTGATAGAGAGAAAACAAGTTAGCTTAGATAGATTAGGCAGACCATGTATATAAACAAACATAAGCTTCTGAAAGAAAGTATATGTATTGCTAACAAGCATTTTACAAAAGCAGTCTTCTTTGCTTTTCCTTTTTTTAAAAAGTGCCTTTGGGTGGAATCAGGCTGCTCTTATGATGCATAAGATATTACTGAAACAGGGAAGCGAGAGGATACTGCAGAGGAGATAGGTTTGTCGTTCCTGCTGGGATGACAAGACACATTGCTGTTTCTGGGAAAGGCTCCCGTGTTCCCCAGCATCCATCCTTATTCTGTGCACGCCCATTGGTAGTAGGACAACAAGCTATGTTTTCCTGGAGTTGTTCTCCTAAGATCACGACTGTTTTAGCTGCCTCACCTGCCTCTTTGGTTCAGCTTAGAGAGCATCCGTAGTTAATAATATATTACCAAAAGTGAAAATTTGAAAACTCTGTCCTCAGAAAAGTCCTTGGCCAGAAAATCAGGAAAATCTGAAGGTGAGACCTGCCATTCATGCACAGCAGGCAGCCATTGACATCGACATTCAGGACTCAGATCTTCTCAGGAAATCCCTTGTCCTCAGGCATTCAATGGCTGGCTCGAGCATCTCAGCGCATGAAAAACCTTTGTTCAGCATTGGAAACACCAAAAGCTCATCTTGATTTGTGTCCTGGCTGGTGTCTTAAGGGCAGAAGGCACAATGGATAAAAAGAAGCAATCCAGGAAGTTTTCTTTACTCTTTATGTTTCCATTGTTTCCTAGGGTAGTGTCAACAAGAGCTGCACTTGCTGGCAGCCATTGCGTTCATATCTGTTACACACATCCCCTGTCTCGTTTAAATGTTTTCTCTGTAATATGGACTTTTGTCCAGGATTTAGATTGCATTTCTAGGTAGCTGGGGAAAGAGCAGAAGGTTATTTACAGCCTGCAGAAGTGGAGGAAGGTTCTGTGAGGAATGAAATGAAAAAGCTGCTTGGCACAAAATCATCCTGCCACAGTGTTGTGCTTGCCTGTCTGCCCCAGAGCCTGACTGTCAGTGTACACTGCGCAAGTGTATTTACTTCAAAGAACTACTTCAGTTTACTCCAGCTGCGAATTTGTCCCCCAGGCTATAAAGTACTTACTAGGCACATGCTATATATCTTTACCTACTTTCTGCTTATACTTTATCCATCCTTCTTTGTGATGTAGCGTTATTAAATGACACAAGGAAAATTTGAAGAAGAAAAACTTTCAATGCATTCATCAACAAACCTTTCTGCTAGTTAAACCAGAGACAGAGAAGCACCACAGTATTTCTAATTTGAATACTGTGCTGTGCATTTGGATAAAACAGACATCAGTTAGAATTATGGAGAGTCCATTAAAAGGAAATGGAGTCTATTTATTGATATTTGTTCTGGGAGAGTGCATGGTCCACGATGACATGTTTTTCTGGGATTACACAAGCTGATGCTTATAAAACACATCAGAACAAAAGTGACACAACTCAAATCAATCATTACTGTAGTACTACAAAACTATTCTATTGCTGGCCCAAAGGGCAGGTACGATTAGCTAGACAGGCATTTTCATGATTATTTTTTTCCTTGAAAAAGTGATAGATAATTTCATGTAGAAATTAAAATCAAAAGACAAACGGCCATTTGCAAAGGCATTTAGCCCATAGCTTACTAGTTTAAGGGCTCTAGAACATCCTTCTGCTGAGCAGCCAAGAGATGAACTATTTATCAAGGCAATGAAGTTTAGCTTTATGGTCACAGTAGGCATCACCTCTCAATGGATGGCAAATGCATACATTTCCATCAAAATGACATTTACTGCTTAAAAACCTGAGCCTTTTTCAGCACATGGCTTAGAAACAAACACAAGCTGCCTTAAAAAACCAAAACACAACAAATTGTTACAGATGTAACTTTAAAGATCATCTGGAAAACATGCAATGATAAGGGGAAAGGCAATAGTAGGCAGATAAGGGAAGGGAGATTGGGTATCCTAAGAGCTCTGTAAGAGCTCAGACTCTAAATTGCAGCTTCGACACTACCAAGCTTTGTTGGCAATAACAGCTTACCAGTTTTATCACCTCTCTTGTGTCATCTCCCTACCACAGGACACTCTCCCTTTGGCTGTCCTGTAACAGCCATTCCTGGGGGTAATGTAGTCAAATTGATACAGCTGAAAAACAATGTTATTGTTGCTTACATAAACTGAAGAAGTTTGCTGTTTAGGTCAGAGCATAGTCCTTTAAGCAAGAAAGCATGTCTTGGCCTAGTTGTGGGATTACGACGTGGTATGGAGAGGTGTTTCTAAATGTGATACTGCTGCAAAAGTCTTCATAGCATATAAACACAGCCTAAAGCTATTCATTCAGTGTTCCTATGGAGTCCTTGTAGATATGACACCTTCACTCTAACTTGCCAAACTCACCTACACAAACATTTTTGGAAATGTTTATATCTGACCCAAAGTAGACAAATTTGATGTAGACATCTACATCTGAGCTCATTGCTGTAAGCTCTCTTGGTAGTCAGCAGAGAGACAGTTACATTCGGAATGAGATTCATATGATGCTTTTTTTATGACTCCTTCAGGATTAGACGAATTGAACAACAAAATGGGCAATCTGTCTTCACTGCCTGCAAAGAGAGCCTGGGGTAATCAGCTCAGATAAAGACCAGAGATATCTACTTTTGCTCAAAGGAAACGCACCGCTTTTGCTCTCCCTACCTGCTGCTGCCCCTGTTTCAGTTAATAGTCCGCTAACTGAATTCAGAAAGCCAGATGAGCAATTACATATATGTTTATATATAGCAAGTCAGTAGAAACAACAACTTGCTAACTTAGTACAGAATATAAAAGCAGGGGTATTTGAAACTATATTGCATTCCACAGGGTTTTATGCACAGGTCTCTAATATCGCCAACGTTCAGCAGTCAGCTGCTTTAAACTTCATTGCCTTTCACATAGCTGCAAGTAGGCTAATTTTCAGCTACAACTAATAATCAGCCATCTGAAGCTGTAGAAGGTGTGTGTATCTGTGTGTGTGTGATATCTCCCCTAACTGGACAGATATTTGACAGCTTGTAAAGTGGGAGCAGTCTTGATAAACACGAGAAATCCCATGGCAGCAGCTGGGAATCAAAGCTAATCCTGAAGAATCCTGTAATGACCTACAAACAAGACAGTCTGTCTCTGGGCTTGTCCATCCCAGCATAGTTTGCAACTGGGTACTCAGAACTGTCATGGTTTCAGCTGGGATGCAGTTAGCTTTTTCTGGCAGCTGGTGTAGTGCTATGTTTTGGATTTAGGGTGAGAAACAGTGATTATAGCTCACTAATGCTTCTGGTCGTTGCTAAGCAGTCAAGGCCTTTTCTGCTCCTCACACCCCCCTGCCAACAAGAAGGCTGGGAGGACGCAAGAAGTCGGGAGGTGACACAGCCAGGACAGCTGACCCCAAATGACCAAAGGGATATTCCACACCATGTGATGTCATGCTTAGTATATAAAGCTGGGGGAAGAAGAAGGAAGGGGGAGACATTTGGAGTTATGGTGTTTGTCTTCTCAACCCATGAGTTTTTTCTTACTTTTACTATTCTGATTCTCTTCCCCATCCCAACCAGGGAAGTGAGTGAGTGGCTGCAGAGTCCTAGTTGCCTGCTGAGGCTAAACGACAAGATCCAAAATAAGACTTTACTATACTGACTCCGTTTAGCTAGTAAGATTTTGAATACCCAGAAGGGTATCACAGCTTAAAGCTACAACATTGTGAATGATGAATGAAATACAGCCACAGCCCAGACATAGGACCAAGGGTTACAATTAGGCACAAGTTTATCTCGCTCATTCTAGGATGGGCCAAATTGCAATCTGTAGGACTAGCTTATCTCTGTGGATGAGTAAAGTAGCACAGATGAATAGATTAGTCTGGATGCTTAATTTTCAGAGAAGAAAGTGAGATTAAATGAAACCCACCACTAAATTAATTTCACAATTAATTTGCTGCAAGTTATGAGGAAAACTATGTAAGGAAGTTTCAATATGGATTTTGCTTCTAGTTTAATATAATGACTCCAGATGATGGCGTACTTTGGAATCAAGACCTGTCATTTCTTTAACCAGTGTCGTCTTCTTTAGTCTGCAAGACCTTTGTGATGGCACTTACCTAGTGAAGATATGCACCAAAGAAAAAGAAGAAATCAAATTAATCAAATCATAATTTTCTTCCAAAATAATACAATCAGATTCCTATACCCAACACGTTCTTGTTAGAAGAACATGAATTAATTTCATTAGTGTTTCATTACTGAGATGGAGGAAAATAAAAACTCTGTTCATACCTTCTCTGTTCAACCAGCCGTAAAATGAACTAATCATTTTGTAGTTGTTTTTTGTTGCAACCTCGGGTGTTGTCTTTAACTGCAAGACAAAATTTGACTTGGCTGTTATTACTGTTGAAGAAAAGCAAAAAACATTCTTTTTATTTAAAGAAAAAAGAAGGAATAAATTTCTTCCACATATTTCAAAAGCCAGTTTAACACAGCCTGGTTTGTTCCTGATTATTTCTGAAAAGAAAAAAAAAAACAAACCCCAAAACATTAAGTAGGCTCTAACGTACTTCAAGAGTACTTTATAAAGCCACTCTAATTTAGCTCTGAGGTTGTCAGCACTTTGGGAGAGGATGATCTTGCACTTTCTGAAAGACAAGTGAAAAGTAAACCTGCCCAATACTGTGTTTATTTGCACTGTAGTTTCTTAGAAAAAAAACACTTATTTTTAATAGCACTTATTACTGACTATGTTGCATTGTTAAGGAAAAGAAACAGGGTTTTTTTCAGATATTTCCTTCAATGCTCAAGGTCTGTCTACAACACACTGTACATACGCACATTGAGGGGAGAACGTGTAGAATACAACTTCATCCCTAGCTCAAGTTAGTAAATGTCATATCCATGCTCCCCTTTCTGGCCAGGATCAAGCTCCAGGGCAGCCTTCCACCCAACCACTGCCCAAGTCTGCTGAAGAAGGAAGACAAACCAAGTAAAACCCCTCATCTGTGTGGGGTAGACCTGCTTTTACCTGCCTTCCTCAGTGGTAAGGTAAGCAGCATGAGAAGAGGTTGGAATTAAAGTCACATAACTGTAGAAAATCTAAAAACTAAGAAGCTAGCCTAAATTAATCTTCTGGTCTCCCTGTATAGTCCATGGTGTGAGGCTAAATCAGTTTTACAGGCCTGGGAAAAAAAAAAAAGGCATCTAATTATCATGACTATGCAAGTGAAACAGAGAGTAACTTGCTAATATGACTGATCCAGTTAAGAGAGAAATAAGCAAACCGGTAGTGCAGCAAGTAACTAGCAAAGGTCTACAAAGGCAATATTGTAAGATGTGCAAACTAAGAGCTATCAAAACATTTCAGAATCTATGTATAACATGAACTAAATGCTGTATGCTGCTGTTCATTGAAGCCTGAGCACGTTTGCCTGGAATAGAAGTAATTAACTAAGAACTGAATGACAATCGTGCAAAAGGAAAACGATAGCTGTTAGCTTATCTACAAAGGGGAGTTTTAGTTTAGATTCTTTGGACATGGGCCAGTGGATAGACGCATGCTTCTAGTTGCTGTCTGGTGACAAGCACACCGAGTTATGCTTGTGACTTGCAAGATGATCTGCGTAATGAAGCCTGTGTAAAAATCCAGCCTTGAATCAAATTTCTGGTTGAATGATTCATGGTGATTGAAAAGAGGCAAGCTCTGGGGCAGACAACATTACTGCTGGGTACCAAATTAATGACCAGTCCTGGAAGGAAAGTAAGAGGATTGGGAGGGCAAGAGAAGCAAACTCTAGAAAGTAAGGGTCGATAAATGGCTAGGTGTCTCCACAGGGTGTCCCTGGCTCCAGAGGGAGATTCAGCTACACACTTAGCTTTTACACAGCTGAAGTTACCTGAGAGGAATTCCACATGAAGTAAATCTCTACAGTAAGTTAATATAGGAAATTTTCCCTGTATTATTGGAGAGTAAGGCAGTTTTCATGCAATCTTGCACAAGTTATGGTTTTGGGTGACAACGGGTGGAGAAGCAGGCAAGGCTTTTACAGGCAAAGTGTCCCATATTGGAATAGTAGTTGCTTCCTAAAAAAAAATGTTATCACAATGAAAAAAATCATCATTCTAAGGGCAACACCACACACTGTATACCAAGTTTCAACTCAAAATGAATATTTACAGCAACTGAATAAACTCCTGGAAATGGGTAGGAAAAGGAAATACAGAAACAGCCTTTCCTATAGCAGCATGAATGGTGCTGCTTTAATGTTGTTTAGAATTTTGGCTGGAGGCACTGAGAACATCAACTTTTTAATGAAAACTCAAAGCGTCCATAGCAGTGTGAAAATTCTAACATTGTTGTATTCCCATATCACTTTCTAACAGCTTGAAGGGAAAAAAACTTTCATTTTAAATGATTCTTGGTTAATTTACAAAGAAATTAGTAGAAGAAAACTTCTAGAAGGTAATAGAACAGCATTACTTGTGCATGTCACACAACATCAAGCCTAGAAAAGTTGCCATAAACTATTTTTTTTTTTTTATACCAGAATTACCCTGCTCTTTTCAGAGCCACTTATTGGAGACTCATGAATTAGGATGAGGTTTCAGATGGACTAATATCTTCAGGTGCCATGAGCTGGTGTAACTCCTATGACTTTGCTTGCTGAGGCTATGGCCCATATATAAATTCCTAGAGGAAATGTGCCATATGAATTAATCACCTGCTTTAAATTGGAGCATTTATTCAGTCAGTCTAATCAGCAAGGGAATGATCTCCTGAACTCCTCATACCTAAATAAAAGAGAGAAATAATTGCAGTATTGACCTGGTCATAAATGTTTTGGAAAGTGGGGAAGTTAATGGAGAGAAATAAGGCTTTGTCTACTCTAGCGAGCACAGCGCAGGAATTCCTTACCTTGAAGACTGTTGTGGTTTAACCCCAGCCAGTAACTGACCCTCACACAGCCACTCACTCATTGAAAGGGTAAAAGTGAGAACACCTGTGGGTTGGGACACATTAATAGGTAAAGCAAAAACTGTGTGCACAGGCAAAGCAAAACAAGGAATGCATTCACTGCTTCCCATCAGCAGGCAGGTGTTCAGCCATCTCCAGGAAAGCAGGGCTCCATCATGCACAACGGCTACTATGAAGAAATTTAACTCTATCCCAGCCAAAACCAGTACAAAGAGCCAATAAAACCAATACTAGTAGCCAGGGCAGTAAGTCCACCTTCTTCAGGACTACATCACATGGATGTCTGCAAATTGTGTAGGCAGACTGGAACAAAAACTTATTTTGGATGGTGTGTGGTATGAACATGGCTTCTAGACTGATTCTGGGTGTGTGGGTTCCTCAGTCCCCAGTGTACAGGTATTAGCTTAGCACAGGCATGGCTTGCTCCACTGTCTCCATACCCACCATCTTCATCACACAATGGAAAGCTTTGAGGAGTGTAGGAGTTCTTCAGAATCCAGGATAAGTGGCCTGGCACCTTGCAGAATATGGTCCCTAAATTGCATGGCAGAGCAATGCTTAGAGAAAATGGGTTATCCTTCTCCTTTCTGATGATTTTGTTGTTACTGCAGCTAATCCAGCATTTTGATAAAGCCTCTCAGTGGCTGCAGGGAGGCACCACTGCAGAAATACTGTGGTGGATTTTTCATAATACCAACTATCCTCCTACCCCTCAGAGCAATGTGGCAAATCACCTGGATGGTATATGCTTACCTTGAGTCAACCATGCATCCCAACACATCTGACAAGGCCAAAAAAAAAGTACCCTTACAAGTGGGAAATGGGATTGGGAAGGGCAGTGAGGAGAGCATGAACACAAGAAGTTTCAGCATGAGACTTAAACTCAAGTGGAGAACCGAAGACATCCAGAGAGAAGTTCAACTACTGCTCCAGGTGACAGGTATTACACAGGAGAAGGTTTTTGCCTGCACAATATCAAAGGAGAAGTTGGAATGAAAGCCAGAGGACCAAAGAGGAGAATTTACATTTGAAGCAGGTAGCCCAATCCCAAAAGGCTGCCTGAAAAAGGCTAGAGGGGACTTTTTAATCTGATTTTCTAAGGAAATTATATTTATGCAATCATACTTTCCCTGTGCACACACCTCTATGTTCTCCAACTTCCTTCCCTCTTATGGCTGCGGGAAAAAAATGCAGTCAGATTTGGCAGTAGAACAGAACTATCAAAAAGAAAGTTCCTAGTAGCTTCATAGAAGTAGGTGTTCAGGTGAAGGAGAAAGAAAAAAATGTAGTTTTCCAACTGCCAGAGAGGATGCGGTGCAGAAGAACTCATTGTTATGGGACAGCAACCTTGAGGCACAAGGGTAGGCTTCCTTCCACTGCTCCCAGATCAGCCTGTTAAAACGAGATGACAATTTTGACCTGGACCCAGAAATGCAGGAGATGAATGAGTTTATTCCAGGCTGAGTTAATAGTGATCGGGATTTTTTGTGCACTAGGTTCATAGATTTTTAAAGCCAAGAGGATTGGTAAAACCTTGATGGACTTAGACCTAAGCTGATATGACAAAGGGCAAGAAACTTTACCTTAATCTTTTCTTCAATAAGAGTAGGTAGGTCAGGTCACAGAATAGTCTCAGGAGGGTAAGGAATTGTTATACTCTAGCTGTTTTCAGGGAACATGACAACTAGAAAGAATTTTCACAGTGAATTTACAGTAAAAATCATAGATTTGGCCATAAAAAGTTATTCATATAATTAGTTGACTTCACTGAGTATTTTCAGCTCTTATTCTAGGGTCAGCTTATTCCTCTGTCTGAGAGGGAATTAAATGACTTATTCTTGAAAGTAGCATCAGAACGGCAGGGTGACGAGAGGGTAGGAAATGAATCACCAACTTTTCTGTTAATGCTTTTATATTTTAAATAAATAACCAAACATTCCCTGGGTCACAGCCTTAACCAAGGGATCCTACTTCCAAGGTAATGATCCCAGCCTCTCCAT
The DNA here is from genome assembly GCF_000708025.1 of Charadrius vociferus. Lineage (NCBI taxonomy): Eukaryota > Metazoa > Chordata > Aves > Charadriiformes > Charadriidae > Charadrius > Charadrius vociferus. The sequence continues at coordinate 1,091,517 of NW_009647680.1, forward strand.
TCACTGCCATATTCCCTCTCTACAACTTGGCTGGTGGTCCTGGTATCCAGAATAGTTCTGAGGTGCTATAAGCAAAGGCAGGTGCTCTGGAGAAAGCAGTATGTCCTTCACTGAATGACATGGGCACCTCTCTGGCCTGATTTTCAAGCAGCAGGAGAGTGAGATACCAGACCTACAGATCAAACCACGGAAAGCTAGACTTCTACCTGTGTTAGGGTGATTTTACATCGTTCTTTAATGCAAACCTGCATGACCTCCTACTTGCTGTTGTATGGGAGTATAGTAGTACAGTGAGGTTTAATTTTCAAAAGTATTTCTCTCAAGCTCATTTACATATTTTCCATAAATATATTTCCTTTTCTTCCCATTTTTGTCTACGCAAACAGACACTTCCCCTCATCTCAGTTTAAATGAGGTTTTTGTTAATTGGCCCAGGGTCAGACCACACTATTTAATCTCTGCATTAAAGGGGCTAAAGAAGTGTGCATCTTCAGAGGCGTGCTGTTCTGTGTGGCACAGAGCTGTTCTCTTAAAGATAAACCAGCACTACTTGAACACCATACCTCAAGCTCACCACATTTTTGGGAAAAGAATGAAAAGAAATCACAACTGTGCTCCCCCCACCTTTTTCTTTTTTATTGTAGCGGTTTCTTATTCAATCATCTTCATGAAAGTGCCACGCATTTCAGCAGTCCGGCCGCTCTTAAGACTTCCAAGGAGGATTGGAATGAGCCTCATGGGGAAGGTTAGAAGCAGGCTAGAATGCTGAATTTTGGCAGTCTCATAAAGGAGAGGAAGAAATATGTACCTACTTGGGGGTAATTTGGAGTTAAGAATAATTTGGGGCCTTTGTAAACAATAGCATCTTAAATTGGTTTCCACAAAGCTCTTTCATTTTTCACTAAAAGCTTTTCAACATCAGATCATTTCAGTACCGAATGCACTACAATTCCCCCTTTTACCCCTCCCCTTGTTCTCCTAGTAACTTTTGTTCTTCAAAAAGTATCTTTCTACTTTATTTTATATTTCAAAACTTGTTATTTTTATATCTCAACCTTCATCTCTGATTTTGCTTCTTTTGGTCTAGGTATGAGCAAGAGATTCTATTATGTGAAAGAAGATGCACTTAAGTAGTATTAAATTTCTCATCTGAATAGTTATTCAAAATAGAAACATGCTTCTCCCACTTCATGTGTTTAATTAATAGTTCTACAAATAAATTCATTGAAGTGCTAGTTTTGCAGTAATGTAAATCAACCTTGAACATTGCAGAAGCAAGAAGCAAAGGCCAGAAAGACTGATTCATCATCGTACTTTAAGACTGTTTTTGTATCTCAAACGCCTTCGAAGTAGCACTAAGATTTAGATAGGGAGAGATACCTAAAATAAGTTTCTCCTTCTTATATTCAGATGCCTACTATAACATTACCACAATTATGTTTAATATAGTAAAGAAAAGCTGACCTGTCATCAGGGACTGCTAGTCAACAACTTCAACACGAGAGAAAAATTGTACTGAGACTGCCTTCTGCAGAGTATTAACCAAAGTTTCACAGCCAATTGCCTCAATATCTGCAAAAAGAGTCAGTGTCTGTCAGCCTTTGAAAACCAAGATCTTGATTTGAATTTTTTTCTCTGGAACAGTAGTGTTCACAGACCTAAGTACCTATTGCAGAAAACCTGTACACAACCCTGGGCCTAGATCCTCAAAGATGTGTTGGAGACTTGTGTCCACACACTTCAGTAGAAGACAGGGCCCTAAATATGTTTATGGAATTGTGGTTACGCACCTGAATAAAAACCTTATTCAGAGAGGCCGCTAAGAACCTAGCCACTGATATGGGATCTTTTACGTTTTAATACCTGTTGTAATATATACAAAACAATTTGGGGCGAGTGAAAAGCATAATCCCTGTACAAAATAGATCAGGGAACAGAATGGAGACGAAGCGGTCAAATATGTGATGGGTTGCATAGTCACAGTGTTCACGTAGGTATAAGTGTTCACATAGGTATTAACTGTCCTTGACCCCCTACAAAATGCAGTGCAGGCAGATCACAAGAGTAAATAACACACTTAATCTGCAACCAGAAAAGAGAACAATTGACAAAGTGCTGTGAATTAATAAACAGGGAATATGTGAAAGGGCCAGAGCATGTGGGAGAAAACTCAAACATTATTACATAAACTTGTTTTGGGCCAGATCATGAGCTGGTGCAAGTGGCAGTAGGTTTAGTGATTTGAGCTGGCTGTTTGAGTTTACAAACTGCCATTTTTTCCCCATGAGACATACTTCCTCTCTTTACCTTTTTTTCTTGTTTTTATTTTACAATGACTAGATTTCCTCCCCTGTGTGTCTGAAATCAGCATCTTGTCACAGCTTTCAATCACGCTTATGTGTGTGAACGTAAAGAAGAGTTTTTCACAGCCAAACTTGGAAATGAGAACATTTTGAAAACCAAAAAAACATTTAGCCGTTATATTCCTGTGTTCTTTGCTATTGACAATGATATTTGTCTTACCTCTGCCAACAGAGTTTCCCCTGCAGTGAATTCATAATCGTGCATTACAGAAATACAGACGCTGGTGACAGAGGAGGGCAAAACAATATAGTTCCCTTTCTTGTGAGTGTTTTGTCAACTCTAGCACCAAATGACTCAAGTGACAAGGCTTCAACCGCACCCTTTGGGACACTATTCCACAGCCCAATACATCTCGCTGTCAGGATATTTGCACGAAGATTCAGTGAAAAAATTATTCTTGCAATTCCACCCCCTTACTCCTAGTTACAACCCTGTCTGCTGTACTAGGTAATTTCTCTCACCCGCCTCATGTCAATGTTGTGGTATGTTATCGTGTCCCCTCTGCCAAGACAAACTCATTTAGCTACTTAGATCTTTCTTCATAAGTCAACCCCTCCTGACTCCCTTGATCATTTTTGTTGCTCTTCTCTGAACTGCCTTCAATTTATCAGCCTTTTTTTCAAAGCAGTGCTGCTTAGAAATGAATGAAGCAAAGACCACAACCTCCTGTTTCACCAGTCCCACTCATGTAAATAGGGGTGTAATAGCCATTAATATGTAAATAGCCAATAATAAATAAACCATGTAATAGCTATTACAACCTGCTGGATGGCTGAGACAGAAAAAAAATGTAAATGGGAGAAATAATTCTATCTATACTGAGTTGATTGAAAAAAAAGAAATTGTACTGAAATTTTGTTTCATTGGAACTTGTTGCTTCAGTGTGTGTTCATAAAGGAAGCAAATGCATTTCCCCAAATTTTTTGGTAAAACGGTATTTGCTTTCTGCCAGATCTCCAGCATGGTCTTCACCTATCCAGCCTGTAGAGTAAAAAAACCCTGAAAATCCCCTTGACAGGCAAATTTCAAAGTTGGGGCTTTCATTTCTAATTTAAATTCAATCACATTTAGAAATCCATATGAATTTTTTTTTCTTTCATTCCTTGTGAAATGAGGATGATGCCACAGAACAGTAAGCATGCAAATAAAACACATGAAGGTAAAACTTCAGTTTGGTCTTTATCCAACAAAGACTAAGTAACACTACTCAAATACTTTAAGTTAAATACATACAAAGGCTCTGCTGGTTCCATGTTTCTGAATGAATTTACATTAGACCTGATCCATTTGATAATTAGTCACCAACACGAAAGCCTTTTGCTCATTTTTGTACGCTGACAGCCAGTTCCTATTCCTTGTAACAGGTAGCATGTGACAAGTAGCTTCTTAGACTGGCAGCTCCTAATTTCCCATTGTAACTGGGTGAGCAGAAATACAGTAGAGCAACATGAAAAAGCCTAGACACCATCAGGGCTGTAAAGAAGAACTGTGCTTCTGTAATCCTCAGAAATTTTTTGAGTGCATTCATATAATCACAGATTAAGGAAAATCAGATGAGGTACTTTATTTTAGCTGAGATTCTAACAGTTTGCATGGGGTTTTGCCTGTGAGAAATGACTGTGGGAGGAAAGAGGTGGAGAGATGCTAGGCTGCTGGTCTCCACACATGTGACTAGAAAGCTGGAGACAGAAACATAACTTTGCAAAGATTTTTATGAATAAAAAACCAAGCTAAGAGTCTTGTGAAATTATTGTACAGCAATAACATTTAAAGAAGGATTATTTTTTCCCTGCCAAGTACAAATTGCAGTTTTCACTTCATCAGCCCATCACCATCACTACTTATATTCAACCAAGTGTAAAAACTTCTTTATCTGTACAATAAATTGTACAATACAGCCTATATTCTGCATGGAAATTCCTGAGTGAAACAAATAATAATATTTGGCTTTTTCAAAATCCTTATATAAAACTATCAAAACAAACACTTAAAAAGTGAATAATCTAAAAAAAAAAAAAAAAAAAAAAAAAAAGAAAAGAAAAGAAAATAATCATAAAATGGTTAAAAAATAGAGTGTGGTAAATTTTTACTGGGGAGGGCAAGGCTAAATCTGTATTGAGCTATATGTCTCACAAGCTGCAGCTTTAGACCAACACATTTCTTTAAGAAAAAACACAGAAGACCAACAATAAACAAAACAAAAAAGAACCCCCTCTTTTTATCCAGGCTAGAAGTTTTCAAGTCTGATTTCACTGTGTTTGTGCAAGAAGCAATCTTCCTCTGGCAGCTGGCTATAGACGAGGTGACATAGTAGGTCTCTTCCAGCTCTCATCTCTGATTCATTTATCTTTCAGGCATGTCATGAGCTTTTCATCATCATTTCTGAATTATCCAGTGATCAGCATTAGTTCCAAACAACCTCACATGGTCCCCAGTACTTTTCCGTACAGGCTGAATTTCTGCCTCGTGTCACTAACTGTCTTTATTGATTGAGGAAGACAGACACGGCACCAGCCGTTGTCCCTCTCCGTTCAGAATCACCAACGAAGCCCCGTGAAGTGCCTCTGTAACTGGCAGACATAAAAGCATTTGTCCCCAGCTCATGACAGGTACACCTCTGAGAAAAGGTGATGTTGCATATTCATTCACCAGAGGTCAGCATGGAAGATATAAACAGAATGTATTTATATGTATAATGCTCCAACTTTCTAAAGCATTATTTAATCTATTTCCTTCATGAGTATGTATTGTGTTGAATATGTATGGATCTGTATAAAGCACTTCTGGAGTCTTCTCCTCTAAGAGGTCAGGGTAGTAACCTTGCATATACAGAAAACAGCTATAACAACCACCACACTTTATTAATATACCTTCTAGCTTGAAAAGAGATGAAAGAAAAAAACAGGCTGCTGTGAAGGAGATGGGAGAGATGAAATGAGAGTGTTGGACCGGGACCAGAGAGCCAACACTACTCTGGGCTTCTGGGGACAGGTGACATAATTGTAAAATTTTGAAAGCAGCCACTGGTTTTTGAACATTGACTAGAGGTAAAAGTGGTGTGGTTCCCAGAGATTTGTGTAACTCCTCTTAAACCAAGGGGCCCTCTACCTCTGAAAAGTTCCTAAAACATATATGAAGTCTGGCACGGAAAGAGGTTGAAAAAATATCCAGATGGGCACAGCTGAAAATCTAGGTGTTCCTTTTCTGCATTCTTTCCCAAAAGCAAAAGGTATGACTGTACTTTACAGAAGACATTCCATAAAGTTCACAGGTGCTGGAAAACAGCTTTTTACGGTGAAGGACTGTTCACAGAGTGCAATTTAATTATAGTTTCCTACTTCAAAAAGGGCTTATTATCAGCATACTCCTTTGGCTGTTCACTGTTTGCCCGCTAGCCAGACTATGTTGTCTTGTGGAAGGTGAGGTCTGTACTCAGTACAGCAGCAGAATCCATCTCGATCCCTCTCCTTCGCGAGACCAGTCTCTGGGGTAGGAAGGTAAATGAACCATGACTGTTATGAGTGAGAGCCTAGTAACGTCTGAAAAATGCTCGTCTAAAGAAGCAGGAGCTGTTTGGTAGATTTTCTTTAAAGTCTAACATAGTGACTGACTTCTCAGGACAGATAGGACAGAAGGTAGATTAGATGCTTGCTAGATATGTGGAAGAGTTAAGTCTAGGCAAAAAGGAAAGCATGAAGGCAAGGTTGTGAGGAGAAAAGAAAAATTAACAGGGAAGACCAGGACAAGATACATAGATGGAGAGAAGAGAAGCAGATATTATTTCTCTAAAAGCATATTGAATTCACGTCCAAAAGTCTCTGTTCTAGTTGTGGCCCAGCTGTTTTGGACATCAGACAAATACAAAAATAACCTGTGTCCCAGAGAGGGTACAGTCTAAGGGAGGGTAGTGTATTACAAATGTATTACAAGCAGAAGGGAATGAGGTAGCAGCTGCCATTTTGGTTGCTCATTTTGCCTTGTCGTCATGGTGTTTATTGAGGGGCTGGGAACATTCTTTCTTGTAGTAATATTTTGTGTGTTCTGTGACACTTTTGAAGATTTAAAATAAAAATAATTCTCACTCTGAGTTGAATCGAAAGAAATTTTCCCATCCCATTTTAATTTTTAATCTCTCTGAGACCGAGGAGGTAGAAATCTTAAAAAGAAGGCTTGTCCTTTTCTCACTTGGACTTAACAAAACTAAAAATGAAAAAAATATTTGAAAAACATTCTTTCAGAATATTTGAAGGTGATGGGGTTTATTTGTTTTCAAGTTGCAGTTGCCTATGAAAGGAGTTTGCACCATTTTACAACAAACTCAAGTCTTCTGTGACAGCAAAGAGACTGTCCATTAGCATTCTGAATGGACTTGAGGAGGATGACATTACAGTATTGGAGGTCACCGCAGTGGTCATTTCAAGCAATAATAAGAGACATTGGAGGTGACGGAGTTGCAAAAGCTGACAAAACAGAATGCAATCAAGAAAATCAATGAAATAAAGACTGCAATAATAATCAGGGGTGTAAAAGCACCTGATAGGTCACAGGTCATGAAATTGGACTATGCTCTTTGATGCAGGCAGGAAGAAGTCATTAGAAATGTCAGCAATGTCACAGAAATGTCAGAAATGTCACACTTCGTTGTGTGAAGAGAGTTTACAATGGAAGTGGAAAAGAGAAAATCCACGATAGTAATAAGCAGTATATTCAAGTTGTCTGGAAGTGAGAAGAAAAAAGAGAGACGAAAAAGATGGTGAATGGTTTGAGTACAAACCAAGGGTCAGTGTTCTGAGGTAGGTGAAAACTAAATGGGGACATAGCCATAGAGGTACTGAAGAGAAGATTGATCTCAAAATATGTCAAATGAAAGGTTGTTGGTGGAGAATGGCGCACAAAAGAGCAGCCCCTTAGATTGTAGGGAGCAGATGTCTTGTCTCACAGTATACTTTCTGTAGGCTCAAGCATGTCAGTGCACAGAAAATAAGAAAATAATGTATATAGTGTGTGAGTTATATTAATACCTATGAAACTCTATCACTGCAAGTCACTGCAGTACAAGCTTACACATGTAGCAGTGAAGTTGGTCAAATCTATCCTTACATTTTAACTCCGGTTAAAAAAAAAAAAATTAGAAATAGTTGTCTGTCAGCTCCAACTATAAATACTGGAAACATTTCCTCTACTCATTGTCCGCAGTTGCCATTTGATCTGGTCATGAGAATCAGAGTGTCCCATAAGAAAGGAGGGCAATGTTGGGAGCAGAACAGGAAGTAAACGAAGGGCACTCCACCACTGGGAAAGGAGTCAGTGATTAGAATCTCCTGTACAAATAACCAACTCTTACTCAGTCTCATTCAAGCAAAAGAGTATTAACACAGAGTA